>NW_028242452.1:600000-982197 GCF_964263255.1 Lissotriton vulgaris
AAACAATATTTACATACTCAGCTAGGTTGCTGAATCTGTATCCAATGCAGAAATTTTTGTAAGTGTCTCCCCTATTCCAGATCTCGGCTGATAACACACTTACATTACATCTCAAAAAGAATACATATTTGCCACCATGAAGCCTTGAGCAGAGCCACTGGAATTATTCAGCAGAAGAGGACCACATTATGCGGCATGGTTGACCAAAATATGCATCGTCGGAGCCGCGTTGAGGGGAAGGCAGTCTACTAGACCGTGCAGTAACCGTTGCTATACTGAGCAGTGAGGAAGGAACCCCCAATACCACGCTTAGGCTCATGAGGTCAGACAACCTTGAACTATAAGTTCTTCTCACGCCAATTGGGCGCAACAGAGCTTATCTACAAAACACTGATAGGTACATTTCACCTAGTTTTTTGGTAAAAATACACTTTTACATACTACATCCATGTGAGTAAGATGAGGATAAAACGTGCATATCCTCGTCCTGAAGAAGGAGTCGCTGTACTCCGAAACATGTCGACGCTTTTCAGAGGTTGATATACCCTAATACGTATATTTGTCAACCTCACATTGCACCTTTTTAACAATACCAGCCGAGGACATAATAAATAATTTCTTCCTACGAGCCAGGTATTTTTTAATAACCTTCACTTTTTCACCTCACCTCACCACTCACACTTCTTCCCTCACACACACAAACACATAGTTCACTATCAAGTGCTCCTACGTATCCGTGAGTCGTAGCACGCCGCATCCCGTAGAGGGGTGCGAAGGCCCCGATGATGAAGCATGACACCAAGGGGCCTGTTGGTGTGTGAGGGGCATTTAAACAACACTGTGTGCTCCCCATCACTTTAGGGATCACTACCACTTTCTGAGTGGATTCCATTTTGTTTAAACGAATTACCAGGGGAGACTGAATCCACTTGTCTCTCTCCCTCCCTCCTTTTGTTATATTTATGACCAAAATATGCAGCAAGACAAGGTAAACTATGCGGCACAATGTGCCACATTTTGTGGTTAGCAATACTTCATTATTTTGTCATTTTAACTTGAGGTAACGCTGTCAGGGGAAATATTTCACCTCATTATTACCAGTTTAACACCCAAATACAGTAGTAAGCAACCACAAGATTACCAGGGAATCTTTGCAAAGGGCCTTCTAATGCTTAGGAACACTTTGTCACGCTTTAAGTAACTTTTGTTCCGTTTGAGCTAGAATCATGTTTCTTCAGTTCAAATCTGCAGATTAGGGAGCAAATGCATTAAACTATAATTATGTGGAAAACACTGCTGATGCAGAAACTCATAATTCCAGTGGCCCTGGCTTTAAGTGACTCAATCAATTAATAGCTGGTAAGAAGGCTGTTTTTTTTAAACTATCTGCACTACCACCACACCCTTCGCTTTCAGGCAGAAGCACCACAAAGTCAGTATTAACCATTCAGGGGCAGTTCTTTTGCGAAAGCTGAGTCAATGGGGTGGCAGGTAGAAGGCAAGCAGGGTTGCATTCAAATGCAGAGCCCTAATCCTCTTGTTCCCTGGGGCCTCACAGTAATGGTCTAGGAGACAGAGGAAAGGAGCTAGATTCATAGAGTTTGTCAAAGAGAAGGCCCAGAATAGGGAGCACTGAATGGGGACTTATTTTTATGTTTACAAATGGCCAGAGGCAGCTTCTTCAGAGATATACCCCAAAGAAGGGGACAAAATAAGAGGGTTTTTTAGGGACATTCATTAGTGAAGCTGGTACTGCTGCCTAGTGTGTTATCATTAAGGAGGCAGATGCAGCAGGACTGGAGCCCAGGGATTTGAGGGGCCCACTGCATCTCAGTTATGACTGTCTACCTTTAAAAAAGGGGCATTGGAGCTTATTTTCCTTTCAATTATTAGGCCCGAGGTGATGATCCATCATGGTGGGGAAGAAGTAAAAGATGCAGAGGAGAGAGCCTCCTACTCAGGACTGTGGCTATCATTAGTGCAGCAGGTAGAGTTGTATTGGGGTCAAAGAGTGTGAGGGGCTCACAACACCCCAATTATGTGGAGCAGTTTGTTTGGGATAATGTCTGTTTTTGTTTGATGCATTTGCTGTTTTATAAATCTCATATTTAGTGTGGTTCATACGCTATAGAAAAAGCCTTCTTGAAATCATCTCGTAAGCCCCAGGGGGCCTGACCTCAAAATATTTTGCTTAGGGGGCTCAGAGTAAGAATGTTTGAAGACCTCTGCTCTACATGGATAAGATATATCAACTATAGATGTAATGCAGCTGGCACCAAGGTATTAATATTAGTACTACGCCTTCCCAATGCGACCTGATTTATTTATTTATATTTTATTTTAAAAGGTTTTATATAGCGCTGGCTACACCCGAGGGTATCAGAGCAATTTACATCAACATTGGAGATGAGAGGAAACATAAAATAAAAAATATATGAGGCAAATAACAACAAACATCACATGCGAATAAAAGTATAAATAGAATAACATAATGATCATTGTGCATAAATCGGAATAGAGAGCAAATAGTTATGATCAGTGGGCCGTTGTTACGAGTAAACTATATAATAAAGTAGGGAGGACAAGTAAGACCTTCTCTTAAGGGGGCGGTAGTATGATGAGGGGGATCTAGGCTCTAAGTTACCCCAAGAATTTGGTGAGGAGGTGAATTTTAAGGTCTCTCTTGAAGCTGTCATAGGAGGGGTTGCATCAGAGATCTTTGGGGAGGGCGTTCCAAATGGTAGGGGCCTTGCCAGAGAAGGAGCGGGATTTAGATGAGCTTTTTTTGAGAAGAGTTGTGTTGGAACCAGCCTCGTGGCGTGGTCCCACTCCTCCCGCATGGCGGGCCCCGGACTACCCCGACCCCTGTTCCCCGGCAGGGAGCAGCACCATCCACCCTACACGAGAGTCGCCCCTCCGGGCAGCCACCAGCTCTCCCCCGTTGGAACTCGGCAACCCCTCCTCAACACCCTTGGCTGGTCCGAACCCTATCCCGGACCACCATCTCAAACCCAGACTCCATCTTGGGCCCTCCACAACCAGGCCTCGTGGCCTCGGCCCGACCCCAGCCGCAGACCCAGCAAAGCCCCGACATCGAGGCACCACGATCCGACCAGGGGGTAAAGAGGCCACATGACGGATCAATGGGGGAAAGAGTTTCGATGGTCCTCCAACTGTCCCCCGACGCCTGGTTTCGATCGCCCCCAGCCTCCCTGGGCACTGGCTCCACCCCCCTGCGGGGTGTCTGGACACGCACATCCCGGCCCCTCCGACCTCCAGGTGCGAGGGTCCGGACATCAAAGGATGCCAGACCTATAACTGGGGCAGCTCCGGAGCAGGTCGGCATTTGTATCCTGGAGTCGAGAGACACCGCGACGAACTCATCCGCGTGGAACCCGTAACCACCTTTGGAGCCCTGCTGGCGCTGCCGCGGCTCATCTTCGTGAAACCATTTCTGGAGCCCTGCTGGCGCTGCCGCGGCTCATCTTCGTGAAACCATCTCTGGAGCCCTGCTGGCGCTGCCGCTGCCCATCTTTGTGAAACCATCTCTGGAGCCCTGCTGGCGCTGCCGCGGCCCATCTTCGTGAAACCATCTCTGGAGCCCTGCTGGCGCTGCCGCGGCCCATCTTCGTCAAATCCATCCTTGGAGCCCTGCTGGCGCTGCCGCGGCCCATCCCGGAGGAACCCCCCAGCTCGAGGATTGAGAGCTGAGCGTAGGGTATCCCTGTACCAGGCTGGTACCAAGACTGTCCCGCTACCCCCTTCCCTCAGAAACTAAGCCTGAAAGGATCTCTAGATCCAGTTACACCTGTGTCGCTACGATAACCTGCCTTAAAGTACTGATAAAAACGTTGAGAACCTATCTTTGTGTGGTGTCCACCTGTAGGGGGGTGATTGCTCATCTGTACGATCCTAGGAGAGGACCCTCGCCAGGAGGCCTCTCGACTTCGCTCGGCCAGCCCTAAGATCCCCTTTCCAACATTGGTGGCAGGCGGTGCGATCCGAGCCGACGCAGATCGTACAGAGAGTAACTCGCCCCACTACGAACAGAAACACACGACAACCATGACAACTAAAGAAACAGGACCAACCTCGGAGTTCCAGATGGAACGACTAGAAGATTATAGCCACAAAGAATTGAAGCAATTCTGCAAAGACTTGGGTATCGCTACCACAGGACTAAGCACCAAAGACGATCTCAAGCAGGCTCTGCAGACCTGGGTGGAGACATGAGCGACACCACCCCAGAACAAAGGCATCACAACCCCCGATCTGCACCCAGAGAACGTCGCAAACCCAGCGGAGGAGAGAAACACGGGCCTCTCCCACGAGGATGCCCGAGAACGAGAAAGGAGCCGGCTCCACGAATTAGACCTGGCTAGACTCCGCTTAGATGGGGAACTGCAACTGGCCGAAAAGAAGATAGCCCTTGAGCAACTACGGCTACAGGGAGACCTGGAAGAGCAAAGAAGGCAGAGGGAGTTGGAAGAGAAGAAGCTCGCGTACGAACACGAGTGCGGTTTAAAAGAACTAGAGATTAAGGCGAAAAACGGGGACACCGGCGTCTCCGGGAGCCGGAGCCCCCCTCCCTCTACGGACACCAAGGTCCACATCCCCAAAGATGTCGTCCGAGAGTACTACAAAAATGACGACATCCAGCAATGGTTTAAGGCCTACGAGGTAGCCATGACCTCACACCGAGTACCACAAAAAGACTGGGGTGCCGGGTTGTGGGGGAGGTTCGTCAATGAGGGGAGAGACGCCCTGCTACAGCTCCCCGACGCCGTGATGACCTCGTACGAACACATGAAAGCCGCCCTCCTCACTCGCTATGGGCTCACCCCCGAGATGTACCGGCAGCGATTCCGGGACTGCAAGAGGATTCCCGGTACCACCTGGGTGGAATATGTAAACTTCTATAGTAGAGCCTTAGAGGGGTGGATCAAGGGCAGCCAAGTCACCACCTACGAACAGTTGTTCAACCTCATTGTATGGGAACACCTCTCCAACAACTGTTTCGTCAAACTCAGGTAACATCTCCTCGACAGCAAACTGACCGAGCCACGTAAACTCGCCATCGAAGCTGATCGATGGGAGAGCACCCGGGTCCCCCGGAACTGGATGGGAGACCAAGGCCGAGCTCACCAGCGATCCCACCATCAGCGAGGCGGAGGAGGAGGCCAGGGCCGAGGCAGGGACACCGCCACGGTGCCCCCCACCAACACTTCCCCTTCCCTGGCCGGAAGAGGAGCCCCCCCTGCACGGCCGGGGCCCCGCTCGAACGTTATCTGCCACAAATGCCAGCGACCCGGTCATTACGCCAATGACCCCAACTGTCCCAGAAACCAGCCCTCCAACCCCACGGGTCCGCAAAACCGCCAGATCGCCGCCGCCTCCCTGGGGGAGGAGCAGGGCAAAGAAGAAGAAGAAGACTATGAACAATACCAGACGGAGTGGGAGCCCGCAGCCATGTCCCTGGTATGTCTGGGCGAAAGAGACATGGTCCCCCGGGCCCCGATCCCGGCCAACACCCAGAAGTACAGCCAGTGGGTCACCATTAATGGACACCGGGCCGAAGCCCTCCGCGACACAGGAGCCAGTGTGAAGGCCGTCCGTTGCCACCTGGTGACCCCGGATGATTTGCCCAATGTACTGTGCCCAGTACAGTCCGCGGATAATTCCGAGAGCCTGTGCCAGATGGCCCGCGTCCCCTTTGAGTGGGGAGGAGTGTCAGGCATGCTGAAAGTGACTGTCCGAGACGATGCCCCCGTAGACTGCCTCCTCGGGAACGACCTCGAGAGCTCCCCCTGGGCTGACGTCGAGCGGAGGGAGCACCTGGGGATGCTTGGCCTCCCTGAATGGGTCTGTGCGACGACCCGATCCATGGCCGCCCGAGCCATCACCTCCACCGAAGAACCAGAGTGGCCCGAGCCTCCACCGCCCGTCGTCACCGAAGACACCGACCCTGAATCCGGTCCACAGGGGCCCAACTGTGAAGAAGTTGCCCCGCTCAGCGACCTCCCGGAACTGGCCCAGTGGCGCCAAGAAGGTGGCCCCACTCGAGAACAGTTCCGTCACGAACAAAAAACGTGTCCCTCCCTCGAGGGGATCCGACAGCAAGCTGCAGCCCAGAGCACCGGGGATGCCTCGGGGGCCCACTGGGTCTATTGGGACAATGAGCTCCTCTACAGCGAGCAGAAGATTGCCGAACTAGGGGCCAGCCAGGTACTGGTGGTCCCCCTCCGATTCAAAGACTTCTTCCTGAACCTGGCACACAATGTGCCCCTCGCCGGGCACCTGGGGCAGGACAAAACTTACAGCCGCCTGGTGACCCACTTCTACTGGCCCAAGATGAGGAACGATGTGATCAACCACTGCCGGACTTGACCCACCTGCCAAGCCAGCAGGAAGAGTGGCGGAAAACTAAAAGTCCCCCTGCAACCTTTTCCAGTCGTCAACACTCCCTTCGAGCGGGTAGGAATTGACATCGTGGGGCCCCTGGAGCCCCGTACATCTCAAGGTCACCGTTTCATCCTCGTTCTGGTGGACCATGCCACCCGCTATCCCGAAGCTATCCCTCTCTGGACCGTGACAGCTCCCGTGGTGGGCCGGGCCCTGATGGGGATCTTCTCCCGGGTGGGCTTCCCCCGAGAAGTCGTCAGTGATCGGGGCACGAACTTCATCTCCCGATACATGAAGTCCCTATGGCAGCAATGCGGGGTCACGTACAAATTTACGACCCCCTACCACCCCCAAGTGAACGGACTGGTGGAACGCTTCAATCGCACCCTCACGGGGATGATCATGGGCCTAGAGGAGCCCTTACGACGCCTATGGGACGTGTTGCTGTCCTGCCTCCTCTTCGCCTATCGGGAGGTCCCCCAGAAGTCCCTGGGATTCAGCCCCTTCGAACTATTGTACAGGCACCCTGTCCGGGGTCCCCTAAGCTTGGTCAAAGAAGGATGGAAGGTGACCACCCAAGATGCTCCCCCCGACGTGTACCGGTACCTCCTGACCCTCCGGAACCAGACTCGGTGGTTCCGGGAACTTGCCAAGGCCAACCTCGAAGCCAGTGAAGAAGACATGAAATGTTGGTATGATCAAAACGCCTCGTCTATTGAGTTCGAGCCGGGACAACAGGTCTGGGTCATGTCCCCGGTCGAACCATGTGCCCTCCAGGACAAATGGACCGGGCCCTTCAAGGTGGTGGAGCGCAAGAGCCCCGTCACCTACCTGGTGGACATGGAGTCTCCCAGGAACCCCCTCCGGGTCCTCCACGCCAACAGACTTAAGCCTCACTTTGTCCGCTCAGAACTTAGCCTCCTGATGGCTACCGACAGTGGGGCTGAAGATGACTCCGAGCCCCTACCAGACCTCCTGAATACCCGCGAAAAAGACGGCTCCGTGGAAGGAGTCAACCTCTCTTCCACCCTGACCCCAGAACAACACCGAGATTGCCAAGAGCTATTGGGACAATTTGCCGATCTATTCTCTCTTACCCCCGGGGTCACCCCATGGTGCGTCCACGATGTCGACACCGGGGATAGCCCGCCTGTGCGACACCGGGCCTACCGAGTTCCCGATCGAGTGCGAGCCTGCATCCAGTCAGAAGTGTCCAAAATGCTGGCTCTGGGGGTGGTCGAGCCCTCCGACAGTCCATGGGCCAGTCCTGTTGTCCTGGTCCCCAAGGCCGCCGCCCCTGGCGTCGCCCCCGAACTCAGGTTTTGTGTGGGCTACAGGGGTCTGAACGCCGTCACCCGAACAGACGCTCACCCCATCCCCCGGGCTGATGAACTGATCGACCGCCTAGGGGCGGCCCGTTACCTGAGCACCTTCGACCTGACCGCGGGCTACTGGCAGATCGGACTCACTCCAGGCGCCCAGGAGCGATCCGCTTTCTCCACCCCCGATGGCGACTACCACTTCAGGGTAATGCCCTTCGGAATGAAAAACGCCCCCGCCACATTCAAGAGACTGGTAAATAAGGTGCTGGCGGGGCTCGAGGAGTTCAGCGCCGCCTACCTGGACGATATCGCGGTGTACAGCCTCCACTGGGCTGAGCACCTCCAACACCTCCGGGAGGTCTTGGCCGCCCTCCGCCGGGCCGGATTAACCATAAAAGTCAGCAAATGCCAGATCGGCCAAGGTTCCGTGACCTACCTGAGGCACCAAGTGGGAAGCGGCCCCCCTCCAACCCAAGATCGATGCCATCATGGCCTGGGAGCCCCCGATCACCCAGACAGAGGTCCGAGCCTTCCTGGGGCTCACTGGGTATTACCGGCGCTTCATAAAAGACTATGGCAGTATTGTGGGCCCCCTCACGGAACTCACTTCCAAAAGACAACCACAGAAGGTGCACTGGACACCTGAGTGTCAGACCTCCTTTGAGACCCTTAAGACAGCAATGTGCACTGCCCCCGTGCTCCAAGCCCCCGATTACAGCCGGGAATTCATAGTGCAAACGGATGCCTCCGATCACGGCGTCGGGGCGGTTCTCTCACAAGTCAACCCTGAGGGAATTGATCAGCCGGTGGCCTTCATTAGCCGACGCCTGCTGGCCCGAGAACAGCGCTAGAGCACCATTAAGCGGGAGACCTTCGCCGTGGTGTGGGCCCTCAAGAAACTCCGGCCCTATCTCTTCGGCACCCACTTCCGGGTACAAACTGACCACCGACCTCTGCGGTTGCTGATGCAGATGCGAGGGGAGAATCCGAAGTTGCTGCGTTGGTCCATTTCCCTACAAGGGATGGACTTCACTGTGGAACATCCCCCAGGCAACGACCACGCCAACGCAGCCGGCCTGTCCCGCTTCTTCCGCCTCGGCGAGGAGAATACCCAAGAAGATGGGTGACTCTCCCTGCCTTCAGCTGGGGGGGACGTGTGTTAGAACCGGCCTCGTGGCGTGGTCCCACTCCTCCCTCCGGGCAGCCACCAGCTCTCCCCCTTTGGAACTCGGCAACCCCTCCTCAACACCCTTGGCTGGTCCGAACCCTATCCCGGACCACCATCTCAAACCCAGACTCCATCTTGGGCCCTCCACGACCAGGCCTCATGGCCTCGGCCCGACCCCAGCCGCAGACCCAGCGAAGCCCCGACATCGAGGCACCACGATCCGACCAGGGGGTAAAGAGGCCACTTGACGGATCAATGGGGGAAAGAGTTTCGATGGTCCTCCAACCGTCCCCCGACGCCTGGTTTCGATCGCCCCCAGCCTCCCTGGGCGCTGGCTCCACCCCCCTGCGGGGTGTCTGGACACGCACATCCCGGCCCCTCCGACCTCCAGGTGCGAGGGTCCGTACATCAAAGGACGCCAGACCTATAACTGGGGCAGCTCCGGAGCAGGTCAGCAGTTGTATCCTGGAGTCGAGAGAACTCATCCGCGTGGAACCCGTAACCACCTTTGGAGCCCTGCTGGCGCTGCCGCGGCTCATCTTTGTGAAACCATCTCTGGAGCCCTGCTGGCGCTGCCGCGGCTCATCTTCGTGAAACCATCTCTGGAGCCCTGCTGGCGCTGCCGCGGCCCATCTTCGTGAAACCCTCTCTGGAGCCCTGCTGGCGCTGCCGCGGCCCATCTTCGTGAAACCATCTCTGGAGCCCTGCTGGCGCTGCTGCGGCCCATCTTCGTGAAACCATCTCTGGAGCCCTGCTGGCGTTGCCGCGGCCCATCTTCGTCGAATCCATCCTTGGAGCCCAGCTGGCGCTGCCGCGGCCCATCCCGGAGGAACCCCCCAGCTCAAGGATTGAGAGCTGAGCGTAGGGTATCCCTGTACCAGGCTGGTACCAAGACTGTCCCGCTACCCCCTTCCCTCAGATACTAAGCCTGAAAGGATCTCTAGATCCAGTTACACCTGTATCGCTAAGATAACCTGCCTTAAAGTACTGATAAAAACGTTGAGAACCTATCTTTGTGTGGTGTCCATCTGTAGGGGGGTGATTGCTCATCTGTACGATCCTAGGAGAGAACCCTCGCCAGGAGGCCTCTCGACTTCGCTCGGCCAGCCCTAAGATCCCCTTTCCAACAAGGTGGAATGAGAAGAAGGGTGTTGGAGCTTCTCAACAATCTGGTGCTGCCAGCTTTTTTGAGTTTCGTTGAGAGACATGTTAGTGTGTCCTGATAGAGGGCTTTGTGTGTGATACAGGCAATTTTGTAAGAGGATCTGCCTTCAATGGGGACCCATTTGAGGGTCTTCAGGGTAGTGGAGATGTGGTCAAAACGTTGACTGTTGTTAGGCTAGCTGCGAGGTTGTGGACGGATTTGATGGGGGTGAGGTGGATTTTGGGAGTACCAGAGAGAAGGGCATTCCCATAATCAATTTTAGATAGGACGAGAGATTGGATAATTAGTTTGAAGTCGTTGTCTGGGATAAAAGCACAACAATAGTCCTGAGCTAATACGAAAATTCACTTTTCAGCCAATAGACAAATCACAAATCACTGTTTGTTTTCTTCTCTTCTTTCTTTTATTTCATTCGTTGATCGTTCATAAAACCTCCTAGCCGACACGTGTTTCGTCTGATATGGCGTTAATCCACAGACTTCTTCAAGGCTAGAACAATGTAATTTTGCAGTTTTTACAATCTGTACATATGTATATTTGTTTCCAACATCCTTATTTATCACGAACTCAGATTTTAAAGAGTCCCATTATAAAGTGTTGCAAGTTGTCAACATCAAAGAACAGGTGCAGTGTCACCTAAAGACCACACAAGGTGCTATGAAGAGAAAGTTTTTATGAGTGGTGATCACCAATTGAAAAAATATATATTAAAAAGTATAATAGAAAAGAATCCCACCACCGTGCGCTTTGTCCTATGTGCGATTTAAGTCAACACATAGTCAAACTTTCAATATTCATAAGTGTGAGTATATTGTTGTGACCAGAGAGAGATAGCCCCGCACATCAACATAACGTGCTCAGCCGAAATTATGAATCAGTCATAGGTACCTTAAAGTGAATAAATTCGGCCTCTAATCTCCTGTTTAACACCCCTGCCACACCGTCAATGGGGTTTAGTTGTCCTCTTAACTATCAATAAAAAGACCGCAATTTAGAACCTGTATATCGTTTCTCTATGTATACATCAAGGGCCAATCTTAATTGCATAGTATTTAGTACTCACTCTATTTTCCGTAGTTTTAGCCCGTGGGTAGTGGTTAAAATCAATCTCTCTCCAAACAGTATTAGTCGGGTATTTTCCTCCTGTAGTCAGATTAGAAAATGGAATTCTCCTAGTTTAGGAAATATTCGTTTCCGTCATCATTAGAGACATTTAGATTTAGTGACGAGGGTCAATCTTTAGGTGACCCACACTTTAGACTTAGTGAGCTGTGAAAGTTAACCCACTTTGCTGGCAGCAAGTTCTAATCGTTTTAGTTGCGCGCACTACACGACCCATGTCCATTAAAAAAGCGCCGCAAATCGTGCCCGGCAAATTAACGCCGCCACATGAAAAGATCTATATATGTGTAGGGTCTCACCTGTGACGATATCTCGTCTTCTCCAGAGTCGGGTTCCTGGCGTTCAGCACTCGCGCCATGTCGGAATGTCTACAAATACCCACGTCCGGTATCGGACATAGAAAAGGGACCAATCGTATATGGTGCGGTTTCCGAGATGGAAATCCGCGCCATCTTTGAATATATAAGCCGATATCTTGTCCCTACCATATCTAATGTCTACTCCAGGTTATTTACAGATATATGTGCACACCGAATAAGAAAATAGAGACACAGAAGCCCAATGAGAATTTCCATCACCAGGTGTCATTTCTTTCAGTTTCATTATTAACATCATGACACTACGTTTTTCACAGAGTCTGTTGCTGGTACATGTAACATTCTTGATCTGGACAGAAATTATCTGCCTGAACAATCTAAAACAAAGCGTATCATACGATCCCAGCATGTGGTGGTCAATATTATCTCAAACTTCATATTGTTCCTAATTACGTTAGTGCTATAGAAATTTACAGAAAAATATAAGGACAGCATCATTTCTCATAGGTATACTTAAAAGTAGCTTTACCCGATCATAATAAAATCATAAAACATGATTAAAAACATGCTTATCAGAGTCGTGTACATTTGAAGATTCAACATATAAACACAATAGCTGTTCTTTGGATCATAGGTTTCAAATGAGTCATGTTCAAATGATTTACACAGGTTGGCATTTAGAGTACTCCATCCGGAGTATGTCGTCAGTTAATTTCCCAGAAAGAATTGAAGCTCGTCATCAAAGTTGAGACCCCTCTCTACTGCATGAACCTGCATTATCCATCTGGCCTCGAGTTGTCTTAGTCTGAGCTCCCTGTTACCTCCCCTCACATCTTGGGGCATTATTTCAATACCATGGAATGACATAGCTAGATGTTCACTTTGTGATCCGCACTCCACAGCATGCGCTGTTAGGGGGTGTCTCAAATCTTTATTCTTTAATGCTCTAAAGTGTTCCGCCATGCGATCCCTGAGTCTGCGTATGGTGCTACCAATATACACCTTGTCGCATTTACATGTTATCGCATATACCACATAAGTGGTGTTGCAGTCAATGTGTGATCTTATGTGATAGGTTTTGGATCCATTGTATGTAAAGTGTAGTGTTCCGTGTCGTGACATTCTACACATGCTACAATCACCGCACCGGAACGAGCCCTTTGCAAGTAGGTGTAACCAATTTGGAGTCCTCTCAGTTAATTTTGGGTAACTGGGACTAATCATATTTTTTATCGTCATACCACGTCGGTATGATATGGAGGGTCGTGAGTTAATGTAATCTTTTAAGGTTTGGTCAGAACTCAGTAGGAACCAGTACTTTTTCAGTATTTGGTAAACCTTAGATGACCAGGGATTATAGTTGGTAATCAATCTCACCTTATCCTTGTTACTGTCGCTGTCATGAAATTTAGCATTCAGAGTTTCTTGTCTATTTAATTTGAAGACTCTGTTTTTTGCTCTACATAGGACATCTGGTCCATAACCTCTCCTAAGGAATCTCCCTTCAATGTCTGTTGTACATTCTAGAAAGTCGTCATCCTCACTGCAGTTGCGTCGAGCCCTATATAGTTCTCCATAGGGGATTGAGGTGACTGTAGACCTTGGGTGTGCACTGTCATTGTGTAGAACTGCATTGCAGGATGTAGACTTTCTATAGAGCTTACTGCACAGTTTGTTGTCTTTTACATATAGGGTTAGATCTAAAAAGTTGATTCGCTTTTTGGAGTGCTCTAAAGTGAAGGTCATATTATACACATTGTCATTCATGTAGGCAAAAAAATCCAAGAGTTCAGCCTCACTCCCGGACCATATAAGTATGAGGCACATAGGACAAAGCGCACGGTGGTGGGATTCTTTTCTATTATACTTTTTAATATATATTTTTTCAATTGGTGATCACCACTCATAAAAACTTTCTCTTCATAGCACCTTGTGTGGTCTTTAGGTGACACTGCACCTGTTCTTTGATGTTGACAACTTGCAACACTTTATAATGGGACTCTTTAAAATCTGAGTTCGTGATAAATAAGGATGTTGGAAACAAATATACATATGTACAGATTGTAAAAACTGCAAAATTACATTGTTCTAGCCTTGAAGAAGTCTGTGGATTAACGCCATATCAGACGAAACACGTGTCGGCTAGGAGGTTTTATGAACGATCAACGAATGAAATAAAAGAAAGAAGAGAAGAAAACAAACAGTGATTTGTGATTTGTCTATTGGCTGAAAAGTGAATTTTCGTATTAGCTCAGGACTATTGTTGTGCTGTGTATCAAGGCATTGACTGGTTCATGCCTGTTGTGTTTAGATTGGTGGTCTAAACTTTGTCCTTGGAGCTTTCAAATATTTTCTTATCCTGACCATTATCACTGTTACCCAGCGCAAATATAACCCAACCACCAATTTTCCTATTTGCTGTCTGGGATAAAAGGTTTGATTTTTTTGAGGTGGTGGAGTGTGCAGAGTGCACTTTTAGCTGAGTCTTTTACATGGGAGTTGAGTGTGAGTTTATTGGTGATGGTGATACCGAGTGATTTGACAGAATCAGTGAGGGAGAGAGAGCAGCTTAGGGCGTTAAGGTCCGCGATCCATGCTTGGAAGTGGAGAGGGTTGCTTCTGGGCGAGAAGAGGATGATCTCGGTTTTGTTAGGCTTGAGTTTACGATGGTTGTTATGGAACCAGGCTTTGATCTTGGTTAGTGTTGAGTTAAGGTGAAGGATATCGGCATGTGATCTAATTTTATAGTACAGTTGAGTGTCATCAGTGTAAAGGTAGTAGTTGATTTTTGCTTGTTTAAGTATGATGGTAAGGGGTTCCATAAAGAGGTTGAAGAGGGCGGGGGAAAGGATGGGTCCTTGAGGGACACCTAGAGAGAAAGGAGTAGGTTTAGAGAGGCTGTTTTGAATTTTAATTTGTTGAGTTCGATGTTGGATGTAGGAAGTGAACCAGGTAAGGACAGTGCCATTAATGCCGAAGCGATCTTTGAGTGTGTTGAGTAAGGTAGGGTGGTAGACTGTGTCAAACGCGGCGGTAAGGTCAAGGAGGATAAGTAGGTAACTCTTGCCCTTATCCAGGGCTAAATGAATATCATCTACTATGTTTAGCAGTGCGGTTTCAGTGCTACATCCTTTGAGGCATTCAGATTGATCTAGAAGGTTTATTGTGTCATTGTCATTGTCTAGTTGGTGGAGAGCACATTTTTCGAGGGCTTTGGAGAGGAGAGGAAGATTAGAGATAGGGCGGAGATTGTTCGGGACATTAGCGTCGGCTTTGGGATTTTTGGGGATGGGGGTGATTTGTCCAAGTTGAAGTGAGGTGGGAACATTTCCTGTAGCGAGGGAGGTTTTAATGATGTTGGTCCAGTAGGGGACAATAACATGTTTGAGATCTAGGACGAGTGCGGACAAGAGAGGGTGTTTAGGGTGGGAGTATGGTTTGAGTTTAGTAAGGATGCTGAAGACTTCCTGTTCAGATACGGGAGGAAATTATGCCATGTGGCATTGTTTTTAGGAGGTGGGATAATGGGGAGAGGATCAGAAGGGTTGAGCAATGAGAGGAAGAGAGGAGGAGTTAGAGGGGTGTTCACAGGGAGAGGGAAATAGGGGGGTGGAAATGCGAGGGAGTTGGGTGGTGGGTGGCGGTTGAGGGTGGAGGAAGGCGCAGTCAATTTTAGCAATTTTTTCACTGAAAAAGTTGGTGCTTTCTTCACATTTGTTAATGGAGGCAGTGCAGGAGAAGTTTGATTTCTAATAATGTTGAACAGTTCTTCAGGTCTACTTTTGGCACGAGAGAGTTGGAGACGAAAGAATGAGGCTTTCTTGGAAAAGATGTGTTTCTTGTAGGACGATCTGGCATTTCTGAGGGGAGCAAGATGGGATGGGGAAGGGTGTTGTCTTCATGTTCTTTCAGCCAGTCTCAGAGAGCGCCTTTCATTATTAAGGGATGGGATGGGGAAGGGTATTGAGAAGGTTGGTAGTAGGATCATTGGGTTCATTCCAGTTGAGGTTGAGATATCCAACGAAGAATTTATTGGAGTTGGAACGCAATAGTGAAGAGGAGATAAGATCAGAAAGTTCTTATGCAAATGGGAGGTGATCACCAGGAAGGTGGTATATGTTATAGAGTCGCATGGGGGGGGGGGCATTTTTTATTTTGACTTTGACTCCTAAGTATTCAAAGGTAGAATCGTCAGGGTTGTTACTTTGGGCGAGTTGTAATTCTTCTTTGAAAATAATTGCTAGGCCTCCCCCTATTTTGTCAGGTTTATCTTTTCTGAGAATAGAGTAGCCAGGAGGGATCAGAAGGTCATGGATGGGTGTTGAGTGGTCTTTGAGCCAGGTTTCCAAAAGGAAGGCAATGTCCACATCCTCATTGAGGATGATTTCTGAGATTTCGGTCACATGACGGACTGCTGAGCGGCAGTTCACGAGCATGCATGAAAGGGGTTTCGGTTTGGAGTTAAGGGCAGGGAGGAGTTAAATGCTGGTGAGTTGGGTTGGGGCCTGGGGAAACTGAGAGACTCCGGGTTTCTGCAGGTCCCCGAATGACAGGGATGTTGGAGTGAGGGGGGGAGGGGTCTATAGGAGGGGGAGTGTTAAGGTAGTCGTAGCATAGGGCAGATAGATCAAGGGCGGAGTAGGTATTTGTGGTGTGAAGTGGTCTGTCAGAGCACGGGAGGAGGAGCGTAGTAGACCAAAGATTGGGGTATGGGTGCTTTCTGTAAATAGTGTTAATAGCATGAGGCCAGGGGGGGCGCACATAGGGTTTGATGGATTTAATCCGAATGAAATCATTTCTGAAGAGCGTTATATCAGCTGCTAGAGTCGAAAGATTGAAATCTAGGGTGCAAAATAGCTGGAGGTGGTTGGGGAGGGGGGGCGGAGTCGGGGGCAGGGCTAAAGGAGATGGTTATGGACAGAGTGGTTAGGTAGTGAGGGTTGGAGGCTTGGAGTCATAGTTTTAAGTGGGAGTGGTAATGTGAGAAGTTCTACATTGGGAAGAGGATTGGGGAAGGCCAGGGGATGGGAGGGGAGTATAAGCCTGGGAGTGGTGGGGGGGTTAGGTGTGATGTGTGCTGGACTGAAAGGGTGAGAAGGGAAGGGGGTAGGTGGAGGCAGGGTATGCGGGGCCAGGGAGGAAGTGGGAATGGTGAGGTGGATGGGCGTTGTTGGACAGGCCTCGTGGCATGCCCGACCCCTCCCCGCATGGCGGGTCGCGGACCCCTGCTACCCCTGTTCCCCGGACAAGAACAACCCCTGCAACCCGCCGGGTCAACCCACGGCCCTTCCCCGACGGAACCTTGGATCATGAACACAACAGTCTCGGCTGGCCCGGGTCCCTTCCCGAACCACTGTTTCCGGCCCAGCCGCCATTTTGGACACTCCACGACCAGGCCTCATGGCCTCGGGTCGACCTCGGCCTCGGGCCCAGCCAGGCCCCGACATTGAGGCACCACCATCCACCCAGGGGGTAGAGAGACCACTTGGCAAGTCAATGGGCGAAGGAGTGTCGATGGCTCCCCTCCGCCCGGTTTCGATCACCCTCGGCCTCCCTGGGCGTTGGCTCCACCCCCCTGCTGGGTGTCTGGACTCCCTCATCCTGGACCTCCCGACCTCCAAGTGCGAGGGTCTGGACATCAAAGGGCGCCAGACCTATAACTGGGGCAGCTCCAGAGCAGGAAGGCAGTTGTATCCTGGAGTCGAGAGACACCGAGACGAACTCATCCTTGGAGGCCTGCTGGCGCTGCCGCGGCTCCTCTTCGTGAACCACCTTTGAAGGCCTGCTGGCGCTGCCGCAGCTCATCCTCGTCATAAACCATCTTGAAGGCCTGCTGGCGCTGCCGCGGCTCATCCTCGTCGTGACCAATCCTCAAGGCCTGCTGGCGCTGCCGCGGCCCATCCTCGTCGTGAACCATCGTGAAGGCCTGCTGGCGCTGCCGCGGCTCATCCTCTTCGTGAACCATCTTGAAGGCCTGCTGGCGCTGCCGCGGCCCATCCTCGTCATAAACCATCTTGAAGGCCTGCTGGCGCTGCCGCGGCTCATCCTCGTCGTGACCAATCCTCAAGGCCTGCTGGCGCTGCCGCGGCCCATCCTCGTCGTGAACCATCGTGAAGGCCTGCTGGCGCTGCCGCGGCTCATCCTCTTCGTGAACCATCTTGAAGGCCTGCTGGCGCTGCCGCGGCCCATCCTCGTCGTGAACCATCTTGAAGGCCTGCTGGCGCTGCCGCGGTCCCTCCTTGCGAACCCTCCAGCTCGAGGATTGTGAGCTCCACCCCTGCTACCCCCGTACCGGACCGGTACTCAGACTGTCCCGCTACCCCTTTCCCCAAAGAGACTAGAATTGACGGGATCCTCGAATCCTGGTCCCCACTGTATCGTCAAGTTAACCTGCTTAAGAATACCTATAAAAGTATACGTAACCTATCTTGGTGTGGTGTCCATCTGTGGGGAGGAAGTTACTCGTCCGTACGATTACCGGAGAGGGCCCTCGCCAGGAGGCCTCTCCCCCTTTGCTCGGCCGACCCTCCGAGTCCCCGTCTAACATTGGTGGCCAGCGGCGCGATCCGAACCGACGCATAATCGTACAGAGAGTAACTCACCCCACGACACACAGCAGCCATGACGACAAAAGAGAGTGGAACAACCGAAAAATTTCAGATGGAACGGCTGGAAGAATACAGCCACAAAGAACTAAAGCAATTCTGCATAGATTTGGGCATTGCTACCACGGGACTGAGCACGAAGGATGACCTCAAGCACGCCTTGGAATCTTGGGTGGAGACGGAAACATCCCCACCCCAAAATCAAAGCCTCGAGACCGCAGAAACAAGTACCACCCCCGTGGAAGAAAGAAGAGCGGGCCTCTCGTCCGAAGAGGCCCGAGAACGGGAGAAAAGCAGGCTCCACGAGTTGGAGCTGGCTCGACTCCGCTTAGACGGAGAACTCAAACTGGCAGAACAAAAGATAACCCTCGAACACTTACGGCTCAGGGAAGAACGAGAAGAGAAAAAAAGCCAGAGGGAGCTGGAAGAAAAGAGACTAGCATACGAGCATGAGTGCAGTTTAAAAGAACTAGAAATTCGACGGCAAAACAAAGACCTCGGCGTCCCCGGGAACCAGAGTCCCACTTCCCCTACGGACCCCAAAGTCCACATCCCCAAGGACGTCGTCCGGGAATACTACCGGAACAATGATATCCAGCAATGGTTTAAGGCCTACATGGTAGCCATGACCTCCCACCGAATTCCGCAGAGCGACTGGGGAGCCGGGTTATGGGGAAAATTCGTCAACGAAGGAAGAGATGCCCTGCTGCAACTCCCCGACCACGAGATGGCATCCTACGACCACATGAAGGCCGCCCTCCTCACTCACTATGGGCTCACGCCCGAGATGTACCGGCAGCGATTTCGAGACTGTAAGAGAATCCCTGGTTCCACCTGGGTGGAGTACGTAAACTTTTTTAGCCGAGCCTTCGAGTGATGGATCAAGGGCAGCCAGGTCACCACCTACGAGCAACTATTCAACCTTATTGTGTGGGAGCACCTCTCCAATAATTGTTTCGTAGAACTGAGGCAGCATCTCCTCGATAGTAAGCTGACCGAACCTCGGAAACTCGCCATCGAAGCAGACCGATGGGAGAGCACACGGGTCCCTCGGAGCTGGCCCAGCTAACAGAACAGAGCCTCCCAAGGGCCCCACCGCCCACGGGGGGAGGAGGAGGCCAGGGTCGGGCCGGGACACCGTCACGGTGCCCCCCACTAGCAACCCCCCGCCCCCGGCCGGAAGAGGAAGCCCTCCAACGCGACCAGGGTTCCGCTCCAACGTTACCTGCCACAAATGCCAGCGACCCGGCCACTACGCCAATGATCCCAACTGCCCGAAAAATCAGAGCCCCATGAACCGCCAGATCACCACTGTCGCCCTGGGAGAAGAGCCAGGCCACGAAGAAGCCGAAGAGTGCGAGCAATACCAGCCCGAGTGGGAACCAGCCGCCATGTCCCTGGTCTGTCTAGGGGAGAGGGACATGGTCCCGCGGGCGCCCATCCCCGCCAACACGCAGAAATACAGCCAGTGGGTCACCATCAATGGACGCCGGGCTGAAGCCCTCCGTGACACAGGGGCCAGTGTGACCGCAGTCCGCTGCCATCTGGTGACCCCCGACCAAATCCTACCCAATGTACTTTGTCCAGTACGGTCGGCAGACAACTCCGAAAGCCTGTGCCAGATGGCCCGCGTCCCCTTCGAGGGGGGGGGGTGTCCGGCATGCTAAAAGTGACTGTCCGCGACGATGCCCCGGTGGACTGCCTTCTGGGGAATAACCTCGAGAGCTCCCCCTGGTCAGCCGTCGAGCGGAGAGAGCACCTGGGGATGCTTGGTCTCCCTGAATGGGTCTGTGTAACGACCCGATACATGGCTGCCCGCGCCATCTCCAGCCCAGAGGAACAGGAGTGGCCCGAACCTCCTCCGCCGATCGTCGCAGAAGACACCACCCCTGAGCCTGGTCCTCCGGGGCTCAGCAACGAAGAACCGGACCAACTCCAAGACCTCCCGGAGCTGGCCCAGTGGCGCCAAGAGGGTGGCCCCACTCAGGAGCAGTACCGCCAGGAACAAAGAGCGTGTCCCTCCCTCGAGGGCCTCCGACAACAAGCCATAGCCCAGTGCGCAGGGGATGCCTCGGGGCCCACTGGATCTACTGGGACAACGGGCTGCTCTACAGTGAGCAAAAGATTGCCGAGCTGGGAGCCAGCCGGGTGCTGGTGGTCCCCCTCCAATTCAGAGACTTCCTCTTGAACCTGGCCCACGATGTGCCTCTTGCCGGGCACCTGGGGCAGGACAAGACATACAGCCGCCTGGTGACCCACTTCTACTGGCCGAAGATGCGGAATGATGTAACGAACCACTGCCGGGCCTGCCCCACCTGCCAGGCCAGTGGGAAGAGCGGCCGAAAACTTAAAGTCCCCCTGCAACCCTTTCCCATCGTCACCACTCCCTTTGAGCGGGTGGGAATCGACATTGTGGGGCCCCTGGAGCCCCGGACAGCGCAGGGTCACCGGTTCATACTTGTCCTGGTGGACCATGCCACCCGCTATCCCGAAGCCATACCTCTCCGGACCCTGACAGCGCCTGTGGTGGGCCGAGCCTTGATGGGGATCTTCTCGCGGGTGGGCTTCCCCCGAGAAGTCGTCAGTGACAGGGGCACGAACTTCATCTCCAGATACATGAAGTCCCTATGGCAACAGTGCGGGGTCACCTACAAATTCACGACCCCCTATCACCCGCAAGGGAACGGACTAGTAGAACGATTCAACCGCACCCTCAAGGGGATGATCATGGGCCTGGAAGAGCCCCTAGGTCCCAATGGGACGTGCTGCTCCCGTGCCTCCTGTTCGCTTACAGGGAAGTCCCCCAGAAATCCCTGGGCTTCAGTCCGTTCGAACTCTTGTATGGGCACCCCGTCCGGGGCCCCCTCAGTCTGGTCAAAGAAGGGTGGGAGGTGGCCCCTCAGAAGACTCCCCCTGATGTGTACAAGTACCTCTTGGCACTCCGGAACCAGACCCGGCGGTTCAGGGAACTTGCCAAGGCCAACCTCGAAGCCAGCCAAGAGGACATGAAGCGCTGGTATGATCAGAATGCCTCGTCCATCGAGTTCGAGCCGGAACAACAGGTCTGGGTGATGTCCCCGGTTGAACCTTGCGCCCTCCAGGACAAATGGACGGGACCCTTCAAAGTGGTGGAGCGCAAGGGCCCCGTCACCTACCTGGTAGACCTGGAGTCACCCCGGAACCCTCTACGTGTCCTCCACGCCAACCGACTTAAGCCCCACTTTGTACGCTCTGAACTTAGCCTCCTGATGGCTACCGACAGTGGGGCTGAAGAGGACTCCGAGCCCCTCCCCGATCTCCTGAAAACCCTCGAGAAAGAGGGCTCCGTGGAAGGAGTCCACCTCTCCGATGCCCTGTCCCGAGCGCAACGCCAAGACTGCCAAGACCTGCTACTACAATTTGCCGACCTATTCTCCCTCATCCCGGAGGTCACCCCCTGGTGCCTCCACGATGTTGACACCGGGGATAGCCCCCCTATCCGACACAGGGCGTACAGGGTACCTGATCGAGTACGCGCCTGCATCCAGTCGGAAGTCTCCAAGATGCTGGCTCTAGGAGTGATCGAGCCTTTCGACAGCCCCTGGGCCAGCCCGGTCGTACTGGTCCCCAAGGCCACCGCCCCGGGCGTCGCCCCCGAGCTCAGGTTTTCTGTAGACTATCGGGGTCTGAACGCTGTCACCAGGACCGACGCTCACCCCATTCCCCGGGCAGATGAGCTAATCGACCGCATGGGGGGCGCCCGCTACCTGAGCATCTTTGATTTGACAGCGGGCTATTGGCAGATCGGCCTCACTCCCGGTGCCCAGGAGCGATCCGCCTTCTCCACCCCGGATGGCCACTACCACTTCAAGGTGATGCCCTTCGGAATGAAAAACGCACCCGCCACCTTCCAGAGACTCGTGAACAAAGTCTTGGCGGGTCTGGAGGAATTCAGCGCCGCCTATCTGGACGATATTGCCGTGTACAGCCGCCACTGGGCAGAACACCTCCACCACCTCCGGGAGGTCCTGAACGCCCTCCGGCAGGCCGGGCTAACAATCAAGGCCAGCAAGTGCCAGATCGGCCAAGAGTCCGTGACCTACCTGGAGCACCAGGTGGGAAGTGGCCTGGTGGCCCCCCCTCCAACTCAAGATCGCCGCCATTCAGGCGTGGGAGCCCCCGGTCACCCAAACAGAGGTCCGAGCCTTCCTGGGGCTCACCGGGTACTACCGGCGCTTCGTAAAAGACTATGGCAGCATTGTGGGGCCCCTCACAGAACTCACGTCCAAAAAGAACCCCCAGAAAGTCCACTGGACTCCCGAATGTCAGGCGGCCTTTGAGAAACTCAAGTCCGCCATGTGCACCGCCCCCGTGCTCCAAGCCCCCGACTACAGCCGGGAATTCATAGTACAGACGGATGCCTCCGATCATGGCGTTGGGGCCGTCCTCTCCCAACTCAACACCGAGGGAGTTGATCAGCCAGTGGCCTTCATCAGCCGATGCCTGCTGGCCCGAGAACAGCGCTGGAGCACCATAGAGCGAGAGGCCTTCGCCGTGGTGTGGGCCCTCAAGAAGCTCCGGCCCTATCTCTTCGGTACCCACTTCCGGGTGCAAACAGACCACCGACCTCTGCAATGGCTGATGCAGATGCGGGGAGAGAATCCGAAGCTGTTACGTTGGTCCATCTCCCTGCAGGGGATGGACTTCACTGTGGAGCATCGCCCAGGTCAAGATCACACCAACGCAGACGGCCTGTCCCGCTTCTTCCGCCTCGGCGAGGAGATTACCCAAGAGGATGGGTGACTCTCCCTGCCTTCAGCTGGGGGGGACGCATGTTCGACAGGCCTCGTGGCATGCCCGACCCCTCCCCGCATGGCGGGTTGCGGACCCCTGCTACCCCTGTTCCCCGGACAAGAACAACCCCTGCAACCCGCCGGGTCAACCCACGGCCCTTCCCCGACGGAAACTTGGCTCATGAACACAACAGTCTCGGCTGGCCCGGGTCCCTTCCTGAACCACTGTTTCTGGCCCAGCCGCCATTTTGGACACTCCACGACCAGGCCTCGTGGCCTCGGGTCGACCTCGGCCTCGGGCCCAGCCAGGCCCCGACATTGAGGCACCACCATCCACCCAGGGGGTAGAGAGACCACTTGGCAAGTCAATGGGCGAAGGAGTGTCGATGGCTCCCCTCCGCCCGGTTTCGATCACCCTCGGCCTCCCTGGGCGCTGGCTCCACCCCCCTGCTGGGTGTCTGGACTCCCTCATCCCGGACCTCCCGACCTCCAAGTGCGAGGGTCCGGACATCAAAGGGCGCCAGACCTATAACTGGGGCAGCTCCAGAGCATGAAGGCAGTTGTATCCTGGAGTCGAGAGACACCGAGACAAACTCATCCTTGGAGGCCTGCTGGCGCTGCCGCGGCTCCTCTTCGTGAACCACCTTTGAAGGCCTGCTGGCGCTGCCGCGGCTCATCCTCGTCATAAACCATCTTGAAGGCCTGCTGGCGCTGCCGTGGCTCATCCTCGTCGTGACCAATCCTCAAGGCCTGCTGGCGCTGCCGCGTCCCATCCTCGTCGTGAACCATCGTGAAGGCCTGCTGGCGCTGCCGCGGCTCATCCTCTTCGTGAACCATCTTGAAGGCCTGCTGGCGCTGCCGCGGCCCATCCTCGTCGTGAACCATCTTGAAGGCCTGCTGGCGCTGCCGCGGTCCCTCCTTGCGAACCCTCCAGCACGAGGATTGTGAGCTCCACCCCTGCTACCCCCGTACCGGACCGGTACTCAGACTGTCCCGCTACCCCTTTCCCCAAAGAGACTAGAATTGACGGGATCCTCGAATCCTGGTCCCCACTGTATCGTCAAGTTAACCTGCTTAAGAATACCTATAAAAGTATACGTAACCTATCTTGGTGTGGTGTCCATCTGTGGGGGGGAAGTTACTCGTCCGTACGATTACCGGAGAGGGCCCTCGCCAGGAGGCCTCTCCCCCTTTGCTCGGCCGACCCTCCGGGTCCCCGTCTAACAGGCGTGCAGTTTACAAAGGCAGGGGAGGCGATATGCAGGGCATTGTTCGATAAGGGGCTAATAAGACGGAGAGGAGGAGTAATATGGAGTGTCGGAATTGGTCGGTCATTAGGGGATGTGGGGGTTTGGTGGAGTGAACTGTGGGGGTGGCTGAGAGATGCTACAGGAGAAGATGGAAGGGTAGGATTAAAGGTGAGGGGAGTGTTGTTACGGGCAGGAGTTTCAAGGAGGAGTGGAGTAAGACTCTGGGGGCAGAAGAGAGTTGGCGGGGGTCTGGAGGCGGGCAGGTGAGGAGAGGTGGAATTGGATAGCACTAGGGGGTGGTTCGAGTGCGGCTGACAGGGTAGAAGCATTTGCCAGGGGACTGTCATTTTGGAGAGGGTTGGAAGTAGTGGCGGCCGAGGGGGGTCCAGAGGGGGATTGGGACTGAGGGGATGTTGGAGGGGGAGTAGAAAGTGAGGGGGATTGGGTCTGAGGGGATGTTGGAGGGGGAGTAGAAAGTGCCAGGCGGTCGGACAGAGTGTTGAAGAGGAGTTTGAAGATTAGGAGGTACTTCTCAGATGCTTGGATCAGGATATTTCGCGTTTTGTAGATGGAAATGGGGAATTCACCAGGAAAAAGAGAGGAGGGGGAAGTGGGGAGTTTATGACCCTGAGGGATTTTAACAGAGCTAGAAACTGGAATGTGTTGTAGGAAGGTGCTCTTCCATTGAGATGGGCGTTTGATGTTGAAAATGTAGTTAGTTTTAATGAGGGATATGAGGCTGTGATAGTTATCTTCAATGAGGGTTTCAGGATGACGGGTGAGGAGTTTATGTTTGAAGTTCTTTTTGGCTTTTTTAGAGAGGAGGGGGGTATGACATTGTCCAGGAGTTGGGACCATGTTTGATGAGTGAGGGGGGATTGTTAGTTAGATCCTGAGTGGTGGGAGGTGTGTAGGTGGTGTTTAGGTCGGACATGGTGGTGAGGCTACATTGGGGGAGAAGATAAGTGTGGACAGGGAGGGGCAGGCAAGGAGGTGGGGGGTAATAGAGGAGGGAGGTTATGGTGAGTAGTGATGCGTGGGAGGATATGAGAGGGGCGGGGGAGGGAAGTTCTATCGGGGTCTTTAGCAGGCGGGGTGGTGAGTATAAGAACGGGAGATGCAGTGATAGCGCGTATGAAGGTCTATGAAGTGCGGAGTGATAAGGAGAGTACATGAGAGAATTGTGTAGGATACCAGGGGGGACAGGATATCCACTGACTTCGTTAGAGCTAAGATTTATCTCTCAAATATCAGCTTTAAATATATTTGCAAAATTATGAGGTTTCAAAATACACGTAGTTTTGTGCTGAATAGACACTTTTAAATTTTCGTCAACACGACTAATTCAACCAACCAAAAGTGTTGAATTTAGTAGGTTGGACTGCACACAGAAGAGCTACTTACAGGTGGGTGGAGAGCTACCAGTAGCTCACGAGTTACTCATTGGAGAAGCCTGGCTTAGGAACACCGATCATCATGATGGAATCAGCACTGGCAGGTCTACTTTTAGTGGGGCACAGGGAGTTGAGTTGTTAGGTTTATGACCGAGATTGGCCCCAAAGGAAGAAGAAGCTGGAAAACTATCCAGAGTCAAGTGCCCAGTATGAGCGCCTAAGCTTTGAGTACTCGAGGTATTGGAAGTTACCCCTTTGTATTTAAGCGCCCATAAAGGCACATGACTGGGAATTTAATGATGATGATAAGCAGTGGGAACAACATCGGATATGGGATCGGCACCCTCATTCACCGGAGTCACGGTCTGGGTACAGCAGCAGATGGTCTGGAAATGGTTGTGGGTAGATCAATTTGTCCAAACACTGCATGCTTGTTGCTAAACGCTAGAAGCTGTTCCAGTTACGCTAGGAGTCCCACAAGGTTCCTCGCTATCCCCTACACTCTTTAAATTATTCATGGAACCACTCACTGATCTGCTACAAGCGTCCAACGTGCAATTTCACATGTACGCTGACGATACCCAACTGTACCTCAAGATAAACACCCTTGATGACATTAATCTGCGTAACACCACTCTTAAGTCCACCCAAACATGGCTGGCAGAAAATCAACTCAGATTGAATGCTTTGAAAACTGAATTCCTCCTTTTTGCCCCACCCGCCAAAGTCCCGATAATGCACAATTGGGTCAAACACCTTACAGCACTCAATGTTCAACCAACCATTGTGGATTCAGCGAAATCATTGGGTACAACTCTGGACTGCAACCTCAATATGCAGAAACATATTAAGAACGCCACAAAGGGAGCAAACTTTCAGATTAATACACTAAGGAAGTTGAAGCCCTTCCTACCTCCCAATGACTTCAAAATGGTGGTTCAAGCTGTAGTTCTACCATGGCTGGACTATGGAAGTGTCTCTCTATGCAGTGTCCCCAAAGCCATTACAGCTCCCCTAAGAACCTCCACCAACGCAGCTGCAAGACTCATCACTGGCTCGAAAAGATGGTCCCACATCTCCCCTGACCTGAAATCTCTAAACTGGCTGCCATTTGAAGCCAGAATTCACCTGAAAACAGCCTGCATGACACACAAGGACGTAAATCACCATGCTCCCAGCTATCTCACACAAAAACTCACAATATCCGGGGGGAACAGATCCACAAGAAGTGCGGAAAACCTCCTTTTGAAGCCACAAAAATTCAACAATAAAAAACTTACAAACGATCATTCTAAGGAATGGCACCTTGGATATGCCTTTCCACTGGAAATAAGACTGAACCCCTCCACCTCATCCTTCAAGTTGGAAGTAAAAGGAATCCTTATGGCAAAATTCACCTAAGCATAATCCCAGGTTTTTGCGACCTTGCTTCGTCAGCCCGCCCTTACTCTGCACCTTACCGCTTTGCAGTTTGTATACTCAACAATTTGCTATATATTTTTTTTCCCTCATTATACTAATATGATTCACCAGGCTGCTCCTGTTCTGCACCATGTTGTTTTACTTTTGTCTTCATGAATAATGCTGTGCTCTATGGTCTCTCAATGTATGATATAACTAAACTCATCTACTGTAAAGAGCTCTGATACCCGCAAGAGTCTTGTCCGCGCTCTATAAAACTTTCAAATAAATAAAGAATTGGTCAGTGATGTAATCATGGATTTTAGAAGCCCCTACCTCAGTTTTCAAATCTAAGATTAAAGCAGTGTAAGAGGCGTGGTCAGAGGAGATGGGAGCAGAAACATCAGGTGCCGTGGAAGAACACACCAAATTATTAGCAACATCCTAATCGTTCGTCATCTCTGCAAATGGGGCAAAGCGGTTACTGCAACGTAAAGCATCCTCAAATGTAGACTGTAGTTGCTAGACAGAATTGGAGTGTACTAGTGATGTTATGTTATGTTAGGGGAGATTTATAAAGCGCACGTACACCAACAGGTCTCTTGGTGATAAGTTGGCACAAGTGCAGTTGTTAACCTCTTGTATGCTGATGACGAGCTGAGCTTGTTATGCAGCAGGGTGGGCGTGTGCTGATGACGATCTGAGCTCGTCATGACCTCGGCGGAACACCCATGCAGGGATAATTACCCCGCTGTGCGGGGCGTTCCATTGAGCGGGCGTGGCCATGACGAGCTCAGCTCGTCATCAGCACATGGTCACCGTGCTGCATGACGAGCCGAGCTCGTCATCAGCACTGCAGCGCCGCGTGCAGCTCCCCTCCCCCGCGCCCCCGTGGCGAAGGGGTTAAAAGTGAGTATGCTTTACCCACAGTATGTTGCTCCTGGGCCTGAAGAGTATGTTTCTTAAACATCCCCTGGATTTGATTTTGCTTGTTTGTGCTGCCTGGGGGTGAAAAACTAATGGGGGGAGGACGCGAGGCAGCAGGGGGCTGCAGCGAGTATCTCCTCACATTCAACCAACAGATTGTCATGGCGGTCAAGCACACAATTGCATCCAGCATGTTTTTTGCAAATTTGTGGTTTTTCGTTTTTATCAACCCCCCTCCCCATCCCCTTCAGTGGCATTCCTTTTTCCCCATTTGAGATGACAAGGGGCGTATACCAGAGCTGAAAACAGAGCTATGAATTGGTGGATTTTAACATTTTCAGTGAGGCAGACTAGAACAATCAAGGCAGCAAGCTTAATTATCAGATCCATGCAAACTGACCCAGTCAAACAGCTTAAGGTGCTTAGATGCAACTAGGGGTTGCAAGATATAGCAAACAACAGTACATTTTGGTTGGGAAAATAGATGTTAGCGGGAGGTCCAGCCTCCTCTGGATATGGACGGGCCTGCCCTTGGTCCAGGCTTTGTGAAATAGCGTTGTTGATGAATCCCAGGTGAGGGTCCCAGGGTTGTCGGACTTGGAATCCCTATAGGTGGCGGCAATCAGCTGCAGCGGCTCCCCCGTTAGGCAGATGAGAGCGTGGGTTCAGTTCTGAAGCCCCCACTTAGCAGGTCTTCAAGAAGGTCTGTCCACCACCCCCAACAAGCACAAATGGTCCCTAAGGGAACAGCAATACTCCCTCCTCTTGCGAATCTGGACATGTACCCCTTAGGTTAGAGAGTTTTGTGTAACACGATTCAAGGCTCAGACGGAGACACCCGAGTTCAGTAATATTTGAGCTCAGCTCAATCAGGAGAGACTAGTTAGCCTAACTGCTAGGGCGGTCGACCTCAAATCTAGGGAACTGGGTTCGAGTCTCAGCAATGACGCTGAACATCCTGTGATTCTGGGCAAATCACTTAATCTCCCCATGCCTAACAAAAAATGAATGAGTCCTCATGTAATGTAACTGGTGCTATGTAAAGCGCTCTGATACCCACTTTGGGTCAAGTTTGTGCTATATAAAACTCTGTAAAAAAAAAATATCCAGTCTCCTTTGATACAGTCTCACCACAACACTGTCTACATGTCCTTTTGATAGCAAGTGTCTCCACTCCCTCTCATTTCTGGGGTGTGACGTGGTGGTTGCAGAAGGGGCCGTTAATCTTGGTAAGCTGTTAACAGGATGGGTAGTACGATTGGTACGCTGGAGTTCTTCGACAACTGCAGATACTGGTGGTGGGAGCACTATGCAGGCATTGGAGCTACTTCTGGGTCACTTGAGCAGCAGATGGATAGCCATTTAGACCGGGACACAGCGGCATGCTAGCAGTCACAGTGAGCACTTTGTAAATGCAGCAGTGGTGGCGGTCACAGGCACAAGTCTAAGTTTTGATGGCAAAGGTCTCCATGGTCACTGTTGTTTCACTTTACCAGCGAGGACACTCGCATTCGTTCTTATTGCATTGCCAGGAGGTTAACGGCCAATCTGCAATTTACGTTTGCCACCTCACTTCTGGAGAGATTGTGCTCATACTATTGAGCTCACCAATCAGTCTTTGGTGTCTCCATGATTCCCTTGGTTTGACCCTCAGCACTAGGGTCTGGGTCTGTTACTCCAACACCTCCTGCAGGGTTGGCAGGATATGTCCCTCTCTCAGTAGGCCGGCTGGCTTCCAGACACTTAAGATCAGAGATACAGCTCTCCCACCAAGACAAGACTCCAGGGAATAACCCCTGTCATCTGGGAAGTTGGCTGTAAGGCAGACACCAGCTCTGGTTGCACAGCAGTCCTCACAGTATGCTGTAGAGCAGAGTGATGCTCCCTGTAGTGCGGTAGTCTCCATCCAGGAGTAACCACAACAGAGGCACAAAGAGAGATGAGCTTTCTATACCTGGCGTATCAACAACCACACTATGCAGTGATCAGTGGAAATACAAAAGGCTGGCTCACCTAAAAGATCCTTTCCACACTGAAAAGGAGACTTCAGTCCCACCCTTCACCGCCACCATCTTCCAAGTGGCGGCACTACAGGAAGACTAATCAGCAGCTCCTCCCAGCATACGGGCTTCAGTGACTTTCTGAAGGTGTCTTGTCTCCACCCTCCAGCTTTAGGAATGTCAGCAAACCACTTCCACTGTCTGGGAATTCAATCTCACCTCCATCTTGGGCACAGGAGCAGATTCGGGGCTTCCAGAATGGAATCCAGAGGCATCCATTACACGGGCACACTTGTGTACATATTGCATGTACCAAACGAGACACAACATAAACACACACAGCATGTATTTGGAATGTTAGCACAAGGGTTAGGATTAGCGCACTGAAGCAGAACTTCACATTGGTGGGGCCTCCACTCCAGTGACACAGATAAAAAGGTCTGATCATGACTATGCATTCACAAAACACAGTATGCTGTGCCATCGATCTACATGCTTAACCCGTGGTAGGCTGGTAGTCTCACTATCAGGACAATGAGGGCATGCTTAACATGTCCCTCAAGGTCACAGGATAGGTCCATGACCTCCATCACGTCAAGGGACAGCATAGGCCTCTATGCACTACATTACCACAAGGCTAGGGCCAAAATTAAATAATCTCTGGGACACCTACTACTCACAGTCAAGTTTTCAGGATAGGGCAACCTGACATACCTCACAGGGGACATTCCAGTCCCAATAACATGTTCAGGCAATATTATGTTTTCCTAAATTAATATGGCTTCCTATATGGTCTTTCCACTCTGTAGGTGTAAACCTGATGTTTTGTGGATTCTAAACAAGCGCACATGTGTGTCTTAATGTATAGTCACTGGTCTAAACAAACATTATTTCTATGCACACATGCGGTAATAGCCGCTCTGCAGCCTGTAAACGGTAAACAATGTGGAGAGCTTCTGAGTGGCCTGTAAACCTGACGAGGGGCCTGTAAGTCACAAGCAACAGCCCCTCTAGACGAGTTCAGAACAGAAAGGATCAGCCAACTGCAATACCTGAAGTGGTAGTACCTAAGGACATATTGGTTCCTTGGCAACACACTAAAAAGGCCTTCACACCACTGACCCTGGCGGTCTGCAGGACACACCTGAAATAATTCCCACTCACCAGTGTCAGTCTTCCTCCTTGCCTTCCCACTGCTCAACCACAATTCTTTCAGCACAGCTCAGTCCACCAGAAAACAAAACAGGAAAGCAACTATAATTAATCACCTTTAACCTTCCTAACCATGAAAGAATTCATCAAAGCTGAAAACTCTTGCCTTTGGGATGAGTCTGTCTGCTCGGGCCAAGCTACCCAGGGGGTGAGCAGGGGTTATCTTGAGCGTGTATCCCCCTTACCCTGACTAGAAACAACAGTCCCAATTTGGACAAAGGTACCTACCTCTGCTAAGTAGAGAACCCATTTCTAACAATAAAGTAACATGTCATGAATCAAAATATTCATGTGCGGCAAAAGGATCAAACACTGCTATGAACAATTTGGCCTTAGTAGCTAGCCCCCACATAACTCTAGTGAGGAATAAAAGGGTAACCATGAAATCTTTCAATCATAATCAGAGTTGGTTTGTCCAATGTGTCAAAACTACAACATGTGTCACTTCTTTCCCTCATATTGGCTATAAAGATGTCTCTGCCCGCATTGCCTGAAATTATTGGCCCGCACCACTTGCTGGAAATGTTAACCCCCCTTTCCTGCCACCCCCACCCAAAGGTTGGGTCTTGTTGCTCTTCTGACCTAAGCACAGGTTTCTCGCAGAGCTGCCAAGTTTTCCAGGTCCATCCGTGTTGTGCTGCTCCAGTCCACGTTTTTTCATGGAATTCTGGGACTTGTAGTCTTGTTTATTTCATTATAAAACAGGACTACACGTCCCATAATTCAGAGGAAAAAACCTGGACTGGAGCGGCACATCACACAATGGCCGCAGAAACTTGGAAGCTATGGTAAGACTCACAGGGAAAGTAGAAGCACCCCGGAGCAACACAGTAAAGATTGTTCTAGAAATTCACACAAGTGAGACCCCATTACGAGCCTGGTGAAGAATGAGAGCTCCTGCTGTGAATGAGGAGAGACCCATCTATCCGCAGGGACGCAACAACTGCTCCCGGGTGTGATTGGTTCAAAGTTATCTCACTGTGACCAATGAAGAGTGGCCCTCATTGGGCTCTCTTGGTAAAGTTCATAGTAAATTGTAGCGGATGACCCCCGTGTGAGTGTCTTCGCACGTGCTTGTATGGATGTGTGTGTGTGTGTGCAAGTTGTGACAGCCTTAGGGCCCCGCCTTCCCAGCAGCAGAATCCTGTGGATGGAACACCTGTGACGTGCCAGGCCCTCCACTGTGACGTCACTAGGTCGAGGCCAGCACCAGCAGCAGAATCCTGTGGATGGAACACCTGTGACGTGCCAGGCCCTCCACTGTGATGTCACCAGGTCGAGGCCAGCACCAGCAGGGGAATCCTGTGGAGGGAACACCTGTGACGTACCAGACCCTCCACTGTGACGTCAGGAGGTCGAGGCCAGCACCAGCAGGGGAATCCTGTGGAATGAACACCTGTGACGTGCCATGCCCTCCACTGTGACGTCACGAGGTCGAGGCCAGCACCAGCAGCAGAATCCTGTGGATGGAACACCTGTGACGTGCCAGGCCCTCCACTGTGATGTCACCAGGTTGAGGCCAGCACCAGCAGGGGAATCCTGTGGATTTAACTCCTGTGATGTGCCAGGCCCTCCAATGTGATGTCACGAGGTCAAGGCTAGCACCAGAAGAGGAATCGTGTGGATGGAACACCTGTGACGTGCCAGGCCCTCCACTGTGACATCACGAGGTCGAGGCCTGCACCAACAGGGGAATCCTGTGGATGGAACACCTGTGACGTGCCAGGCGCTCCACTGTGATGTCACAAGTTCGAGGCTAAGTGCAAAGGGGAGGCCTCCGCCGCAGCAGAGACAAGGAGAGGCCACTGAGGGGGGAGAAGGTCGGGCAGGATTAGATCGTCTTTGAGGCTCATCGCAGGATCCATTTGTGACTAAATAGATTTTTGCTTTTTTTTTAGGTAATTGAATTAAAGCCGTGTCTCGGCTGCTCCCCCTCCCCCTTACACTGCCACACCTGTCATCGCCCATAAACCGGAGATGCATGATGACAGGTTGAAGGTCTCTATTGTGACGTGTCCGTGGTATACAAGGCTGGTAACCAGGCAGCCGCAGCATTGCACTCATGAGCACCGGACGGAGAGGACCACAGCTGGCGGCCGGAGCCGAGGCCCCCGAGAGGCGGAGGGGGCCGGGGCCTCACAGGCTCCAAAAGAACTGGGCGGGCTGGGTGAAAGGGACAAGGTGAGTATAGAAACTGTTGGACAGGCCACATGAAGGGCCGCTCTCCCCCGGCCCAACCAGGCCTGAGTCCAGTCCCGCAAGTACCACACACCACCATTGCACGTCCCCCGTCCCCTCAGGGACCCCTGCCCTCGAGCATGTCGACCTCGTGGGTCCGATCCACTGCCGGCCCACGCGCCCAGCCTGGGGCGCCATCTTGGACACTCCACCACGAGGCCGCCTGGCCCCCGATCGACCTCAACCCTGGGCCTGGGCCGGCCTCAGACATTCCGGCACCACCCTCCACCCAGGAGGTGAGCGGGCTACTTGGCAAGTCAATGGGAGAAAGAGGTGCCGATGGCTCTCCCCCACCAAGTGCCGCTCGCCCATCGCCTCCCCGGGCGCTGGCTCCACCCCCCTGCTGGGTGTCTGGACTCCCTCATCCCGGACCTCCCGACCTCCAAGTGCGAGGGTCCGGACATCAAAGCACGCCAGCCCTATAACTGGGGCAGCTCCAGAGCAGGAAGGCAGTTGTATCTTGGAGTCGAGAGACGTAAAGAGGAACTCATCCTGGACGGACTACTGGCGCTGCCGTAGCTCTGTCTTGTGCACCATCGTCCTGCCTGTTGGCGCTGCCACAGCCGTCGTAATCTTCATCACCTTCATCGTCGTCGGGACCTGCTGGCGTGGCCGCGGACCGTTGTAACCGCCATCTTCACCGGGACCTGCAGGCTCCGCCGCGGACCGTCGTTTTCCTTCGTCCATCTCGGGACCTGCCTGGCTCCGCCGCGGCCCGATCATCTAGAACGCCGAGCTCGAGGATTGAGAGCTATTTTCCACTCGTTGGTAACAAAGACTGTCCCGCTACCCCTTTCCTAAACCAGAGACTAGAACCGAGGGGACCCCTGAGTCCAGACCTCCTTGTATCCATCATCGTAACCTAAGAATTGCATATAAAGTCTCGTTAACCTTCAACCTTGTGTGGTGTCCGTCTGTGGGGGGGGGAAGTTGCTTATCTGTACAGTCGTTGGAGACGGCTCTCCCTGGAGACCTCTCCCCGTAACCTCGGCCGACCCTCCCGGTCCGTCTAACATTGGTGGCCAGCGGCGCGATCCGAATCACCGCATAAACGTACAGAGAGTAGCTCACCCCACGACGAAGTCACAATGACCACGAAAGAGAGCGGATCAACCGAGAAATTCCAAATGGAGAAATTGGAGGAGTACAACCATCGTGAACTAAAACAATTCTGCATCGAACTGGGTATCGCTACCACCGGACTGAGTACCAAGGACGATTTTAAGCATGCCCTAGAATCTTGGGCAGAGACCGGGGCTGCCGGAACCCCTGATCAAAGCACCGTAGAAAAAACGACCACGGCCCCTGAAGGGCAAAGAACGGGTCTCTCGCAAGACGAGATCCAGGAAAGAGAAAGGACCCGACTACACGAACTAGAAATGGCCCGACTCAAAATGGACGTTGAACTTAAGTTGGCCGAACAAAAAATCAACTTAGAGCACCTGCGTCTCCGAGAAGAAAGAGAGGAGAAACAGAGACAAAGGGAGCTCGAGGAAAAGAAACTAGCGTACGAACACGAACGGAACCTAGCCGAGATCAACCTACGCAAGCAGAATAAAGAAGCAGGGGTGCCCGAGCGACCCCCCACCTCCGGGGCCACAGACAAAAAGGTACACATCCCCAAGGATGTTGTCCGAGAATATTTCAGAGAGGACGACATCCAGCAATGGTTTAAAGCCTATGAAATCGCTATGACTGCACACCGGATCGATAGAAGCGACTGGGGAGCCGGTCTCTGGGGAAGATTTCTCAATGAGGGCCGCGACACCCTGCTACAGCTCCCGGACCACCAGATGACCTCCTACGACCATATGAAAGCGGCACTCCTCACCCGCTATGGTCTCACACCCGAGATGTACCGTCAGAGGTTCCGAGACTGCACCCGCATCCCGGGTACAACTTGGGTGGACTATGTAACATACTTTAGCCGAGCCTTCGAGGGCTGGATCCGAGGAAGCAACGTCACGACCTACGAGCAACTATTTAATCTGATGGTATGGGAGCATCTGTCGAACAATTGCTTCATTGAACTCCGCCAGCACCTCCTCGACAGCAAGTTAACGGATCCCCGGCAGCTCGCAGCCGAAGCTGACCGGTGGGAGATCACCAGAGTGGGCCGGAATGGGTCCTACGAACAGAACCGGAACAACAATGGTCAGCACCGACCCAGAGGAGGAGGAGGGGGCCAAGGGCGAGGAAGAGACAACGCCCCGGTCGCCCCCGCTACCAACACCACCCCCCCGGCCAACCGGGGCAGCACCCCAGCGCGACCGGGGTACAGAGCCAATGTCACGTGTCACCGATGTCAACGAGTCGGCCACTATGCGAACGACCCAAACTGCCCGCAGTACCAGAGCCCAAGACCCCGCCAAGTGGCCGCTGCAGCCCTAGGGGAAGAACAGATCTCCGAGGAACAGGAAGAATACGAACAAGAGCATCAAGAGTGGGAGCCAGCCGCCATGACTCTAGCCTGCTTAGGGGGGAAAGACATGGTCCCGCGGGTCCCCCTACCCGCTAACACCCAGAAGTACAGCCAATGGGTGAGCATCAATGGACGCCAGGCCGAAGCCCTTCGTGACACCGGGGCCAGTGTAACAGCCGTCCGCTGTCACCTGGTGGCCCCAGAACAGTATCTACCGAACATTCTCTGCCCTGTACGATCAGCCGATAACTCGGAAAGCCTGTGTCGGATGGCCTGCGTCCCCTTCGAATGGGGGGGGGGTCTCCGGCATGTTGAAAGTAACGGTCCGAGACGATGCCCCCGTAGACTGCCTCCTGGGCAATGACCTGGAAAGCTCTCCGTGGGCCGCCGTGGAGCGAAAGGAACACCTGGGGATGTTGGGCGTCCCGGACTGGGCGTGCGTCACCACCCGTTCCATGGCCGCCCGTGCCAACCACCGACCAGAAGAACCCGAATGGCCGGCGCCACCGCCTCCGGTCGCCCCAGCCGAAAACACCGACCGTAACATTCCCTCCGAACCAGCTCAACCTACCGACCTCGCTAACCTCGACCAGTGGCCTCAAGAAGGGGGGCCCACGCAAGAACAATTTCGCCAAGAACAGAAGACCTGTCCCTCCCTCGAGGGACTCCGCCAGCAAGCGCTCGCCCAAAGCGCAGGGGATACCTCCGGAACTCATTGGGTCTACTGGGACAATGATCTGCTGTACAGCGAGCAAAGAATCGCCGAGCTGGGGAGCAACCGAGTACTAGTGGTACCCCTCCGTTTCAGAGACTTCCTGTTAAACCTGGCCCACGATGTCCCCCTGGCAGGACATCTGGGACAAGATAAAACCTACAGTCGCCTAGTGACCCACTTCTTCTGGCCCAAAATGAGGAACGATGTGCACCAGCATTGCCGATCTTGCCCCACGTGCCAAGCCAGTGGAAAGAGCGGCCGCAAACTAAAGGCCCCCCTGCAACCTTTTCCCGTGGTCACTACCCCGTTTGAGAGAGTCGGAATAGACATTGTGGGGCCCTTGGACCCACGCACAAAACAAGGCCATCGATTCATCTTGGTGCTAGTGGACCACGCCACCCGCTACCCTGAGGCTGTTCCTCTGCGAACTGTGACAGCCCCGGTAGTCGGCCGGGCCCTGATGGGGATCTTCTCCCGTGTGGGCTTCCCCCGAGAAGTCGTCAGCGACAGAGGCACGAACTTTATTTCCAAATACATGAAGTCCCTCTGGCAACAGTGCGGGGTTACCTACCGATTCACAACCCCCTATCACCCTCAAGGGAACGGACTCGTTGAGCGGTTCAACCGCACGCTAAAGGGAATGATCGGGGGGTTGGAAGAGCCCCTCCGTCGCCAGTGGGATGTGCTGCTGCCGTGCCTCCTCTTCGCGTATCGAGAGGTCCCCCAGAAATCCCTGGGCTTCAGCCCGTTTGAACTGCTATATGGACACCCAGTGCGAGGGCCGCTCAGTCTCGTCAAAGAAGGCTGGGAGATGCCTCCGTTAAAGAACCCTCCAGATGTCTTCCGGTACCTCCTCACCCTCCGCAACCAGACCCGGCGGTTCAGAGAACTAGCGAAGGCCAACCTAGAGGCCAGTCAAGAGGACATGAAAAAATGGTATGACCAGAATGCCTCATCCATTGAATTCGAACCTGGCCAACAGGTATGGGTGATGTCCCCCACTGAGCCATGCGCCCTACAAGACAAATGGACGGGGCCCTTCAAAGTAATAGAGCGCAAGGGTCCTGCCACCTATCTCATCGACATGGAATCCTCCCGGAACCCTCTCCGGGTCCTCCACGCTAACAGACTAAAGCCCCACTTTGTGCGAACAGAGCTCAGCCTCCTGATGGCCACAGACACTGGGGTTGAAGAAGACTCCGAGCCTCTCCCTGACCTCCTACGGACTCAAGAGCAAGACGGCTCCGTGGATGGGGTCCGGCTCTCAGAGGCCCTCACCAGAGAACAACGCCAAGAGTGTCAAGCCCTCCTATCACAGTTCGCCAGCCTGTTCTCCCTCACCCCAGGTGTCACTTCCTGGTGTGTGCACGATGTGGACACCGGGGACAGCCCCCCTATCCGCCACCGGGCCTACCGCGTGCCAGACCGGGTACGGGCCTGCATCCAGGAAGAAATAGCCAAGATGCTCACGCTCGGGGTCATCGAGCCCTCAGACAGTCCCTGGGCCAGCCCTGTCGTACTGGTCCCCAAAGCAGCTGCCCCCGGCACCACACCAGAACTCCGGTTCTGCGTCGACTACCGGGGCTTGAATGCGGTCACCAGAACAGACGCGCATCCCATCCCCCGGGCAGATGAACTAGTCGACCGAATGGGAGCTGCCCGCTACCTCAGCATCTTCGACCTGACAGCAGGCTATTGGCAGATCGGCCTCACACCCCGGGCGCAAGAACGTTCTGCCTTCTCCACCCCCGATGGCCATTACCATTTCACGGTCATGCCCTTCGGCATGAAGAATGCCCCAGCAACATTCCAACGGCTCGTCAATCAGGTCCTGGCGGGGCTCGAAGGATTCAGCGCCGCCTACCTAGACGACATCGCTGTATACAGCCACCATTGGACCGAGCACCTCCACCACCTCCGAGCAGTGCTGCAAGCCCTTCAGCGAGCTGGCCTCACGATCAAGGCCAGCAAGTGTCAAATTGGGCAAGGGTCTGTAACCTACCTCGGACACCAGGTGAGAAGCGGCCTAGTGGCCCCTCTACAGCTGAAAATTGCCGCCATCCAGGCTTGGCAGCCCCCCATCACCCAAACCGAGGTACGAGCCTTCCTGGGCCTCACGGGCTATTACCGAAGGTTCGTGAAAGACTATGGTACCATAGTGGGGCCCCTCACGGAACTCACGTCAAAGAACCAGCCCAAGAAAGTCACCTGGACCCCAGAGTGTCAAACTGCATTTGAACAATTGAAGGCCGCCATGTGCTCCGCCCCTGTGCTCCAGGCCCCAGACTACAGCCGGGAGTTCGTCGTCCAGACGGACGCCTCCGACCAGGGCATTGGGGCAGTCCTGTCTCAAGTGAATACCGAAGGCCTTGATCAACCGGTGGCCTTCATCAGCCGGAGACTCCTACCACGGGAGCAACGCTGGAGCACCATAGAGAGGGAAGCCTTCGCTGTGGTATGGGCCCTCAAGAAGCTCCGGCCCTACCTTTTTGGCACCCACTTTCGGGTGCAGACCGACCACCGACCCCTGCAGTGGCTGATGCATATGCGGGGGGAGAACCCAAAGTTGCTACGCTGGTCCATCTCCTTGCAAGGTATGGACTTCACAGTCGAACACCGGCCTGGGCCAGATCACGCCAACGGGGATGGCCTGTCCCGGTTTTTCCGCCTCGACGAGGAGAGTCCCCAAGAGGATGGGTAACTCTCCCCGCCTTCAGCTGGGGGGGACGCATGTTGGACAGGCCACATGAAGGGCCGCTCTCCCCCGGCCCAACCAGGCCTGAGTCCAGTCCCGCAAGTACCACACACCACCATTGCACGTCCCCCGTCCCCTCAGGGACCCCTGCCCTCGAGCATGTCGACCTCGTGGGTCCGATCCACTGCCGGCCCACGCGCCCAGCCTGGGGCGCCATCTTGGACACTCCACCACGAGGCCGCCTGGCCCCCGATCGACCTCAACCCTGGGCCTGGGCCGGCCTCAGACATTCCGGCACCACCCTCCACCCAGGAGGTGAGCGGGCTACTTGGCAAGTCAATGGGAGAAAGAGGTGCCGATGGCTCTCCCCCACCAAGTGCCGCTCGCCCATCACCTCCCCGGGCGCTGGCTCCACCCCCCTGCTGGGTGTCTGGACTCCCTCATCCCGGACCTCCCGACCTCCAAGTGCGAGGGTCCGGACATCAAAGCACGCCAGCCCTATAACTGGGGCAGCTCCAGAGCAGGAAGGCAGTTGTATCTTGGAGTCGAGAGACGTAAAGAGGAACTCATCCTGGACGGACTACTGGCGCTGCCGTAGCTCTGTCTTGTGCACCATCGTCCTGCCTGTTGGCGCTGCCACAGCCGTCGTAATCTTCATCACCTTCATCGTCGTCGGGACCTGCTGGCGTGGCCGCGGACCGTTGTAACCGCCATCTTCACCGGGACCTGCAGGCTCCGCCGCGGACCGTCGTTTTCCTTCGTCCATCTCGGGACCTGCCTGGCTCCGCCGCGGCCCGATCATCTAGAACGCCGAGCTCGAGGATTGAGAGCTATTTTCCACTCGTTGGTAACAAAGACTGTCCCGCTACCCCTTTCCTAAACCAGAGACTAGAACCGAGGGGACCCCTGAGTCCAGACCTCCTTGTATCCATCATCGTAACCTAAGAATTGCATATAAAGTCTCGTTAACCTTCAACCTTGTGTGGTGTCCGTCTGTGGGGGGGGGAAGTTGCTTATCTGTACAGTCGTTGGAGACGGCTCTCCCTGGAGACCTCTCCCCGTAACCTCGGCCGACCCTCCCGGTCCGTCTAACAGAAACCAAATGAAAAACGAACTTGAAACCGAACTTTAAACTGAATTGATACTGACTTGATACTGGCTTGATGCTGACTTGATACTGGCTTGATACTGACTTGATACTGGCTTGAAACTTCCCTTCCCTTTTCCTTTCTCTTTCCCGTTTTTCCTTCTCTACCTTACATTCCTATCTCTCCCCTCATATCCCTTTCTCCCTCTTTCTTTTAAGTTCCATTTTTCTAAATCACTCTTTATTCCTCTCCCCTTTTTTTACTCCCTTCCCCTTCCCATTCAATCCATTCCGGTCTCATCCTGCACTCTTATATCCTTTTCCATCCCTACCCCTTCCCTTCTCTTCCCCTCCATTCCCTCCCATTCAAAGCCTCTTTCCCTTCCAATCTGTTCCGATCGCCTCTGCTCCTTTTCTGCTCCCCTTCCACTTACCCATCCTTTCTTCCTTATTCTTCCTTCCTTCACCTCCCTTCCTCTTCGCCATTCCCTCCCCTTTCCCCTCACCCATCCTGTCTTCCATACCCTACCCTTCTCCTCACTACTCTTCCCCTCACCTGCCTCTCATTTGCCCTCTCCCCTACCTTCCCCTTCCTTTCCCTTCCTTTCCCTGCCTTTCTCCTCCTTTATCTTCTCCTCTGCCTTCTTCCCCTCATTCTTCTCTTTCCTTTCCTTTCCTTTCCTTTCCTTTCCTTTCCTTTCCTTTCCTTTCCTTTCCTTTCCTTTCCTTTCCTTTCCTTTCCTTTCCTTTCCCTTCCCTTCCCCCACCCTTCCCTAACCCATCCCTTCTTTCCCTTTACCCCACCCTCCCACTACCCCTCTCCCTCCTTGTTCCCCTCCCCCTCCCCCTTTATTTCCATTACTTTCTTCTTTACCTCTTTAATCCTTTCTCCTTCTGTCACTCCCTCTTCCCTTCCATCCCATTCCGCGCCTCACCTCCCATCCTATTCTGTTACCCCACACACACAACCCCCCCACACACAACCCCACACAAACAACCCCCCACACACAACCCCTCCACACAACAGCCCCCAACACATACAACCCCCCACACACAACCCCACAAATAACCCCCCCACACAACCTTCCACACACTAGTCCCCCCCACTCACAAACCCCCCCACACACACAAACCCCACACACACCACCCCCCACACACACAACCCCCCACACACACAACCCCAACCCCACACACACAACCCCACCTACACACACACAACCCCACACACACAACCCCAAACACACACACATACAACCCCCCACACATACAACCCCACACAAACACACACCCCCACTCACACAACCCAACAACCTCACACCCACACACACAACCCCATAACCACACACACAACCCAACACATACACACACGACCCCACACACACAACCCCCACACACACAACCCCCAACACACACACAACCACACACACATAACCCCACACAACCAGACACAAACACACAACCACACAAACCCCCACACACAACCCTACACACACAACCCCCCCACACACACTCCCCTACACACACACAACTCCACACACCACACAACCCCCACACACACAACCCCCCACACACACAACCCCACACACACAACCCCACACACACAACCCCACACACACACATCCACCCACACACACAAACCAACACACTCACACACACAACCCCACACACACAACCCCATACACACAACCACACACACACAACCCCACGCACACACAACCCCACACACACAAAAAACCCCACACACACACCATACACACAACCCCCACACAAACCCCCCCCACACACAACCCCACACACACAACCCCCACACACACAACACCCCCACACACACAACCCCACACACACAACCCCACACACACAACCCCTGACACACACAACCCCCACACACAACCCCACACACAGCCCCACACACACAACCCCCTACACACACAACCCCACACACTCACACACACAACCCCCCACACACACAACCCCCCACCACACACAACCCCACGCACACAACCCACACTCACACACACAACCACACACACACACCTCACATAACCACACACACACACCCCACCCCACTCACACAACCCCACACACTCACACACACAACACCCCCACACACACACGCCCAAAAGACCCCACACACACAACCACACAACCCCCCACACACACAACCCCCCCACACCCCAAACCACAACCCCACACACATACACACTCACTCAACCACACACACACACAACCCCCACACACAACCACACAACCCCACAACAACACACAACCAACCCTACACAACCACAACACCTCCCCCACACACAATCTCCCACACACACAACCCCACACACCACATACCACACAACCCCACACACAACCCCCCACACACACAACCACACGCACAACGACACACACACACAACCCCATACACACACCACCCCCCCACACACAAGCCCCCACACACTACCCCCCACACACAAACTCCACACACACAACCCCCCACACACAACCCCAACCCCAAACCCACACGCACAACCCCACACACACAATGCCAAACACACACACAAACCCCCCCACACACACAACCCCACACAAACATACACACCCACACACACAACTCCACCTCACACACACATACACAACCCCATACCCACACACACACAACCCCACACATACACAAACAACCCCACAATACAACCCCCCACACACAACCCCGCACACACACAAACCCTCACACACACACACACCCCACACACACACCACACACACATACCCCACACAATCACACACAAACACACAACCACACACACAACCACACAACCCCCCCCACACACACAATGCCACACACACAACCCTAAACACACACAACCCCACACACCACACAACCCCCCCACACACACAAACCCCCACACACAACCCCCCACACACAACCCCAAACCCACACACACAACCCCACCTACACACACACAACCCCCCACACACAACCCCAAACACATACACAAACTCCCCCACACAGAACCCCACACAAACACACACCCTCACACACACAACCCCACCTCACACACATACACACACACAACCCCATAACCACACACACAACCCTACACATACACACACAACCCCACACATACAACCCCCACACACAACCACACAACCCCCCACACACACAACACCACACACACAACCCCACACACACGCAACCCCACACAAACATACACACCCACACACACACAACTACACCTCACACACACACAACCCCATAACCACACACACACAACCCCACACATACACACACAACCCCACAATACACCCCCCCACACACAACCCCCCACACACAAACCCACACACACACAACCCCCCACACACACAAGCACACACAATCACACACAAACACACAACCCCCCCACACACACAACCCCACACACAAACCCCCCACACACAACCCCCCACACAACCCCAAACCCACACACAACCCCACCTACACACACAACCCCACACACACAACCGCACACACAAACCCCCCCACACACACAACCCCACACAAACACTCACCCCCACACACACAACCCACCTCACACACACACAACCCCATAACCACACACACAACCCTACACATAACCAACCTGTTAGACGGACCGGGAGGGTCGGCCGAGGACAAGGGGAGAGGCCTCTGGGGAGAGCCGTCTCCAGCGATCGTACAGACAAGTAACTTCCCCCCCACAGATGTACGCCACACAAGGATAAGGTTCAACGTTACTTTATAAGCAATTCTTTACGTACGGTGAAATGGTACAAGGAGGTCTGGACTCAGGGGTCCCCTCTAGGTTAGTCTCTTTGGTTGGGAAAAGGGTAGCAGGACAGTCTCGTTACCAAACTGGTAGATGAAATAGCTCACAATCCTCGAGCTCGGCGTTCTAGATGATCGGGCCGCGGCGGAGCCAGCAGGTCCCGATGGTTGAAGGTAGCGACGGTCCGCGGCGGAGCCAGCAGGTCCCGATGAAGGAGGTGGTTACAAACGGTCCGCGGCCACGCCAGCAGGTCCCGACGACGATGAAGGTTTCAGAAGGTTGCGGCAGCGCCAGCAGGCAGGTTGATAGTTCACAAGGCAGGGCTACGGCAGCGCCAGTAGTCCGTCAAGGATGAGTTCTTCACTGCGTCTCTCGACTCCAGGATACAACTGCCTTCCTGCTCTGGAGCTGCCCCAGTTATAGGTCTGGCCCCCTTTGATGTCCGGACCCTCGCACTTGGAGGTCGGGAGGTCCAGGATGAGGGAGTCCAGACACCCAGCAGGGGGGTGGAGCCAGCGCCTCGGGGAGCTGGGGTGATCGGCACCTGGCGGGGGAGAGCCATCGACACCTCTTTCTCCCATTGACCTGCCAAGTAGTCCGCTCACCTCCTGGGTGGATGGTGGTGCCGGGATGTCGGGGCCGGGCTAGGCCCAGGGTTAGGGTCGATCGGAGGCCACGCGGCCTCGTGGTGCTGTGTCCAAGATGGCGCCCAGGCCGGGCGAGAGGGCCGGTAGGAGATGGGCCCATGACAGGGAGATGTCCAGGGGCAGGGGTCCCATGTGAGACTGGAAACGGGTGGTGGTTGTGGGTGACACCTGAAGAGCCCGGTTCGGGCCTGGTCGTGCGGGGAGGGAGCAAGCCCTGCACGTGGCCTGTCCAACAAAACCCCACACACACAACCCCCCACACACACAACCACAAAACCCCCCACACACACCACACACACAACCCCACACTCACACGTGCCCACAAAAACAATCCTAAACACACACAACCCTGCACACCACACAACTGCCCCACACACACAACCCCACACACACAACCCCACACACAACCCCCCACACACACAACAACCCCACACACACAACAACCCCACACACACAACCCCACACACACAACCCCACACACACACAACCCCCCACACACACATCCCTACACACACACAACCCCCCCACACACACCACCCCACACACACAACCTTACACAGCCATACAAACACAAACACACAACCGCACAACCCCACAACCACACACAAACACACAACGAACCACACACACAACTGCACAACCCCCCACACAAAACCCCACACACACAACTCCACACACCACAAAACCCCCCACACACACAACCCCCCACACACACAACGCCACACACACACAAATGTAAATGTAAATGTATATGTGTGTATACTTGTAAAGCGCACTGCCGCCCCATCTCGGGGCATCCTGGCACTGTATACCGCTGTGGAACCCTTCCTGGCTTTCCCTGTGAGATGCCCCCTCCCGGGCACCCCCAAGGTGAAGCCAGGCATCCCAGCGCTGTTGGGGCCATTGTGAAGATTAAGCAAGCTATTGCCCGGAGTTGCAGAGTGGGACCCATGATTAGAGTAGGCACCGAGGCGAGAATTATCGAGTCCGCGGACATTGAGCCCAAGACCCTGCCACGTTGGGAATTGAACCCTGGTCCCGGGCCTGACCTCTGCTTCAGGGTCTGCCGCTTCTAACCAGTGAGCCACATTACCACACACACACACAACCTCATACACACACACACAACCCCCCACACACACACCCCACACACACAACCCCAACCCCACACACACAACCCCACCTACACACACACAACCCCACACACACAACCCCAAACACACACACAACCCCACACAAACACACAACCCCACACAAACACACACCCCTGCACAAACACACACCCCCACACACACAACCCCACACCCTCACAGCCACACACACACAACCCCATAACCACACACACACCTCACACACACAACCCCCCACACATAAACCCAAACACACAACCCCCCACACACCACACACATAACCCCACACAACCACACACAAAAACAAAACCACCCCACACAACCCCACACACACAACCATGTCCACACACACAACCCTACACACACAACACCACACACCACACAACCCCCCCACACACAACCTCACACACACAACCCCATACACACAACCCCCCCACACACACCCAAAAACCCCCATGCACAACCCCCACACACAACCCCCCCACACACCCCATACACACAACCCCCCCACACACAACCCCCCACACACACACCCCACACAACCCACATGCACACACACAACCCCCTATACACACACAACCACACAACCACACACAACCCCACACACACACACAACCACACACACAAGCAGACAACCACATACACTTTCTCTTTCCACAAAACTCTCAGAGACACTCTCACAGACTCAGACACACTTTCATATTCTCACAGACACTCTCACAGACAGTCTCGCAGACACTGCCTGACAGACTCTCACAGACAAACTCACAGACACACTCTCACAAGCACACTCTCACAGACACTCTGTCACAAAGTCTCACAGACACTCTCTCAACAGTCTCACAGACACTATCACAGACTCTCTCACAGACACTCTCACAGACTCTCACAGACGCTCTCTCACAGACACTGTCACAGACACTCTCTCACAGACACTCTCAGACTCTCACAGACATTCTCTCAACACTCTCCATCTCTCACAGACACACTTTCACAGACACCCTCACAGACACTCTCATAGACACTCTCACAGACACTCTCTAACAGACACTCTCACAGACACACTCTCTCACAAGCACACTCTCACAGACTTTCAGACTCTCACAGACTCTCACATTCTCTCACAGACTTTCACAGACACTCTCACATTCTCTCACAGACTATTGAACAGACACTCTCACAGACTCTCACAGACTGTCTCACAGACACTCTCTCCCAGACACTTTCTCACAGACACTCTCTCACAGACTGACTCTCACAGACACTCTCTCTGACACACTCTCTCGCTCTCTCACAGACTCTCACACTCTCATATTCTCTAACAGACTCTCTCACAGACTCTCTCAGACACTCACAGACACTTTCATAGACTCTCACAGATTCACACTCTCTCACAGACACTTTCTCACATACACTCTCTCACAGACTCACACTCTCACAGACACATACTCACACACTCTCACAGTCTCACAGACACTCACAGACTCTGACACTCTCTCACAGACACTCACACACAGACTCTCACAGACACTCTCTCACAGACACTCTTACAGGCACTCTCTCACAGACACTCTCTCACAGATACTCTCTCATGGACACTCTCTCACAGACACTTTCAAAGATACTCTCACAGACTCACAGGCACTCTCTCAACAGGCTCTCACAGACACTCTATCACAGACTCTCACACTCTCACAGAAACTCTCACAGACACTATTTCTCACTCACACACTCTCAGGCAGACACTCTCTCAGACACACTCTGACACTCTCTCACAGACACGCTCTCATAGACTCTCACAGACACTCTCACAGACATTCTCTCACTTTCACAGACACTCACAAACTTTCACAGACACTCATTCACACTCTCACAGACTCTCTCACAGACACTCTAACAGACACTCTCTCACACACTCACACTCTAACAGACACTCTCCCACCAACTCTCACAGACACTATCTCACAGACTCTCTCACAGACACTGTCTCACAGACACTCTCTCACAGACACACTCTCACAGTGTCTGTGAGAGAGTCTGAGAGTGTATGTGAGAGAGTGTCTGTGAGAGTGTCTGTGAGACTGTGTCTGTGAGAGAGTGTGCAGGTCTGTGAGAGTTTGTGAGAGTTTCTGTGAAAGACTATGAGAGAGTGAGTCTGTGAGTGTGTGAGAGTGTAAGAGAGTGTCTGTGAAAGTCTGTGAGAGTGTCTCTGAGAGAGTGTCTGTGAGAGTGTGAGTGTCTGTGAGATTGTCTGTGAGATTCTGTGAGAGAGTCAGTGAGAGTCTGTGAGGGAGTGTCTGTGATAAAGTGTCAGTGAGAGAGTGTCTGTGAGAGAGTCTGTGAGAGATTGTCTGTGAGAGTGTGAGAGTGTCTGTGAGAGTCTGTGAGAGTGTCTGAGGGAGTCTGAGAGAGTGTCTGAGAGTCTGTGAGTCTGTGAGAGTGTGAGAGTGTGCTTGTGAGAGAGTGTCTGTGAGAGAGTATCTGTGAGAGAGTGTCTGTGAGAGAGTGTCTGGGAGAGTGTCTGTGATAGCGTCTGTGAGAGAGTGTCTGTAAGAGTTTGTGAGAGTGTGAGAGAGTGTCAGTAAGAGTCTGTGTGAGTCTGTCCGAGTGTCTGTGAGTGAGTGTGAGAGTTTGTGAGAGAGTGTCTGTGAAAGTTCGTGAGAGTCTGAGAGTGTCTGTGAGAGTGTGGGAGTGTCTGTGTGAAACTGTCTGTGAGAGCATGTCTGTGAGAGAGTATAAGTGAAAGAGTCTGTCTGTGAGAGTCTGTCTGTGAGAGTGTCTGTGAGAGAGAGTTTGTCAGAGAGTCTGTGAGACAGTGTCTGTGAGAGTTTGTGAGAGAGTGTGTGAGAGTCTGTGAGAGTCTGTGGGAGAGTGTATTTGAGAGTCCGTGAGAGTGTCTGTGAGAGTGTGAAGGAGTGTCTGTGATAGAGTTTGAGAGAGTGTCTGTGAGAGATTGTCTCTGAAAGTTTGTGAGAGAGTATGTGAGAGAGTCTGAGAGTGTCTGTGAGAGAGTGTCTGTGAGTGTCAAGAGAAAGTCTGAGAGTCTGAGAGAGTGTCTGTGAGTCTGTGAGAGTCTGTCTGTGAGAGAGTGTCTGTGAGAGTCTGTCTGTGAGAGTGTTTATGAGAGTTTCTGTGAGAGTCTGTGAGGGAGTGTCTGTGAGAGAGTTTCTGTGAGAGTCTGTGAGGGAGTGTCTGTGAGTGTCTGTGATAGTGTAAGTGAGAGTGTCTGTGAGAGTCTGTGAGAGTGATGGAGCAGATTTCATCTGCATTGTTTTATTTTTTGTGCTTCAGACAGACTGCATTTAAATTGCCACGCACCTTTTGGTGCAAGTTAAAAACATGGCACATGAAAAACATGAAAGTGAGGCCTATTCAGTCTGAAATGTGTTTTTGCAATGTAGAGAAAAGTGGCCTTTTTAGCTTTGAAGATTAATAGAATATGTTTCTCTCTTTCCCAGCTCATCCCTTATAATCTACATTCACTATTTCCGTCATAAGAGACTTTGACTTGTTGCATATTTTAATAAATATGTTCAGTTAATAACACCTCTTTTTATAATGTGTGTGAATTAAAAATGCACCAAACACTACACAGGGGGCTAAATGCTTTTTGCATGAAAAGCTATCTAAAACACTAAAGCATGTTGCTGTTTGTGTTATATTAACTGTGTGCACTATATTAACTGTGTGTGCTTATAGATTTTACACTAAATGCATAAAAATGCTATGTTGCACATTGCAAATTTATTTTGCATGTTGTCATAATTATTAGAAAAGCTGCTTTACACTAATAGCTTGGCTAGGTAAACATTTATAAGGGGTATTAGTATGGAGTTGGGAAACATAATGGGCTGATTTACATGAAATTAATATTCTATTTGTGTTTGTTTTATTTTTGGGCCTACCATTAAGTGGCTGCCTGTGAAACCAGCAAGACTATGGCTTGCTTTGAAAGAGAAGAGAGCATGCGCAGACACCAGCTTGACTGAAACTGCGGAAGGAGTCAAGGACATCTTGAACTGTACATTCTTGTGATTATGCCAATGTACCAGTTTGATAAAGTATCAGTCCTGCTGCGCTGTGACAGGAAGGAAGGAAAACTATAGAAACATTTTCCCTAGCAATTGTTGCAAAATTATAAAATGTATTTATTATGAATGCTTCTTTTGTTAAAACTGGTATAGTCAGGTTTTTAGAATGAGTCAGGGTGGTGAGAACTCATGCTATTGTGGCTGACCAATCACGTACAGGTTTTCCTGAAGATGCAACATTTTTGTGTGGACTGCCAAAAATTAGAGTATAAATAATGACCTTTCTGGAGGGGCTTTGGCTTCTAGGCTCATTAGGGGGGTGTGTGAGCTCTTGAGAGAAGGAACAGATTAGACCAGACATTCTATGGGTCAGGTACGAGAAACGTCCCGGGAGATTGCTGAAGGGCGGGGTTTGCGTCCGAGGAGAGTCAGGGGGAGGTTTCTTGCTTTCACGTGATATATTGGCACTGCAGGCCACATTCCTTTGAGGTCTGGTGAAGGAGGGGCTGTCTCACTCCCTGCTTGCTCTTTGGACACAGACAGATGCAGAAGAACAGCAACAGATAGAAAGGCTTTTTAGATTTAGATGCTAAACTATAAGTTTATGCTTTGACTAATTAATTAGGTCTGAAAAGATTTATTTGACTTATGCATTTATTTCTCTTAATGGGAGATTTTTGCAAACGATTTGATTTTTGATTAGCCTTGCAAGACTATTTTTCTTAGAAACTCTTTAAGAGTTTTGACTGAAATGTTGCGCCACATTTTCTTTCCTATATGTAATGCTTATATGCAGACTGTAATATGTTCTGTATCAAATGTATCAAATAATTCTATATGTGTACACAAAAATGTTTTTATGCCTTTTATGATTTTTATAAATCGAATAAAGTGTATTTGACTGACTGACTGTTCTGTATTAATGCTATTTTTCCTGTTTTCCAAATTCTGTAACCTGATTGATATTTTACTAATGAATAAAGGGTCAGAGAAATATTAACTTATGACTAGAAAATAAAACCCTTTAAATACTCAACAACTCTCTTTATTGGCTTAAAATAATAATTGCATTTTTGACTTTTCATCTTTATTTAAAGTCTCTTGAAGGTAATACATGGTGGGAAGGGCCCAACACCTTTTTCAGCGGTAAATTAGAGGTAGCATGAGGGTTTTGCATTGAGAAATTACCAGAAGAAATTACCGCTCCATCAAGAGTGTCTGTGAGAGAGTGTCTGTGAGAGTGTGAGAGTTTCTGTGAGAGTGTCGTGAGAATTTCTGTGAGTGTCTGTGAGTCTGAGTGAGTGTCTGTGAGAGTCTGTGAGAGTGTCTGTAAGAGTCTGTGAGAGAGTGTCTTAGAGTCTGTGAGAGAGTGTCTGTGAGAGTGTGCTTGTGAGAGAGTGTGTCTGTGAGAGTGTGCTTGTGAGAGAGTGTCTGTGAGAGTATCTGTGGGAGAATGTCTGTGAGAGAGTGTCTGTGAGAGTGTCTGTGAGAGTCTGGTAGAGTGTCTGTGAGAGTCTGTGAGGGAGTGTCTGTGAGTGTCTGTGATAGAGTGTCTGTGAGAGTGTCTGTGGGAGAATTTGTGAGAGTGTCTGTGAGAGTGTGAGAGTGTCTGAGAGTCTGTGAGAGTATCGAGAGAATGTCTGTGAGTGTCTGTGACAGTGTCTGTGAGTCTGAGAGAGTGTCTGTGAGAGTGTCTGTGTCTGAGAGTGTGCTTGTCTGTGAGAGAGTATCTGTGAGAGTGTCTGTGAGACGGTGTCTGTGAGAGAGTGCATGTGAGAGTTTGTGAGAGAGTTTGTGTGAGAGTCTGTGGGAGTGTCTGTGAGAGTGTGAGGGAGTGTCTGTGATTAAGTTTGAGAGAGTGTTTGTGAAAGTTTGTGAGAGAGTCTGTGAGAGAGTGTGAGAGTGTGAGAGTGAGAGAGTGTCTGTGAGTGTCGAGAGAATGTCTGTGAGAGTCTGTGAGAGTGTCTGTGAGAGTTTCTGTGAGAGAGTGTCTGTGGGAGTGTTTGAGAGAGTGTCTATGAGAGTTTCTGTGAGTCTGTGAGAGTGTCTGTGAGAGAATGTCTGTGAGAGTCTGTCAGTCAGAGAGTGTCTGTGAGAGAGTGTCTGTGAGAGTGTTAGAAAGGCGACCTTAGGGGGGCAGGCAGAGGCTCTCTGCCTGACCACTCCAAGTTCCACCTCTCCCTCTAGAACTGGCCGAGCGCGGTCGAGAGGCCTCCGGGTGAGGTTCCTCTCTTGGGATCGTACAGGTCGAGCAAGAGGCCACCACAGACGGACACCACACAAGGATAGATTCTTAAAAGCTTTTATCAGTAAACTAGGCAGGTTATCTTAGCATTACAGTACAAAAGGATCGAGGGATCCTCAAAGTCTTTGGTAGCTGCGGGAAGGGGGTAGCGGGACAGTCTCGGTACCAGTCTGGTACGGGGATACCCTGCGCTCAGCTCTTAATCCTCGTGCCGGGGGGTTCCTTAGGGTAGGGCCGCGGCAGCGCCAGCAGGGCTCCAGAGATGATCTCGGCGAGGTCGGGCCGCGGCAGCGCCAGCAGGGCTCCGAAGATGGTTTCAGTGAGGTCGGGCCGCGGCAGCGCCAGCAGGGCTCCGAAGATGGTCTCAGCTAGGTTGGGTCGCGGCAGCGCCAGCAGGGCTCCAAGGATGGTTACAGCGAGGTTGGGCCGCGGCAGCGCCAGCAGGGCTCCAAAGATGGTTTCAGCAAGGTTGGGCCGTGGCAGCGCCAGCAGGGCTCCAAAGATGGTTTCAGCGAAGTTGGGCCGCGGCAGCGCCAGCAGGTCTCCAAAGATGGTTTCAGCGAGGTTGGGCCGCGGCAGCGCCAGCAGGCCTCCAAAGATCGTTACGGGGTTCGAAGTAGGTGAGTTCCACTCGGTGTCTCTCTACTCCAGGATACAACTCCCGACCCATTCCAGGGCTGCCCCAGATATAGGTCTGAAGTCCTTTGATGTCCGGACCCTTACACCTGGGGGCCAGAGGGGCCGGGATGAGAGCGACCAGACACTCAGCAGGAGGGTGGAGCCGGCGCCCAGGGAGGCAGGAGGGTGATCGAAACCCGGTGTCCGGGGGCGATTGAAGGCCCATCGAAACTCTCATCCTCCATGATGTGTCAAGTGGCCGACTTACCACCTGGGCGGCTCTTGGTGCCTCGATGTCGGGGCTGTGTTGGGGCTGTGTTTGGGCCGCAGCCGGGGTCTGGCCGAGGCCACGAGGCCTGGAAGAGGAAGGCCCAAGATGGAGTCGAGGCCTGCGAGGGTTGCCCAGGATAGGTATCGGGCCCATAGTGTGGGCGAGTAGGGGTCGCCATGTCCTGATGGGGGGGAGAGCTGGGGTCGCCCGTGGTGGCGGCTCTCATGCAGGGTTGGAGGGGGTCTCTTCAGCCCGGAGGACAGGGGCAAGGTCGTCCAGGGCCTGCCAGGCGGGGGGAGCGGGACCACGCCACGAGGCCGGTTCCAACAGAGTGTCTGTGATAGTGTCTGTGATAGTGTCTGTGAGAGTGTCTGTGAGTGTGAGAGTCTGTGAGAGTGTCAAGAGATTCTCTTTGAGAGTCTGTGAGAGAGTGTCTGAGAGTCTGTGAGAGTGTCAGTATGAGAGTGTCTGTGAGAGAATGTGTCTGTGAGAGTGTGCTTGTGAGAGAGTATGTCTGTGAGAGTTTGCTTATGAGAGTGTCTGTGAGAGAGTATATGTGGGAGAGTATGTCTGTGAGAGTCTGTGAGAGTGAGTCTGTGAGAGAATATGAGTGTGAGAGTCTGAGAGAGTGTCTATGAGTCTGAGAGAGTGTGTGAGAGAGTCTGTGAGAGTCTGTGAGAGTGTGTGAGAGTGTCTTTGATAGTGTCTGTGTGAGAGTGTCTGTGAGATTCTGTGAGAGAGTCTGTGAGAGTCTGTGAGGGAGTGTCTATGAGTGTCTGTGAGAGTGTCTGTGAGAGTGTGAGAGTGTCGAGAGAATGTCTGTGAGTGTCTGTGAGAAAGTGTCTGAGAGTCTGTGAGAGTGTGAGAGTATCTGTGAGAGAGTATCTGTGAGAGTGTCTGTGAGAGAGTGTCTGTGAGAGACTATTAGAGTCTGTGAGAGAGTGTCTGTGAGAGTCTGTCTGTTAGAGTGTGAGAGAGTGTCTGTGAGAGTCTGTGAGTGAGTGTCTGTGAGAGACTATGAGAGTGTCTGTGAGAGAGTGTCTGTGAGAGAATCTGTGAGACTGTGAGAGTGTCTGTGAGAGTCTGAGACAGTATCTGTGAGAGAGTGTCTGAGAGTCTGTGAGAGAGTGTATGTGAGAGTCTGTGAGAGTGTTGAGAGAGTCTGTGAGAGTCTTTGTGAGAGTGTGAGAGTCTTTGTGAGAGTGTCTGTGAGAGAGTGTGTGAGAAAGTCTGTGTGTCTGTGAGAGTGTCGAGAGAATGTCTGTGAGTGTCTGCGAGTCTGTGAGAGAGTGTCTGTGAGAGAGTCTTTGAGAGTGTGTGAGAGTGTCTGTGAGCGTGTGTGTTAGAGTCTGTGAGAGTATCAAGAGAATGTCTGTGAGTGTCTGTGGGAGAGTGTTTGTGAGAGTCTTTGAGAGTGTGCCTGTGTGAGAGTGTGTCTGTGAGAGAATGTCTGTGAGAGACTGAGTCTGTCTGAGAGTGTCTATGAGAGAGTGTGAGACAGTGTATGTGAGAATGTGTCTGTGAGAAAGTGTGTGAGAGAGAGTATCTTTGACAGAGTGGCTGTAAAAGTCTGTGAGAGTGTCATGGAAAGAGAACGTGTATGTGGTTGTGTGGGGTAGTGTGTGTGGTTGTGTGGGGTACTGTGTGTGGGAGGGTTGTGTGTGGGGTGTGTGGGGGGTTGTGTGTGGGGGTGTTGGGTGTCTGTGCATGGGGTTGTGTGAGTGGGGTTGTGTGTGTAGGGGGGTTGTGTTATGTGTGGGGTTGTGTGTGTAGGGTAGTGTGTCTGGGCATGTGTGTGTGGGGGTTGTGTGTGTGGGGGGTGGTGTGGGGTTATGTGTGTGTGGGTGTGTATGTGGGGGGTTGTGTGTGTGGGTTTGAGCGTGGGGGATTGTGTGTGTATGTGTGGGTTGTGTGTGTGGTTATGGGGTTCTATGTGAGTGTGAGGTTGTGGGGTTGTGTGTGTGGGGGTGTTTGTGTGGGGTTGTGTGTGCATGGGGAGTTGTGTGTGGGGTTGGGGTTGTGTGTTGTGTGGGGTTTGTGTGTGGGGGTTGTGTGTAGGGGGCTTGTGTGTGGGGGGTTGTGTATGTGGGGGGTTGTGTGTTGGGTTGTGTGTGTGGGGTTGTGTGGTGTGGGGGGGTTGTGTGTGGTTGGTTGTGTGTTTGTGTGTGGTTGTGTAAGGTTGTGTGTGTGGAGTTGAGTGAGTGTGTATGTGTGTGTGGTTGTGTATTGCGGTGTGTTGGACGTTGTGTGTGTGGGGGGGTTGTGTGTGTGGTTGTGTGTGGGTTTTTTCCGGTGTGTGTGGGGGGTTTTGAGTGTGGGGTTGTGTGTGTGAGTGCATGGGGTTGTGTGGGTGTGTGGGGTTGTGTGTGTGTGGTGTGTGTTTGGGTGGGGTGGTGTGTGTGTGGGGGGTGTCTGCATGGGGTTGTGAGTGGGGGGTTGTGTGTGTGGGGTTGTGTGTGTGAGTGTGTGGGGTAGTGTGTGTTTGTGTGGGGTAGTGTGTGTGGGAGGATTGTGTGTGTGGGGTTGTGTGTGCGGGGTGAGGGAGGGTTGTGTGTGGGGGGTGTTGGGTGTCTGTGTGGGGTTGTGTGTGTAGGGTAGTGTGTCTGGGTATGTGTGTGTGAAGTTGAAGTGTGTGGGGTTGTGTCTGTGGGGGGTTGTGTGTGGGGGTGTGTGAGTGGGGGTGGGGGGATGTGTGTGTGGTTATGGGGTTGTGTGTGTGGGTGTGAGGTTGTGGGGTTGTGTGCGTGGGGGGTGTTTGTGTGGGGTTGAGTGTGTGTGGGGAGTTGTGTGGGGGGTTGTGTGTGGGTGTCTATGAGAGAGTGTGAGACAGTGTATGTGAGAATGTGTCTGTGAGAAAGTGTGTGAGAGAGAGTATCTTTGACAGAGTGGCTGTAAAAGTCTGTGAGAGTGTCATGGAAAGAGAACGTGTATGTGGTTGTGTGGGGTAGTGTGTGTGGTTGTGTGGGGTACTGTGTGTGGGAGGGTTGTGTGTGGGGTGTGTGGGGGGTTGTGTGTGGGGGTGTTGGGTGTCTGTGCATGGGGTTGTGTGAGTGGGGTTGTGTGTGTAGGGGGGTTGTGTTATGTGTGGGGTTGTGTGTGTAGGGTAGTGTGTCTGGGCATGTGTGTGTGGGGGTTGTGTGTGTGGGGGGTGGTGGGGGGTTATGTGTGTGTGGGTGTGTATGTGGGGGGTTGTGTGTGTGGGTTTGAGCGTGGGGGATTGTGTGTGTATGTGTGGGATGTGTGTGTGGTTATGGGGTTCTATGTGAGTGTGAGGTTGTGGGGTTGTGTGTGTGGGGGTGTTTGTGTGGGGTTGTGTGTGCATGGGGAGTTGTGTGTGGGGTTGGGGTTGTGTGTTGTGTGGGGTTTGTGTGTGGGGGTTGTGTGTAGGGGGCTTGTGTGTGGGGGGTTGTGTATGTGGGGGGTTGTGTGTTGGGTTGTGTGTGTGGGGTTGTGTGGTGTGGGGGGGTTGTGTGTGGTTGGTTGTGTGTTTGTGTGTGGTTGCGTAAGGTTGTGTGTGTGGAGTTGAGTGAGTGTGTATGTGTGTGTGGTTGTGTATTGCGGTGTGTTGGACGTTGTGTGTGTGGGGGGGTTGTGTGTGTGGTTGTGTGTGGTTTTTTTCCGGTGTGTGTGGGGGGGTTTTGAGTGTGGGGTTGTGTGTGTGAGTGCATGGGGTTGTGTGGGTGTGTGGGGTTGTGTGTGTGTGGTGTGTGTTTGGGTGGTGTGGTGTGTGTGTGGGGGGTGTCTGCATGGGGTTGTGAGTGGGGGGTTGTGTGTGTGGGGTTGTGTGTGTGAGTGTGTGGGGTAGTGTGTGTTTGTGTGGGGTAGTGTGTGTGGGAGGATTGTGTGTGTGGGGTTGTGTGTGCGGGGTGAGGGAGGGTTGTGTGTGGGGGGTGTTGGGTGTCTGTGTGGGGTTGTGTGTGTAGGGTAGTGTGTCTGGGTATGTGTGTGGCGTTGAAGTGTGTGGGGTTGTGTCTGTGGGGGGTTGTGTGTGGGGGTGTGTGAGTGGGGGTGGGGGGATGTGTGTGTGGTTATGGGGTTGTGTGTGTGGGTGTGAGGTTGTGGGGTTGTGTGCGTGGGGGGTTTTTGTGTGGGGTTGAGTGTGTGTGGGGAGTTGTGTGGGGGGTTGTGTGTGGGGGGGTTGTATGTGTGGGGGGTTGTGCGTGGGGGGTTGTGTGTTGGGTTGTGTTTGTGGGGTTGTTAGTTGGTGTGTGGTGTGGGGCGGTTGTGTGTGGGGGGCTGTGTGTGGGGGTTGTGTGTGGGGGGGGTTGTGTGGTTGTGTGTGGTTGGTTGTGTGTTTGTGTGGGGGAGTTGTGTGTGTGTGGGGTTGAGGGAGTGTGTATGTGTGTGTGGTTGTGTGTTGGGGTGTGTGGGGGGTTGTGTGTGTGTGTGTGGTTGTGTGTGGGGTTGTGTGGTTGTGTGTGGGGGGGGGTTTGGGTGTGTGGTGGGGTTGTATGAGTGTTTAGGGTTGTGTGTGGGGTGGGGTGTATGTGAGGTGGTGTGTGTTTGTGTGGGGTGGTGTGTGTGGGGGGTGGTGTCTGTGTGGTGTTGTGTGTGTGGGCCTGTGTGTGTGGGGTTGTGTGTGTGTGTGTGGTTATGGGGTTGTGTGTGAGTTTGTGGGGTTGTGTGTGTGGGGGGAGGTTGTGTGTGTGTGTGGGGTTGTGCGTGTGTGTGGTTGTGTGTGTGTGTGTGGGGGTAGGGTTGTGTGTGTGGGGTTGTGTGTGAGATTGTGTGTTTGGGGTTGTGTGTGGGGGGCTTGTGTGTGGGGGGTTTGTGTGGGGGGCGTTTGTGTGTGGGGGGTTTGTGTGGGGGGCGTTTGTGTGTGTGGGGTTGTGTGTGTGTGGGGTTGAGTGGGGGGTTGTTTGTGTGTGGGGGTTTGTGTGTGGGGTTGTGTGCATGTGGGGTTGTGTGTGTGGGGTTGTGTGTGTGGGGTGGTTGTTTGGTTGTGTGTGTGGTTGGTTGTGTTTGTGGTTGTGTGTGGGGGGTTGTGTGTGGGGGGTTGTGTGTGTGGTTGTGGTTATGTGTGGGTTGTGTTTGGGGGGTTGTGTGTGTGTGGGGTTGTGTTTGTATATGGGGTTGTGTGTGTGTGGGGTTGTGTGTGGGGGGTTGTGTGTGTTGGGCTGTGTGTGTGTGTGATTGCATGGGGTTGTGTGTTTGGGTTTGTGTGTTGGCATGTGTGGTGGTTGCATGTGTGGTGGTTGTGTGTGTGGTTGTGTGTGGGGTTGTTTGTGATTGTGTGTGGGGGGTTTTGAGTGTGGGGGTTGTGTGTAAGTGTGTGGGGTTGTGTGAGTGTGGGGTTGTGTGTGGGGGGGTTGTGTGTGTGTGGGGATGTGTGTGGGGGGTTGTGTGTGTGGGTTTGTGTGTGTGGGGGTTATGTGTGCAGGGAGGTTGTTTGTGGGGGGTTTGTGTGTGTGCGGTGTGTGTGAGTGTGTGGGGCTGTGTGTATGGGGGGTTGTGTGTGTGGGGGGTTGTGTGTGGGGTGGTTGTGTGTGTGTGGGGTTGTGTGTGCGAGTGTGTAGGGTTGTGTGAGTGTGTGGGGGTTGTGTGTGTGGGGCTGTGAGTGTGTGTGGGTTGCGAGTGTGGGGTTGTGTGTGGGAGGGGTTCTGTGGGGGGGGACTGTGTGTGGTGGGGTTGTGTGTGGGGTTGTTTGTGTGGTGGGCTGTGTGTGTGTGGGGGGGTTGTGTGTGCGGGAGTTGTGTGGGGGGGTTTGTGTGTGTAGGGAGTTGTGTGTGGGGGGTTGTGTGTAGGATGGTGTGTGGGGGGGTTGAGTGTGTGGGGTTGTGTGGTGTGTGGGGTTGTGTGTGTGTAGGGATGTGTGTGCGTGGATGTGTGTGTGTGGTTGTGGGGTTGTGTGTGGTTGTGTGTTTGTGTTTGGTTGTTTGAGGTTGTATGTGGTTGTGTGTGGGGGGGGTTGGGTGTTTGGGGGTCTTGTGTGTGGGGGGGTTGTGTGTGTGGTTATGGGGTTGTGTGTTGGGGTGTGAGTTTGCGGGGCTGTGTCTGTGGGGGGCTGTGTGTGTGGGGGGGTTGTGTGTGTGGTGGGTTGTGAGTGGGGGTTGTGTTTGTGGGGGGTTGTGTATGTGGGGGTTGTGTGGGGGGGTTGGGGGGTTGTGTGTGTGGGGGGTTGTTTGTGTGTGGGGTTGTGTGTGAGGGTTTTGTGTGGGGGGATTTTGCGGTTGTGTGTGTGATTGGTTGTGTGTGTGCGGTTGTGTATGGGGGGTTGTGTGTGGGGTTGTGTGTGTGGGGGGGGGGTTGTGTGTGTTGGGTTGTGTGTGTGGGGGGGTTGTATGTGTGGGGGTTTTTGTGTATGGGGTTGTGTGTGGGGGGTTGTGTGTGGGGGGTTGTGTGTGGGGGGTTGTGTGTGGGGGGTTGTGTGAGTGTGTGGGGTTGTGTGTGGGATGGTGTGTGTGGGGGGGTTGTGTGTGGGGTTGTGAATGTGTGGGGGTTGTGTGTGTGGGGTTGTGTGTGTGTGGTGTGTGGGGTTGTGTGTGTGGGGGGTTGTGTGTGAGTGTGTGGGGTTGTGTGTGTGGGGGGGGTTGTGTGTGAGTGTGAGGGGTTGTGTGTGGGGAGTTGTGAGGGTTGTTGTGTGTGGTTGTGTGTGTAGTGTTGTGTGTGTGGGAGGGGTTGTGTGTTAGGGGGTTGTGTGGGGGGGTTGTGTGTGGGGTTGTGTGTGTGTGTGGTTTTGAATGTGTGTGGGGGGTTGTGTGTGTGTGGGGTTGTGTGTGAGGGGGGTTGTGTTTGTGTATGGGGTTGTGTGTGGGGGTTGTGTGTGTGGGGTTGTGTGTGTGAGTGCATGCGGTTGTGCAAGTGTGTAGGTTTGTGTGTTGGGGTTTGTGGGGGGTTGTGTGTGGTTGTGTTTGTGGTTGTGTGTGGGAGGTTGTGTGTTTAAGTGTGTGGGGCTGTGGGAGAGTGTGGGGTTGTGTGTGTGGGGTTGTGCGGGTGGGGGGTTGTATGTGTGGGGGGTTGTGTGTGTAGGGGGGTTATGTGTGTGGGGAGATTGTTTTGGGGGTTGTGTGTGTGGGGGTGTTGTGTGTGTGTGGGGGTGTGAGGGTGTTTGGGGTTGTGTGTGTGAGTCGGGTTGTGTGTGTGGGGGGGGTTGTGTGTGGGGGGTTGTATGTGGGGTTGTGTGTGCGGGTTGTGTGTGTGGGAGGTTTGGTGTTGTGTTGGGTTGTGGGTGTGTAGGGATGTGGTGGTGGGCATGTGTGTGTGTGGTTGTGTGTTTGTGTGTTTTGTGGGGTTGTGTTTGGTTGTGTGGGGTTATGTGTGTGGGGTTGTGTGTGTGAGGGGGTTGTGTGTGGGGTTTGTGTGTGGGGGGGGGGGGGTTGTGTGTAGGGGGGTTGTGTGTGGGGGTTGTGTGTGTGTGGGGGGTTGTGTGAGTGTGTGGGGTTGTGTGTGTGGGGTTGTGTGTGTGGGGTGGAGTGTGTGTGGGGGGTTGTGTGTGGGGTTGTGTATGTGTGGTGGGTTTTGTGTGTGTGTGGTGGGTTGTGTGTGTGTGTGTGGGGTTGTGTGTTTGGGGGTGTTGTGTGTGTGGGGGTGTTGTGTGTGTGGTGTGTGTGTGTTTGGGGTTGTGTGTGTTTGGGGTTGTGTGTGTGGGGGGTTGTGTGTGGGGGGTTGTGTGTGGGGGGTTGTGTGTGGGGTTGTGTGTGGGGTGGTGTGTGAGTGTGTGGGGTTGTGTGTGTGGTGTTTGTGTGGGAGAGGTTGTGTGTTAGGGGGTTGTGTGGGGAGGTTGTGTTTGTGTGTGGGGTTGTGTGTGTGGGGGTTGTGTGTGTGGGGGGTTGTGTGTGGGGGGTTGTGTGTGGGGGGTTGTATGTGTGGGGGGTTGTATGTGTGTGGGGTTGTGTGTGGGGTGTTGTGTTTGTGTATGGGGTTGTGTGTGTGGGGGGGGTTGTGTGGGGGGGTTGTGTGTGAATGTGGTGGGTTGTGTGAGTGTGGGGTTGGGTGTTTGGGGGTTGTGTGTGTGGGGGGGTTGTGTGTGTGGTTATGGGGTTGTGTGTTGGGGTGTGAGTTGTGGGGCGGTGTGTGGGGGGCTGTGTGTGTGGGAGGTTGTGTGTGTGGGGGGTGTTTATTTGGGGTTGTGTGTGGGGGGGGGTTGTGTGTGTGTATGTGGGGTTGTGTGTTTGGGGTTTGTGTGGTTGTGTGTGTGGGAGGCTTGCGTGTGGGGGGGGTTGTGTATGTGGGGGATTGTGAGTGGGGGGTTGTGTTTGTGTGGGGTTGTGTATGGGGGGGGGTTGGGGGGTTGTGTGTTTGTGGGGTTGTCTGTGTGGGGTTGTGTGTGGGGGGATTGTGCGGTTGTGTGTGTTGTTGGTTGTGTGTGTGTGGTTGTGTGTGGGGTGTGTGTGGGGTTGTGTGTGTTGGGAGGTTGTGTTTGTTGGGTTGTGGGTGTGGGGGGTTGTATGTGTGGGGGGTTTTGTTTGTGTATGGGGTTGTGTTTGGGGGGTTGTGTGTGGGGGTTTGTGTGTGTGGGGGTTATGTGTGCAGGGAGGTTGTTTGTGGGGGGTTTGTGTGTGTGCGGTGTGTGTGAGTGTGTGGGAGTGTCTGTGAGAGAGTCTGTGAGAGTCTGTGAGAGTGTGTGAGAGTGTCTTTGATAGTGTCTGTGTGAGAGTGTCTGTGAGATTCTGTGAGAGAGTCTGTGAGAGTCTGTGAGGGAGTGTCTATGAGTGTCTGTGAGAGTGTCTGTGAGAGTGTGAGAGTGTCGAGAGAATGTCTGTGAGTGTCTGTGAGAAAGTGTCTGAGAGTCTGTGAGAGTGTGAGAGTATCTGTGAGAGAGTATCTGTGAGAGTGTCTGTGAGAGAGTGTCTGTGAGAGACTATTAGAGTCTGTGAGAGAGTGTCTGTGAGAGTCTGTCTGTTAGAGTGTGAGAGAGTGTCTGTGAGAGTCTGTGAGTGAGTGTCTGTGAGAGACTATGAGAGTGTCTGTGAGAGAGTGTCTGTGAGAGAATCTGTGAGACCGTGAGAGTGTCTGTGAGAGTCTGAGACAGTATCTGTGAGAGAGTGTCTGAGAGTCTGTGAGAGAGTGTATGTGAGAGTCTGTGAGAGTGTTGAGAGAGTCTGTGAGAGTCTTTGTGAGAGTGTGAGAGTCTTTGTGAGAGTGTCTGTGAGAGAGTGTGTGAGAAAGTCTGTGTGTCTGTGAGAGTGTCGAGAGAATGTCTGTGAGTGTCTGCGAGTCTGTGAGAGAGTGTCTGTGAGAGAGTCTTTGAGAGTGTGTGAGAGTGTCTGTGAGCGTGTGTGTTAGAGTCTGTGAGAGTATCAAGAGAATGTCTGTGAGTGTCTGTGGGAGAGTGTTTGTGAGAGTCTTTGAGAGTGTGCCTGTGTGAGAGTGTGTCTGTGAGAGAATGTCTGTGAGAGACTGAGTCTGTCTGAGAGTGTCTATGAGAGAGTGTGAGACAGTGTATGTGAGAATGTGTCTGTGAGAAAGTGTGTGAGAGAGAGTATCTTTGACAGAGTGGCTGTAAAAGTCTGTGAGAGTGTCATGGAAAGAGAACGTGTATGTGGTTGTGTGGGGTAGTGTGTGTGGTTGTGTGGGGTACTGTGTGTGGGAGGGTTGTGTGTGGGGTGTGTGGGGGGTTGTGTGTGGGGGTGTTGGGTGTCTGTGCATGGGGTTGTGTGAGTGGGGTTGTGTGTGTAGGGGGGTTGTGTTATGTGTGGGGTTGTGTGTGTAGGGTAGTGTGTCTGGGCATGTGTGTGTGGGGGTTGTGTGTGTGGGGGGTGGTGTGGGGTTATGTGTGTGTGGGTGTGTATGTGGGGGGTTGTGTGTGTGGGTTTGAGCGTGGGGGATTGTGTGTGTATGTGTGGGATGTGTGTGTGGTTATGGGGTTCTATGTGAGTGTGAGGTTGTGGGGTTGTGTGTGTGGGGGTGTTTGTGTGGGGTTGTGTGTGCATGGGGAGTTGTGTGTGGGGTTGGGGTTTTGTGTTGTGTGGGGTTTGTGTGTGGGGGTTGTGTGTAGGGGGCTTGTGTGTGGGGGGTTGTGTATGTGGGGGGTTGTGTGTTGGGTTGTGTGTGTGGGGTTGTGTGGTGTGGGGGGGTTGTGTGTGGTTGGTTGTGTGTTTGTGTGTGGTTGTTGTTAGAACCGGGACCCTGGCCGGCCAAGACTCGCGTCGAGGTCAGTCAGGGATCGCCAGTTCTAAGTGTCAGGGCAAGGGAGTCACACACCAAGGCAACCCCTACTCGCCCTCTAGGTAACGTGGCGCGAGCAGCAAGGCTAAACTTGGAGGCGATATGAGTTAAGTATTTGCGCACGCACCCCAGCAACAACACCCAAGGCCCACCACAAAGGAAACTCCACACAAGGTTATATAAAAAATAGCCTTTGTATTACAATAAACACATTAGATAAAAACACACACTTTACAATGTGCCAGGGGCACGGGCAGAATTTACAGGGGATATTTACAAGACAGGGCCACCTGGACCACTGTCAGGAATCAGCACTTTCAGAAGTAACACTTTTAAAAATAGCACTTTTAGAATGTAAAATCTTTAGCACAAAATAGCACACAATATAAAAATAGAGCGCACAACCAGTAATCACTGGTAACCAGGATCTCACTAGCACCACCTGTACTAGGGAGAAAACAACCACCTATGTATCACAATACCTGTAGGGGTGTAAGAACATACACATGATGCAATGCATGACATTCATTCAGAGGTGTAAAGGCACATGACGCATAAACAATACATTCAGAGGTGCAGAGAAAGTACAATTGCGCCAAACTCACGTAAGTCACCACCTGTGACTGTCCCTAGGCCCTCTGGCCTTGTTGGGGCTAGGACGCCCTGTGTCCAGTGTCAGGGGGCCTAAACGTTGCAGTTGCCCACAAAGTGCTGGGCAACTGTGTAGCAATTGATGGGGCAAAACACACGTGGGAGCCTCGCAGGCTCTGTGCCCTAGAGCAAAGATGTGCCCCCTAGAGCCTTGCTGGGCTCTTAACACAAATGTGGCGCTGTGGAGCCTCTCTGGGCTCTTAAACAACAATGGGGGGCTCAAGAGCCTCTCTGGGCTCTTCAAAACAACTTTGGCGCCTGGAGCCTCTCTCCGGGCCCTAAGAAATAAATGTGGCCCTCCAGAGCCTCACTGGGCTCTACACAAGTGTGCCGCCTTGGTGGAGTCTCCCACGGGGGACTCTGAGCGTGCAATTGCCCCCTTGAGCCTCGCAGGCTCTATGCCCAGCTGTCGCCTTTTGGAGCCTTCTGCAGGCTCGACACACCAAAGGGGAGGGGCGCGGGCACCAGCAATGTACCCCGACGGCCCCCCCTTTCCCAGTTGCTCACTCACCGGCTGTCGGTAGCTGCTGCGGCGGCTGTCGGCAGAGAGCTCCCGCTCCTCGGGACTCTCCTCACAGGCTGCAGCTGGAAGGCTCCCGCCTCTCTTTGGGGGACTTGTGGACAATGCTCCACTCACCGGCTGGCTGCGGAGACCCTGCAGGCGGCGGCTGGGGCTGGAAGACGCCCGCTTCTCCCAGGGGACAGGCCAGACCTCCGGGGCTCCCCCTTCACTCGGGAGCCTCGGCAGGACGCGCAGGCTGCTTCCTGCTTCTCCTGCCTGGCCCCGTCACACCGCAATCCGCCTGACTTCCTCTGGGGCCGCCAATGGCAGCGCGGCCCTGGGGGTTGAAGGCGGGACTTCCGGGTCGCACTTGGCAGCGGCCCGGCAACGTTTTCAGAGCACTCCGGGCTGCGGCGGTGATTCGATGCTCTAATGTAGATAGCAGGCGAGGTGGGCTCTCGCTATGGCCACAACAATAGCGGCCCAGTCCCTGGCGAGGTGGGCACTCGCCAGGGGCTTCTAAATTGGCAAATTAGAGCGGGCAAATGCCTGGTGGGCACCGGCGGTAACAGATGAAGCGCTCCTCAGCGCTATAGGAGTAAAAGCGCTGCCAGGCGCTGTGAGGAATATAAAGCGCTTCCAAGCGCTAGGGGGGCACAGATAAAGCGCTTCCTGCGCTACAGCAAAATAAAGCGCTCTTAAGCGCTAGAAGCACAGACACAGCGCTCCCAGGTGCCCTCAGGCAGATAAAGCGCTCCCAGCGCTGGCAGACAAAATAAAGCGCTTCCAGGCGCTTCAGGGGAAACACAAGTCCAGCAAAAGTTCCTCTCAAGGGGCAGGGGGCAAGGCTGGGCCCAGAGCCAGCACACTGGGTCTCCAGGCAGGGAGACACCCCAAGTGGCGGTCCTCTGGCCCAGCAGCAGCAACAGCAGCCCCTCAGGATCCTGGAACAAGAACCTTTTCAGTGGGGACACAGCCCCTTCTTATACTGACAAATCCTTTGTTACAATGTGCAGGGTGGGGGGAAAACCAGTTGCAGCTGGTTCTGGAGCACTCTTGATGGCCCAACCACCCATTTCTTTCACTGGGGAGGCTAGGGTCATTAGACACACCACAGGGGGGCGGAGCCAGCATTGTGTGGGGAAAACCCAGCCCATCCAGGACACAGGTACACTCCTCCCACACATCACTCATGCTAATCTCCCACTCACCACCGGGCAGACCCATCCAGACTTCCTGGAGCCTGGCATGCCAGCCAGCTCCAGCCAATCACGCTCCAGCACCCTCACTGCACACATATCTCAATGTCCAGAAGTAGCACTTCCCAACTAGACACACACATGCCGCAGACACCATCTCGCAGCATTCACTCTCACGAGTTTATACATACCAACCTCGAGCCTGTACTCCCCACGCATCAGGAACTACCAGGGACACACACATTCCCCATGCATTCCTATGGGAGGGCAGGCCAGCCATACTACATGCGCGCACTTTCACTCTGGGGCCCAGGGAAAAGTGCGCAGAGACCCAAAAATCACTGACACAGGGTCACACATAAGGCAAAAAGTCTAGGGGTGAACCTGCCCTGCGGGCCAAGTCCAACACAACCCCCTTCCAGCCAAAACGCAGGGGAGAACAATCACCACCGTGATGGACTTCCCTGCTTGGGGCGATAGAACACGGACGCAGGCCCGCCACTGCCGGGACACCCTCCTGTTCTATGCCACATTGAACCCCTAGGGTTCCTTCTAAAGCTACTGTAAGGACCAACTGGGCTACCCCACTGGTACTCCTCAGCTGTCCGCGGCCAGGACCAGGCCCTGGGCCACCCAGGTGCCACCGGTCCTTGCCAATTCGCAGAGCGGGGGGTAGTAACCCCTGGCACATAGTACCCATTCTCCACTCTCCCTGTCTGCAAGACAGGACTAGACTGCCACTGGTTCACCAGCCTTTGGTCTACAACCTCAGGCGGACCAGGAGTCTCAGGGAAGGCTCTCCTCCCCTTACCTCTTCTTCCAGGGTTCCTCCTCCTCCTGCGAGGGGTACCCTTACAACGCCACTCCAACCCAGGGTTTAACCCCTCAGGTTGCACCAGGGTCAGAGGTGGGCTCTCCCACCCTCTGCACCCCCTTCCAGAGGTCTGCCCTCTCCCAACTGGAGAAGTTCCTCTGGAAGAACCGGTCAGGACACTGGTTACAGTTGTCCTACCCTTCAGGTCAGGCAGAACCTGAACCTGGCCTCCCAACCTCCGGTCTAAAACCTTTGGTGGAATAATTGCCTGGCACTCCAGGACTTCTGGGGACTCACACGCAATCCCCCTGAGGCTGACACATGACCCATGTGTCGTGTGACTGTCTGTCTGGCGCAGATCTCCCGCCTCCTGTCCACCTGACAGTGCGCAAAGATCCCCCAGACCAGAAGTGGCGCCACCCGGGTCCACCCAAGAAGATCTAGCCCAACTGGCTAGTCTCTGGTCCACTGGTGCATCCACTGGGAAACTCATCCCCCAATCACTCCTCACTTCGGACTTCTGTGCACTCCCTCCTGGAGTAGCACTGCCGGACACTGGAACCCCTGGAGCTCTAGTTACAGACGCTCCAGGTTCCCTAGACACTAGGAGATCCTCCTCAAGTGTACTACCAGGACAGCCTAGGTCCCTAACCTGGTGTTCCCTCAAGAAACCACCCAAGTTCTGAGACAGGGCTTCGGGCCTCTGGGGGCTCTCAGCCACCCACTGACTCCTGCTCCACTGAGCCAGGTAGTCAGCCCCTCCACCTCTCTCACTATACTGGGACCTAGCTGGGCTACACTGAGCCTCTTCCACCACGCTGGGCTGGAAGATACCTATACCACTACAGTTGGACTCACCCTGCAATGACTCTACAGAACCTCTGGCACTCTCCCAGCGCTCTGCTTCTTCTGCAAGGGTGTCCGGATCAGTCAACCCACATTCCAACAGGTGTAGGCGCAACTCTGGCAAACAACTACTAAGCACCTGCTCTCTTAGAACCAGATCAAATAGTTTGTCAAACTCAGATTCCATGTGAACCTCTAACCATTCAGCCAGTGCACCTTGACATTCATCCACAAACTCCCCCCAAGACTGGTGAGACAGTTTCCTACTGCCCCTGAATCTCAACCTATACTCCTCCTCTGGGGAAACAGGTACCAGACTCTGGGAACTGGGAGTGGGATTTCCTGCACTGAGATTCAAATAGCTGCCACCACTGGACTCAACCCTCCCTGGGGGATCCAGAAAATTATGACTGCAGTCAGGGGATAACCTACACTCTAGGGCTATCTTCTCCCTGGCCAAGGCCCTCTCAGCCTCTGCAGTCCGCTCATTCACACCCAGCTGCGCCATCTCTCTGGCATACTCTAACCTGAGCTTCTCCATGGCCAGCTGGTGCTCCCTCTCTTCTCTCCTATCCACCCACTCCTCTGGGGACAGGGAAAGGGATGGGGTGCTACATCTGACACTGGACCCAGCAAGGGACTCCCTATCTAGGGGGTACTCGCTCTCTGCTGGCGCCCATCCACTGTCAAACTCACTTTCCACATCAGACTCTTCAGGGCTCCCCTCAGACCCACCACCCTCATGGTGTGCGGTCCGGGCCCTCTCCCTCTCACTGTGCTCACGCTCCCAGTCACTCTTCTGCCACAGGATCATGTTATCCCTAAGCTTGGACTGGGTGTCTGACTCACTCACTGGGATGTCTCTCTCCTTACATAACCGTACCAACTCATGCACACTGTACTTAAACAGGCCACAAAGGTTAAAAGGAGATTCCATCTTGACAGGATGCTCACAGACACATGCAACACAAGGGACCTAGCAATCTGAAGTAAAAGTACACAATTCCAAAACTTCCACTCTCCTTAAAAAAGAACTCACTCATGCGTCCAGGGAAACACACCATTCATCCACACACACCCTCCCCTCGGATCGGTAAGGCAGTTTCTACCACCCCTGACTTCTCAACCTGACCACATGTGACACAGGTACCAAACTCTGGAAGCAGGGCGGGGGACAAATGTACTGAACACAATTATCAAATGACACTCTTCAGGAGAAGCAATAATGGAACTTCACCAAAAACACAATAATCCCCAAAAATGTGGTCATCTAACGAATGTAGAGCTTTGAAGTGCGGCCTGTCGCCACTGTGGTACAACGCAAACACAAATCCTTATCCTCACCGCTTGCCGCCAATGTTAGAACCGGGACCCTGGCCGGCCAAGACTCGCGTCGAGGTCAGTCAGGGATCGCCAGTTCTAAGTGTCAGGGCAAGGGAGTCACACACCAAGGCAACCCCTACTCGCCCTCTAGGTAACGTGGCGCGAGCAGCAAGGCTAAACTTGGAGGCGATATGAGTTAAGTATTTGCGCACGCACCCCAGCAACAACACCCAAGGCCCACCACAAAGGAAACTCCACACAAGGTTATATAAAAAATAGCCTTTGTATTACAATAAACACATTAGATAAAAACACACACTTTACAATGTGCCAGGGGCACGGGCAGAATTTACAGGGGATATTTACAAGACAGGGCCACCTGGACCACTGTCAGGAATCAGCACTTTCAGAAGTAACACTTTTAAAAATAGCACTTTTAGAATGTAAAATCTTTAGCACAAAATAGCACACAATATAAAAATAGAGCGCACAACCAGTAATCACTGGTAACCAGGATCTCACTAGCACCACCTGTACTAGGGAGAAAACAACCACCTATGTATCACAATACCTGTAGGGGTGTAAGAACATACACATGATGCAATGCATGACATTCATTCAGAGGTGTAAAGGCACATGACGCATAAACAATACATTCAGAGGTGCAGAGAAAGTACAATTGCGCCAAACTCACGTAAGTCACCACCTGTGACTGTCCCTAGGCCCTCTGGCCTTGTTGGGGCTAGGACGCCCTGTGTCCAGTGTCAGGGGGCCTAAACGTTGCAGTTGCCCACAAAGTGCTGGGCAACTGTGTAGCAATTGATGGGGCAAAACACACGTGGGAGCCTCGCAGGCTCTGTGCCCTAGAGCAAAGATGTGCCCCCTAGAGCCTTGCTGGGCTCTTAACACAAATGTGGCGCTGTGGAGCCTCTCTGGGCTCTTAAACAACAATGGGGGGCTCAAGAGCCTCTCTGGGCTCTTCAAAACAACTTTGGCGCCTGGAGCCTCTCTCCGGGCCCTAAGAAATAAATGTGGCCCTCCAGAGCCTCACTGGGCTCTACACAAGTGTGCCGCCTTGGTGGAGTCTCCCACGGGGGACTCTGAGCGTGCAATTGCCCCCTTGAGCCTCGCAGGCTCTATGCCCAGCTGTCGCCTTTTGGAGCCTTCTGCAGGCTCGACACACCAAAGGGGAGGGGCGCGGGCACCAGCAATGTACCCCGACGGCCCCCCCTTTCCCAGTTGCTCACTCACCGGCTGTCGGTAGCTGCTGCGGCGGCTGTCGGCAGAGAGCTCCCGCTCCTCGGGACTCTCCTCACAGGCTGCAGCTGGAAGGCTCCCGCCTCTCTTTGGGGGACTTGTGGACAATGCTCCACTCACCGGCTGGCTGCGGAGACCCTGCAGGCGGCGGCTGGGGCTGGAAGACGCCCGCTTCTCCCAGGGGACAGGCCAGACCTCCGGGGCTCCCCCTTCACTCGGGAGCCTCGGCAGGACGCGCAGGCTGCTTCCTGCTTCTCCTGCCTGGCCCCGTCACACCGCAATCCGCCTGACTTCCTCTGGGGCCGCCAATGGCAGCGCGGCCCTGGGGGTTGAAGGCGGGACTTCCGGGTCGCACTTGGCAGCGGCCCGGCAACGTTTTCAGAGCACTCCGGGCTGCGGCGGTGATTCGATGCTCTAATGTAGATAGCAGGCGAGGTGGGCTCTCGCTATGGCCACAACAATAGCGGCCCAGTCCCTGGCGAGGTGGGCACTCGCCAGGGGCTTCTAAATTGGCAAATTAGAGCGGGCAAATGCCGGGTGGGCACCGGCGGTAACAGATGAAGCGCTCCTCAGCGCTATAGGAGTAAAAGCGCTGCCAGGCGCTGTGAGGAATATAAAGCGCTTCCAAGCGCTAGGGGGGCACAGATAAAGCGCTTCCTGCGCTACAGCAAAATAAAGCGCTCTTAAGCGCTAGAAGCACAGACACAGCGCTCCCAGGTGCCCTCAGGCAGATAAAGCGCTCCCAGCGCTGGCAGACAAAATAAAGCGCTTCCAGGCGCTTCAGGGGAAACACAAGTCCAGCAAAAGTTCCTCTCAAGGGGCAGGGGGCAAGGCTGGGCCCAGAGCCAGCACACTGGGTCTCCAGGCAGGGAGACACCCCAAGTGGCGGTCCTCTGGCCCAGCAGCAGCAACAGCAGCCCCTCAGGATCCTGGAACAAGAACCTTTTCAGTGGGGACACAGCCCCTTCTTATACTGACAAATCCTTTGTTACAATGTGCAGGGTGGGGGGAAAACCAGTTGCAGCTGGTTCTGGAGCACTCTTGATGGCCCAACCACCCATTTCTTTCACTGGGGAGGCTAGGGTCATTAGACACACCACAGGGGGGCGGAGCCAGCATTGTGTGGGGAAAACCCAGCCCATCCAGGACACAGGTACACTCCTCCCACACATCACTCATGCTAATCTCCCACTCACCACCGGGCAGACCCATCCAGACTTCCTGGAGCCTGGCATGCCAGCCAGCTCCAGCCAATCACGCTCCAGCACCCTCACTGCACACATATCTCAATGTCCAGAAGTAGCACTTCCCAACTAGACACACACATGCCGCAGACACCATCTCGCAGCATTCACTCTCACGAGTTTATACATACCAACCTCGAGCCTGTACTCCCCACGCATCAGGAACTACCAGGGACACACACATTCCCCATGCATTCCTATGGGAGGGCAGGCCAGCCATACTACATGCGCGCACTTTCACTCTGGGGCCCAGGGAAAAGTGCGCAGAGACCCAAAAATCACTGACACAGGGTCACACATAAGGCAAAAAGTCTAGGGGTGAACCTGCCCTGCGGGCCAAGTCCAACAGTTGTGTAAGGTTGTGTGTGTGGAGTTGAGTGAGTGTGTATGTGTGTGTGGTTGTGTATTGCGGTGTGTTGGACGTTGTGTGTGTGGGGGGGTTGTGTGTGTGGTTGTGTGTGGGTTTTTTTCCGGTGTGTGTGGGGGGTTTTGAGTGTGGGGTTGTGTGTGTGAGTGCATGGGGTTGTGTGGGTGTGTGGGGTTGTGTGTGTGTGGTGTGTGTTTGGGTGGGGTGGTGTGTGTGTGGGGGGTGTCTGCATGGGGTTGTGAGTGGGGGGTTGTGTGTGTGGGGTTGTGTGTGTGAGTGTGTGGGGTAGTGTGTGTTTGTGTGGGGTAGTGTGTGTGGGAGGATTGTGTGTGTGGGGTTGTGTGTGCGGGGTGAGGGAGGGTTGTGTGTGGGGGGTGTTGGGTGTCTGTGTGGGGTTGTGTGTGTAGGGTAGTGTGTCTGGGTATGTGTGTGTGAAGTTGAAGTGTGTGGGGTTGTGTCTGTGGGGGGTTGTGTGTGGGGGTGTGTGAGTGGGGGTGGGGGGATGTGTGTGTGGTTATGGGGTTGTGTGTGTGGGTGTGAGGTTGCGGGGTTGTGTGCGTGGGGGGTGTTTGTGTGGGGTTGAGTGTGTGTGGGGAGTTGTGTGGGGGGTTGTGTGTGGGTGTCTATGAGAGAGTGTGAGACAGTGTATGTGAGAATGTGTCTGTGAGAAAGTGTGTGAGAGAGAGTATCTTTGACAGAGTGGCTGTAAAAGTCTGTGAGAGTGTCATGGAAAGAGAACGTGTATGTGGTTGTGTGGGGTAGTGTGTGTGGTTGTGTGGGGTACTGTGTGTGGGAGGGTTGTGTGTGGGGTGTGTGGGGGTTGTGTGTGGGGGTGTTGGGTGTCTGTGCATGGGGTTGTGTGAGTGGGGTTGTGTGTGTAGGGGGGTTGTGTTATGTGTGGGGTTGTGTGTCTAGGGTAGTGTGTCTGAGCATGTGTGTGTGGGGGTTGTGTGTGTGGGGGGTGGTGTGGGGTTATGTGTGTGTGGGTGTGTATGTGGGGGGTTGTGTGTGTGGGTTTGAGCGTGGGGGATTGTGTGTGTATGTGTGGGATGTGTGTGTGGTTATGGGGTTCTATGTGAGTGTGAGGTTGTGGGGTTGTGTGTGTGGGGGTGTTTGTGTGGGGTTGTGTGTGCATGGGGAGTTGTGTGTGGGGTTGGGGTTGTGTGTTGTGTGGGGTTTGTGTGTGGGGGTTGTGTGTAGGGGGCTTGTGTGTGGGGGGTTGTGTATGTGGGGGGTTGTGTGTTGGGTTGTGTGTGTGGGGTTGTGTGGTGTGGGGGGGTTGTGTGTGGTTGGTTGTGTGTTTGTGTGTGGTTGCGTAAGGTTGTGTGTGTGGAGTTGAGTGAGTGTGTATGTGTGTGTGGTTGTGTATTGCGGTGTGTTGGACGTTGTGTGTGTGGGGGGGTTGTGTGTGTGGTTGTGTGTGGTGTTTTTTCTGGTGTGTGTGGGGGGGTTTTGAGTGTGGGGTTGTGTGTGTGAGTGCATGGGGTTGTGTGGGTGTGTGGGGTTGTGTGTGTGTGGTGTGTGTTTGGGTGGGGTGGTGTGTGTGTGGGGGTGTCTGCATGGGGTTGTGAGTGGGGGGTTGTGTGTGTGGGGTTGTGTGTGTGAGTGTGTGGGGTAGTGTGTGTTTGTGTGGGGTAGTGTGTGTGGGAGGATTGTGTGTGTGGGGTTGTGTGTGCGGGGTGAGGGAGGGTTGTGTGTGGGGGGTGTTGGGTGTCTGTGTGGGGTTGTGTGTGTAGGGTAGTGTGTCTGGGTATGTGTGTGGCGTTGAAGTGTGTGGGGTTGTGTCTGTGGGGGGTTGTGTGTGGGGGTGTGTGAGTGGGGGTGGGGGGATGTGTGTGTGGTTATGGGGTTGTGTGTGTGGGTGTGAGGTTGTGGGGTTGTGTGCGTGGGGGGTGTTTGTGTGGGGTTGAGTGTGTGTGGGGAGTTGTGTGGGGGGTTGTGTGTGGGGGGGTTGTATGTGTGGGGGGTTGTGCGTGGGGGGTTGTGTGTTGGGTTGTGTTTGTGGGGTTGTTAGTTGGTGTGTGGTGTGGGGCGGTTGTGTGTGGGGGGCTGTGTGTGGGGGTTGTGTGTGGGGGGGGGTTGTGTGGTTGTGTGTGGTTGGTTGTGTGTTTGTGTGGGGGGGTTGTGTGTGTGTGGGGTTGAGGGAGTGTGTATGTGTGTGTGGTTGTGTGTTGGGGTGTGTGGGGGGTTGTGTGTGTGTGTGTGGTTGTGTGTGGGGTTGTGTGGTTGTGTGTGGGGGGGTTTGGGTGTGTGGTGGGGTTGTATGAGTGTTTAGGGTTGTGTGTGGGGTGGGGTGTATGTGAGGTGGTGTGTGTTTGTGTGGGGTGGTGTGTGTGGGGGGTTGTGTCTGTGTGGGGTTGTGTGTGTGGGCCTGTGTGTGTGGGGTTGTGTGTGTGTGTGTTGTTATGGGGTTGTGTGTGTTTGGGTGTGAGTTTGTGGGGTTGTGTGTGTGGGGGGAGGTTGTGTGTGTGTGTGGGGTTGTGCGTGTGTGTGGTTGTGTGTGTGTGTGTGGGGGTAGGGTTGTGTGTGTGGGGTTGTGTGTGAGATTGTGTGTTTGGGGTTGTGTGTGGGGGGCTTGTGTGTGGGGGGTTTGTGTGGGGGGCGTTTGTGTGTGGGGGGTTTGTGTGGGGGGCGTTTGTGTGTGTGGGGTTGTGTGTGTGTGGGGTTGAGTGGGGGGTTGTTTGTGTGTGGGGGTTTGTGTGTGGGGTTGTGTGCATGTGGGGTTGTGTGTGTGGGGTTGTGTGTGTGGGGTGGTTGTTTGGTTGTGTGTGTGGTTGGTTGTGTTTGTGGTTGTGTGTGGGGGGTTGTGTGTGGGGGGTTGTGTGTGTGGTTGTGGTTATGTGTGGGTTGTGTTTGGGGGTTGTGTGTGTGTGTGGGGTTGTGTTTGTATATGGGGTTGTGTGTGTGGGGGGTTGTGTGTGGGGGGTTGTGTGTGTTGGGCTGTGTGTGTGTGATTGCATGGGGTTGTGTGTTTGGGTTTGTGTGTTGGCATGTGTGGTGGTTGCATGTGTGGTGGTTGTGTGTGTGGTTGTGTGTGGGGTTGTTTGTGATTGTGTGTGTGGGGTTTTGAGTGTGGGGGTTGTGTGTAAGTGTGTGGGGTTGTGTGAGTGTGGGGTTGTGTGTGGGGGGGTTGTGTGTGTGTGGGGATGTGTGTGTGGGGTTGTGTGTGTGGGTTTGTGTGTGTGGGGGTTATGTGTGCAGGGAGGTTGTTTGTGGGGGGTTTGTGTGTGTGCGGTGTGTGTGAGTGTGTGGGGCTGTGTGTATGGGGGGTTGTGTGTGTGGGGGGTTGTGTGTGTGGGGGGTTGTGTGTGTGTGGGGTTGTGTGTGCGAGTGTGTAGGGTTGTGTGAGTGTGTGGGGGTTGTGTGTGTGGGGCTGTGAGTGTGTGTGGGTTGTGAGTGTGGGGTTGTGTGTGGGAGGGGTTCTGTGGGGGGGGGACTGTGTGTGGTGGGGTTGTGTGTGGGGTTGTTTGTGTGGTGGGCTGTGTGTGTGTGGGGGGGTTGTGTGTGCGGGAGTTGTGTGGGGGGGTTTGTGTGTGTAGGGAGTTGTGTGTGGGGGGTTGTGTGTAGGATGGTGTGTGGGGGGGTTGAGTGTGTGGGGTTGTGTGGTGTGTGGGGTTGTGTGTGTGTAGGGATGTGTGTGCGTGGATGTGTGTGTGTGGTTGTGGGGTTGTGTGTGGTTGTGTGTTTGTGTTTGGTTGTTTGAGGTTGTATGTGGTTGTGTGTGGGGGGGGTTGGGTGTTTGGGGGTCTTGTGTGTGGGGGGGTTGTGTGTGTGGTTATGGGGTTGTGTGTTGGGGTGTGAGTTTGCGGGGCTGTGTCTGTGGGGGGCTGTGTGTGTGGGGGGGTTGTGTGTGTGGTGGGTTGTGAGTGGGGGTTGTGTTTGTGGGGGGTTGTGTATGTGGGGGTTGTGTGGGTGGGTTGGGGGGTTGTGTGTGTGGGGGGTTGTTTGTGTGTGGGGTTGTGTGTGAGGGTTTTGTGTGGGGGGATTTTGCGGTTGTGTGTGTGGTTGGTTGTGTGTGTGCGGTTGTGTATGGGGGGTTGTGTGTGGGGTTGTGTGTGTGGGGGGGGGTTGTGTGTGTTAGGTTGTGTGTGTGGGGGGGTTGTATGTGTGGGGGGGTTTGTGTATGGGGTTGTGTGTGGGGGGTTGTGTGTGGGGGGTTGTGTGTGTGGGGTTGTGTGAGTGTGTGGGGTTGTGTGTGGGATGGTGTGTGTGGGGGGGTTGTGTGTGGGGTTGTGAATGTGTGGGGGTTGTGTGTGTGGGTGTTGTGTGTGTGTGGTGTGTGGGGTTGTGTGTGTGGGGGGTTGTGTGTGAGTGTGTGGGGTTGTATGTGTGGGGGGGGTTGTGTGTGAGTGTGTGGGGTTGTGTGTGGGGAGTTGTGAGGGTTGTTGTGTGTGGTTGTGTGTGTAGTGTTGTGTGTGTGGGAGGGGTTGTGTGTTAGGGGGTTGTGTGGGGGGGTTGTGTGTGAGGTTGTGTGTGGGGTTGTGTGTGTGTGTGGTTTTGAATGTGTGTGGGGGGTTGTGTGTGTGTGGGGTTGTGTGTGAGGGGGGTTGTGTTTGTGTATGGGGTTGTGTGTGGGGGTTGTGTGTGTGGGGTTGTGTGTGTGAGTGCATGCGGTTGTGCAAGTGTGTAGGTTTGTGTGTTGGGGTTTGTGGGGGGTTGTGTGTGGTTGTGTTTGTGGTTGTGTGTGGGAGGTTGTGTGTTTAAGTGTGTGGTGCTGTGGGAGAGTGTGGGGTTGTGTGTGTGGGGTTGTGCGGGTGGGGGGTTGTATGTGTGGGGGGTTGTGTGTGTAGGGGGGTTATGTGTGTGGGGAGATTGTTTTGGGGGTTGTGTGTGTGGGGTTGTTGTGTGTGTGTGGGGGTGTGAGGGTGTTTGGGGTTGTGTGTGTGAGTCGGGTTGTGTGTGTGGGGGGGGTTGTGTGTGGGGGGTTGTATGTGGGGTTGTGTGTGCGGGTTGTGTGTGTGGGAGGTTTGGTGTTGTGTTGGGTTGTGGGTGTGTAGGGATGTGGTGGTGGGCATGTGTGTGTGTGGTTGTGTGTTTGTGTGTTTTGTGGGGTTGTGTTTGGTTGTGTGGGGTTATGTGTGTGGGGTTGTGTGTGTGAGGGGGTTGTGTGTGGGGTTTGTGTGTGGGGGGGGTTGTGTGTAGGGGGGTTGTGTGTGGGGGTTGTGTGTGTGTGGGGGGTTGTGTGAGTGTGTGGGGTTGTGTGTGTGGGGTTGTGTGTGTGGGGTTGTGTGTGTGGGGTGGAGTGTGTGTGGGGGGTTGTGTGTGGGGTTGTGTATGTGTGGTGGGTTTTGTGTGTGTGTGGTGGGTTGTGTGTGTGTGTGTGGGGTTGTGTGTTTGGGGGTGTTGTGTGTGGGGGGGTGTTGTGTGTGTGGTGTGTGTGTGTTTGGGGTTGTGTGTGTGTGGGGGGTTGTGTGTGTGGGGGGTTGTGTGTGGGGGGTTGTGTGTGGGGGGTTGTGTGTGGGGTTGTGTGTGGGGTGGTGTGTGAGTGTGTGGGGTTGTGTGTGTGGTGTTTGTGTGGGAGAGGTTGTGTGTTAGGGGGTTGTGTGGGGAGGTTGTGTTTGTGTGTGGGGTTGTGTGTGTGGGGGTTGTGTGTGTGGGGGGTTGTGTGTGGGGGGTTGTGTGTGGGGGGTTGTATGTGTGGGGGGTTGTATGTGTGTGGGGTTGTGTGTGGGGTGTTGTGTTTGTGTATGGGGTTGTGTGTGTGGGGGGGGGGGTGTGTGGGGGGGTTGTGTGTGAATGTGGTGGGTTGTGTGAGTGTGGGGTTGGGTGTTTGGGGGTTGTGTGTGTGGGGGGGTTGTGTGTGTGGTTATGGGGTTGTGTGTTGGGGTGTGAGTTGTGGGGCTGTGTGTGGGGGGCTGTGTGTGTGGGAGGTTGTGTGTGTGGGGGGTGTTTATTTGGGGTTGTGTGTGGGGGGGGGGGGGTTGTGTGTGTGTATGTGGGGTTGTGTGTTTGGGGTTTGTGTGGTTGTGTGTGTGGGAGGCTTGCGTGTGGGGGGGGTTGTGTATGTGGGGGATTGTGAGTGGGGGGTTGTGTTTGTGTGGGGTTGTGTATGTGGGGGGGTTGGGGGGGTTTGTGTGTTGTGGGGTTGTCTGTGTGGGGTTGTGTGTGGGGGGATTGTGCGGTTGTGTGTGTTGTTGGTGTGTGTGTGTGGTTGTGTGTGGGGTGTGTGTGGGGTTGTGTGTGTTGGGAGGTTGTGTTTGTTGGGTTTGTGGGTGTGGGGGGTTGTATGTGTGGGGGTTTTGTTTGTGTATGGGGTTGTGTTTGGGGGTTGTGTGTGGGGGTTTGTGTGTGTGGGGGTTATGTGTGCAGGGAGGTTGTTTGTGGGGGGTTTGTGTGTGTGCGGTGTGTGTGAGTGTGTGGGGCTGTGTGTATGGGGGTTGTGTGTGTGGGGGGTTGTGTGTGGGGTGGTTGTGTGTGTGGGGGTTGTGTGCGAGTGTGTAGGGTTGTGTGAGTGTGTGGGGGTTGTGTGTGTGGGGCTGTGAGTGTGTGTGGGTTGAGAGTGTGGGGTTGTGTGTGGGAGGGGTTCTGTGGGGGGGGACTGTGTGTGGTGGGTTGTGTGTGGGGTTGTGTGTGTGGTGGGTTGTGTTGTGTGTGGGGGGGTTGTGTTTGCGGGAGTTGTGTGGGGGGGTTTGTGTGTGTAGGGAGTTTGTGTGGGGGGTTGTGTGTAGGATGGTGTGGGGGGGTGAGTGTGTGGGATTGTGTGGTGTGTGGGGTTGTGTGTGTGTAGGGATGTGTGTGTGTGGATGTGTGTGTGTGGTTGTGGGGTTGTGTGTGGTTGTGTGTTTGTGTTTGGTTGTTTGAGGTTGTATGTGGTTGTGTGTGGGGGGGGTTGGGTGTTTGGGGGGTCTTGTGTGTGGGGGGGTTGTGTGTGTGGTTATGGGGTTGTGTGTTGGGGTGTGAGTTTGCGGGGCTGTGTGTGTGGGGGGCTGTGTGTGTGGGGTGGGTTGTGTGTGGTGGGTTGTGAGTGGGGGTTGTGTTTGTGGGGGGTTGTGTATGTGGGGGGTTGTGTGGGGGGGTTGGGGGGTTGTGTGTGGGGGGGGTTGTTTGTGTGTGGGTGTGTGTGAGGGTTTTGTGTGGGGGGATTTTGCGGTTGTGTGTGTGGTTGGTTGTGTGTGTGCGGTTGTGTGTGGGGGGTTGTGTGTGGGGTTGTGTGTGTGGGGGGGTTGTGTGTGTTGGGTTGTGTGTGTGGGGGGGTTGTATGTGTGGGGGGTTTTGTGGTATGGGGTTGTGTGTGGGGGGTTGCGTGTGGGGGGTTGTGTGTGGGGGTTGTGTGTGTGGGGTTGTGTGAGTGTGTGGGGTTGTGTGTGGGATGGTGTGTGTGTGGGGGGTTGTGTGTGGGGTTGTGAATGTTTGGGGGTTGTGTGTGTGGGGTTGTTGTGTGTGTGTGTGGTGTGTGTGTGTGGGGTTGTGTGTGGGGGGGGGTTGTGTGTGAGTGTGTGGGGTTGTGTGTGTGTGGGGGGTTGTGTGTGAGTGTGTGGGGTTGTGTGTGTGGGGGAGTTGTGAGGGTTGTGTGTGGTTGTGTGTGTAGTGTTGTGTGTGTGGGAGAGGTTGTGTGTTAGGGGGTTGTGTGGGGGGGTTGTGTGTGAGGTTGTGTGTGGGGTTGTGTGTGTGTGTGGTTTTGAATGTGTGTGGGGGGGTTGTGTGTGTGTGGGGTTGTGTGTGAGGGGGGTTGTGTTTGTGTATGGGGTTGTGTGTGGGGGTTGTGTGTGTGGGGTTGTGTGTGTGAGTGCATGCGGTTGTGCAAGTGTGTAGGTTTGTGTGTTGGGGTTTGTGGGGGGTTGTGTGTGGTTGTGTTTGTGGTTGTGTGTGGGATGTGTGTGGTTGTGTGTGGGGGATTTATGTGTGTGTGTGGGAGGTTGTGTGTGTAAGTGTGTGGGGCTGTGGGAGAGTGTGGGGTTGTGTGTGTGGGGTTGTGCGGGTGGGGGGGTTGTGTGTGTGGGGGGTTGTGTGTGTAGGGGGGTTATGTGTGTGGGGAGATTGTTTTGGGGGTTGTGTGTGTGGGGGTGTTGTGTGTGTGTGGGGGTGTGAGGGTGTTTGGGGTTGTGTGTGTGAGTCGGGTTGTGTGTGTGGGGGGGTTGTGTGTGGGGTGTGTGTGTGGAGTTTGTGCAGGGGGTTGTGTGTGTGGGGGGTTGTGTGTGGGGTTGTGTGTGTGGGTTGTGTGTGTGGGGGGTTTGGTGTTGTGTTGGGTTGTGGGTGTGTAGGGATGTGGTGGTGGGCATGTGTGTGTGTGGTTGTGTGTTTGTGTGTTTTGTGGGGTTGTGTTTGGTTGTGTGGGGTTATGTGTGTGGGGTTGTGTGTGTGAGGGGGTTGTGTGTGGGGTTTGTGTGTGGGGGGGGGGTTGTGTGTGGGGGGGTTGTGTGTAGGGGGTTGTGTGTGGGGGTTGTGTGTGTGTGGGGGGTTGTGTGAGTGTGTGGGGTTGTGTGTGTGGGGTTGTGTGTGTGGGGTGGAGTGTGTGTGGGGGGTTGTGTGTGGGGTTGTGTATGTGTGGTGGGTTTTGTGTGTGTGTGGTGGGTTGTGTGTGTGTGTGTGGGGTTGTGTGTTTGGGGGTGTTGTGTGTGTGGGGGTGTTGTGTGTGTGGTGTTGTGTGTGTGTTGGGGTTGTGTGTGTTTGGGGTTGTGTGTGTGGGGGGTTGTGTGTGGGGGGTTGTGTGTGGGGTTGTGTGTGGGGTGGTGTGTGAGTGTGTGGGGTTGTGTGTGTGGTGTTTGTGTGGGAGAGGTTGTGTGTTAGGGGGTTGTGTGGGGAGGTTGTGTTTGTGTGTGGGGTTGTGTGTGTGGGGGTTGTGTGTGGGGGGGGTTGTGTGTGGGGGGTTGTGTGTGGGGGGTTGTATGTGTGGGGGGTTGTATGTGTGTGGGGTTGTGTGTGGGGTGTTGTGTTTGTGTATGGGGTTGTGTGTGTGGGGGGTTGTGTGGGGGGTGTGTGTGAATGTGGTGGGTTGTGTGAGTGTGGGGTTGGGTGTTTGGGGGTTGTGTGTGTGGTTATGGGGTTGTGTGTTGGGGTGTGAGTTTGTGGGGCTGTGTGTGGGGGGCTGTGTGTGTGGGAGGTTGTGTGTGTGGGGGGGTGTTTATTTGGGGTTGTGTGTGGGGGGGGTTGTGTGTGTGTATGTGGGGTTGTGTGTTTGGGGTTTGTGTGGTTGTGTGTGTGGGAGGCTTGCGTGTGGGGGGGTTGTGTGTGTGGGGGATTGTGAGTGGGGGGTTGTTTGTGTGGGGTTGTGTATGTGGGGGGGTTGGGGGGTTGTGTGTGTGTGGGGTTGTCTGGGTGGGGTTGTGTGTGGGGGGATTGTGCGGTTGTGTGTGTTGGTTGTGTGTGTGTGGTTGTGTGTGGGGTGTGTGTGGGGTTGTGCGTGTTGGGAGGTTGTGTTTGTTGGGTTGTGGGTGTGGGGGGTTGTATGTGTGGGGGGTTTTGTTTGTGTATGGGGTTGTGTTTGGGGGGGTTGTGTGTGGGGGGTTGTGTGTGTGTGGGGATGTGTGTGGGGGGTTGTGTGTGTGGGTTTGTGTGTGTGGGGGTTATGTGTGCAGGGAGGTTGTTTGTGGGGGGTTTGTGTGTGTGCGGTGTGTGTGAGTGTGTGGGGCTGTGTGTATGGGGGGTTGTGTGTATGGGGGGTTGTTTGTGGGGTGGTTGTGTGTGTGGGGTTGTGTGTGCAAGTGTGTAGGTTTGTGTGAGTATGTGGGGGTTGTGTGTGTGGGGCTGTGAGTGTGTGTGGGTTGCGAGTGTGGGGTTGTGTGTGGGAGGGGTTCTGTGGGGGGGGGACTGTGTGTGGTGGGGTTGTGTGTGGGGTTGTGTGTGTGGTGGGTTGTGTGTGTGTGGGGGGGTTGTGTGTGCGGGAGTTGTGTGGGGGGGTTTGTGTGTGTAGGGAGTTGTGTGTGGGGGGTTGTGTGTAGGATGGTGTGGGGGGGGTTGAGTGTGTGGGATTGTGTGGTGTGTGGGGTTGTGTGTGTGTAGGGATGTGTGTGTGTGGATGTGTGGTTGTGTGTGGTTGTGTGTTTGTGTTTGGTTGTTTGAGGTTGTATGTGGTTGTGTGTGGGGGGGGTTGGGTGTTTGGGGGTCTTGTGTGTGGGGGGGTTGTGTGTGTGGTTATGGGGTTGTGTGTTAGGGTGTGAGTTTGCGGGGCTGTGTGTGTGGGGGGCTGTGTGTGTGGGGGGGTTGTGTGTGGTGGGTTGTGAGTGGGGGTTGTGTTTGTGGGGGGTTGTGTATGTGGGGGGTTGTGTGGGGGGGTTGGGGGGTTGTGTGTGGGGGGCTTGTTTGTGTGTGGGGTTGTGTGTGAGGGTTTTGTGTGGGGGGATTTTGCGGTTGTGTGTGTGGTTGGTTGTGTGTGTGCGGTTGTGTGTGGGGGGTTGTGTGTGGGGTTGTGTGTGTGGGGGGGGGTTGTGTGTGTTGGGTTGTGTGTGTGGGGGGGGTTGTATGTGTGGGGGGTTTTGTGTATGGGGTTGTGTGTGGGGGGTTGCGTGTGGGGGGGTTGTGTGTGGCGGTTGTGTGTGTGGGGTTGTGTGAGTGTGTGGGGTTGTGTGTGGGATGGTGTGTGTGTGGGGGGTTGTGTGTGGGGTTGTGAATGTGTGGGGGGTTGTGTGTGTGGGGGTTGTTGTGTGTGTGTGGTGTGTGTGTGGGGTTGTGTGTGTGGGGGGTTGTGTGTGAGTGTGTGGGGTTGTGTGAGTGTGTGGGGTTGTGTGTGAGTGTGTGGGTTGTGTGTGTGGGGGAGTTGTGAGGGTTGTGTGTGGTTGTGTGTGTAGTGTTGTGTGTGTGGGAGGGGTTGTGTGTTAGGGGGTTGTGTGGGAGTTGTGTGTGTAGTGTGTGGGGCTGTGGGAGAGTGTGGGGTTGTGTGTGTGGGGTTGTGCGGGTTGGGGGGTTGTGTGTGTGGGGGGGTTGTGTGTGTAGGGGGGTTATGTGTGTGGGGAGATTGTTTTGGGGGTTGTGTGTGTGGGGGTGTTGTGTGTGTGTGGGGGTGTGAGGGTGTTTGGGGTTGTGTGTGTGAGTCGGGTTGTGTGTGTGGGGGGGGTTGTGTGTGGGGTGTGTGTGGAGTTTGTGCAGGGGGTTGTGTGTGTGGGGGGTTGTGTGTGGGGTTGTGTGTGCGGGTTGTGTGTGTGGGGGGTTTGGTGTTGTGTTGGGTTGTGGGTGTGTAGGGATGTGGTGGTGGGCATGTGTGTGTGTGGTTGTGTGTCTGTGTGTTTTGTGGGGTTGTGTTTGGTTGTGTGGGGTTATGTGTGTGGGGTTGTGTGTGTGAGGGGGTTGTGTGTGGGGTTTGTGTGTGGGGGGGTTGTGTGTAGGGGGGTTGTGTGTGGGGGTTGTGTGTGTGGGGGGGGTTGTGTGAGTGTGTGGGGTTGTGTGTGTGGGTTGTGTGTGTGGGGTGGAGTGTGTGTGGGGGGTTGTGTGTGGGGTTGTGTATGTGTGGTGGGTTTTGTGTGTGTGTGGTGGGTTGTGTGTGTGTGGGGGGTTGTGTGTTTGGGGGTGTTGTGTGTGTGGGGGTGTTGTGTGTGTGGTGTGTGTGTGTTTGGGGTGTGTGTGTTTGGGGTGTGTTTGTGGGGGGTTGTGTGTGGGGGGTGTGTGTGGGGGGTTGTGTGTGGGGTTGTGTGTGGGGTGGTGTGTGAGTGTGTGGGGTTGTGTGTGTGGTGTTTGTGTGGGAGAGGTTGTGTGTTAGGGGGTTGTGTGGGGAGGTTGTGTTTGTGTGTGGGGTTGTGTGTGTGGGGGTTGTGTGTGTGGGGGGTTGTGTGTGGGGGGGTTGTGTGTGGGGGTTGTATGTGTGGGGGGTTGTATGTGTGTGGGGTTGTGTGTGGGGTGTTGTGTTTGTGTATGGGGTTGTGTGTGTGGGGGGGTTGTGTGGGGGGGTTGTGTGTGAATGTGGTGGGTTGTGTGAGTGTGGGGTTGGGTGTTGGGGGTTGTGTGTGTGGGGGGGTTGTGTGTGTGGTTATGGGGTTGTGTGTTGGGGTGTGAGTTTGTGGGGCTGTGTGTGGGGGGCTGTGTGTGTGGGAGGTTGTGTGTGTGGGGGGGTGTTTATTTGGGGTTGTGTGTGGGGGGGTTGTGTGTGTGTATGTGGGGTTGTGTGTTTGGGGTTTGTGTGGTTGTGTGTGTGGGAGGCTTGCGTGTGGGGGGGTTGTGTGTGTGGGGGATTGTGAGTGGGGGGTTGTGTTTGTGTGGGGTTGTGTATGTGGGGGGGTTGGGGGGTTGTGTGTGTGTGGGGTTGTCTGTGTGGGGTTGTGTGTGGGGGGATTGTGCGGTTGTGTGTGTTGTTGGTTGTGTGTGTGTGGTTGTGTGTGGGGTGTGTGTGGGGTTGTGTGTGTGGGGTTGTGTGTGTGGGGTGGTGTGTGTGGGGGGGTTGTGTGTGGGGTTGTGTATGTGCGGGGGTGTGTGTGTGGGGTTGTGTGTGTGGGGGTTTGTGTGTGTGTGGTGTGTGTGTGGGGGGGGGGTGTTTGGGGTTGTGTGTATGGGGGGGTTGTGTGTGTGTGGTGTGTGTGTGTGTGGGGTTGTGTCTGAGTGTGTGGGGTTGTGTGTGTGGGGGAGTTGTGTGTGGGGGTTGTGTGTGGGGTTGTGTGTGTGTGGGGTTGTGTGGGACGGGTTGTGTGTTAGGGGGTTGTGTGGGGGGTTGTGTGTGGGTGGTTGTGTGTGGGGTTGTGTGTGGGGGGGGTTGAATGTGTGTGGGGGGGTTGTGTGTGTGTGGGGTTGTGTGTGAGGGGGGTTGTGTTTGTAAATGGGGTTGTGTGTGGGGGGTTGTGTGTGTAGGTTTGTGTGTGTGAGTGCATGCAGTTGTGCAAGTGTGTGTGTTTGTGTGTTAAGGTGTGTGGGGGGTTGTGTGTGGTTGTGTTTGTGGTTGTGTGTGGGGTTGTGTGTGGTTGTGTGGGGGGAGATTATGTGTGTGTGTGGGAGGTTGTGTGTGTAAGTGTGTGTGGCTGTGTGAGGGTGTGGGGTTGTGTGTGGGGGGTTGTGTGTGGGGGGGTGTGTGTGAGGGGTTGTGTGTGGGGGGTTATGTGTGCAGGGAGATTGTTTTGGGGGGTTGTGTGTGTGGGGGTGTTGTGTGTGTGTGGTGCTGTGTGTGGGGGGGTGTTTGGGGTTGTGTGTGTGTGTGTGGGGTTGTGTGTGTGTGGGGTGTGTGTGTGGGGTTGTGTGTGTGAGGGTTGTGTGTGAGTGTGTGGGGTTGTGTGTGGGGGGAGTTTTGTGTGGGGGTTGTGTGTGTGGGGTTGTGTGTGTGTGGGGTTGTGTGTGTGGTGTTGTGTGTGTGGGAGGAGTTGTGTGTTAGGGGGTTGTGTGGGGGTGTTGTGTGTGGGGGGGTGTTGTGTGGGGTTGTGTGTGTGGGGTTGAATGTGTGTGGTGGGGTTGTGTGTGTGTGGGGTTGTGTATGAGGGGGGTTGTGTTTGTGTATGGGGTTGTGTGTGTGTGGGGGGTTGTGTGTGGGGGGTTGAGTGTGTGGGTGTGTGTGTGAGTGCATGCGGTTGTGCAAGTGTGTGGGTTTGTGTGTGGGGAGTTGTGTGTGGTTGGTTTGTGGTTGTGTGTGGGGTTGTGTGTGGTTGTGTGTGGGGGGGTTCTGTGTGTGTGTGGGAGGTTGTGTGGGTAAGTGTGTGGGCTATGTGAGTGTGTGGGGTTGTGTGTGGTGGGTTGTGTGTGTGGGGGGGTTGTGTGTGTGTGGGGGTTAGTGTGCGGGGAGATTGTTTTGGGGGGGTGTGTGTGTGGGGGTGTGTGTGAGTGTGTGGGTTGTGTGTGTGTGGGGGGGTTGTGTGTGTGTGGGGTTGTGTGTGTGGGGTGTGTGTGCGAGTGTGTAGGGTTGTGTGTGAGTGTGTGGGGGGTTTTTGTGTGTGGGGTTGTGTGTGTGTTGTGGGGGGGCTGTGAGTGTGGGGGTTGTGGTGTGTGGGGGTTGTGTGTGTGTGGGGTTGTGTGTGGGGGGGGGTTGTGTGTGTTGGGGTTGTGTGTGTAGGGGTGGTTGTATGTGTGAGGGGGTTTTGTGTATGGGGTTTGTGTGTGGGGGGTGTGTGGGGGGGGGTTGTGTGTGGGGGTGTGTGTGTATGGGGTGTGTGAGTGTGTGGGGTTGTGTGAGTGTGTGGGGTTGTGTGTGGGGTGGTGTGTGTGTGGGGGTTGCGTGTGGGGTTGTGTATGTGTGGGGGTTGTGTGGTGTGGGGTGTGTGTGTGTGTGTTTGGGGTTGTGTGTGTGTGTGGGGTGTGGGGGGGGGTTGTGTGTGTGGGGGGTTGTGTGTGAGTGTGTGGGGTTGTGTGTGTGGGGGGTTGTGTGAGTGTGTGGGGTTGTGTGTGTGGGGGAGTTGTGAGGGTTGTTGTGTGTGGTTGTGTGTGTGGTGTTGTGTGTGAGGGACGGGTTGTGTGTTAGGGGGTTGTGTGGGGGGGTTGTGTGTGGGGTTGTGTGTGTGGGGTTTTGAATGTGTGTGGGGGGGTTGTGTGTGTGGGGGTTGTGTGTGAGGGGGGTTGTGTTTGTGTATGGGGTGTGTGTGGGGGTTGTGTGTGTGGTTGTGTGTGTGAGTGCATGCGGTTGTGCAAGTGTGTAGGTTTGTGTGTTGGGGTTTGTGGGGGGTTGTGTGTGGTTGTGTTTGTGGTTGTGTGTGGTTGTGTGGGGGGAGTTTATGTGTGTGTGTGGGGAGGTTGTGTGTGTAAGTGTGTGTGGCTGTGTGAGGGTGTGGGGTTGTGTGTGTGGGGTTGTGTGTGTGGGGGGTTTGTGGGGGGGGTTGTGTGTGTGAGGGGTTGTGTGTGGGGGGTTATGTGTGCAGGGAGATTGTTTTGGGGGGGTTGTGTGTGTGGGGGTGTTGTGTGTGTGTGGTGCTGTGTGTGTGGGGGTGTGTTTGGGGTTGTGTGTGTGTGGGGGGGGGTTGTGTGTGTGTGGGGTGTGTGTGTGGGGTTGTGTGTGTGGGGGGTTGTGTGTGAGTGTGTGGGGTTGTGTGTGGGGGGGAGTTTTGTGTGGGGGTTGTGTGTGTGGGGTTGTGTGTGTGTGGGGGGGGGGGTTGTGTGTGTGGGGGGGTTGTGTGTGTGTGGGGTGTGTGTGTGGGGTTGTGTGTGTGGGGGGTTGTGTGTGAGTGTGTGGGGTTGTGTGTGGGCGGGAGTTTTGTGTGGGGGTTGTGTGTGTGGGGTTGTGTGTGTGGGGTTGTGTGTGTGGTGTTGTGTGTGTGTGGGAGGAGTTGTGTGTTAGGGGGTTGTGTGGGGGGGTTGTGTGTGGGGGGTGTTGAGTGGGGTTGTGTGTGTGGGGTTGAATGTGTGTGGTGGGGTTGTGTGTGTGGTGGGGTTGTGTATGAGGGGGGATTGTGTTTGTGTATGGGGTTGTGTGTGTGGGGGGATGTGTGTGGGGGTTGAGTGTGTGGGGTTGTGTGTGTGAGTGGATGCGGTTGTGCAAGTGTGTGGGTTTGTGTGTGGGGGGTTGTGTGTGGTTGTGTTTGTGGTTGTGCGTGGGGTTGTGTGTGGTTGTGTGTGGGGGGGTTTCTGTGTGTGTGTGGGAGGTTGTGTGGGTAAGTGTGTGGGGCTATGTGAGTGTGTGGGGTGTATGTGTGGGGGGTTGTGTGTGTGGGGGGTTGTGCGTGTTGGGGGTTATGTGTGTGGGGAGAATGTTTTGGGGGGGTTGTGTGTGTGGGTGTGTGTGTGAGTGTGTGGGGTTGTGTGTGTGGGGGGGCTGTGTGTGTGGGACTGTGTGTGTGTGTGGGGTTGTGTGTGTGGGCTGTGTGTGCGAGTGTGTAGGGTTGTGTGTGAGTGTGTGGGGGGGTTGTGTGTGTGGGGTTGTGTGTGTGTGGGGGGGCTGTGAGTGTGGGGGTTGTGTGTGTGGGGGTTGTGTGTGTGGGGGGTTGTGTGTGGGGGGGTTGTGTGTGTTGGGTTGTGTGTGTGGGGGGGGGTTGTATGTGTGAGGGGGTTTTGTGTATGGGGTTGTGTGTGGGGGGTTGTGTGAGTGTGTGGGGTTTGTGTATGGGGTGGTGTGTGTGTGGGGGGTTGTGTGTGGGGTTGTGTATGTGTGGGGGTTGTGTGTGTGGGGTTGTTGTGTGTGTGTGGTGTGTGTGTGTGTTTGGGGTTGTGTGTGTGTGTGGGGTTGTGTGTGTGGGGGAGTTGTGTGTGGGGGGGTTGTGTGTGAGTGTGTGGGGTTGTGTGTGTGGGGGGTTGTGTGTGTGTGTGGGGTTGTGTGTGTGGGGGAGTTGTGAGGGTTGTTGTGTGTGGTTGTGTGGGTGGTGTTGTTGTGTGTGGGAGGGGTTGTGTGTTAGGGGGTTGTGTGGGGGGGTTGTGTGTGAGGTTGTGTGTGGGGTTGTGTGTGTGTGTGTGGTTTTGAATGTGTGTGGGGTGGTTGTGTGTGTGTGGGGTTGTGTGTGAGGGGGGTTGTGTTTGTGTATGGGGTTGTGTGTGGGGGTTGTGTGTGTGTGGTTGTGTGTGTGAGTGCATGCGGTTGTGCAAGTGTGTAGGTTTGTGTGTTGGGGTTTGTGGGGGTTGTGTGTGGTTGTGTTTGTGGTTGTGTGTGGGATTGTGTGAGGTTGTGTGTGGGGGATTTATGTGTGTGTGTGGGAGGTTGTGTGTGTAAGTGTGTGGGGTTGTGTGTGTGGGGTTGTGTGTGTGGGGGGTTGTGTGTGGGGGGTTGTGTGTGGTAGGGGGTTATGTGTGTGGGGAGATTGTTTTGGGGGGTTGTGTGTGTGGGGGTGTTGTGTGTGTGTGGGGGTGTGAGGGTGTTTGGGGTTGTGTGTGGTGAGTGGGGTTGTGTGTGTGTGGGGGGTTGTGTGTGTGGGGTGTGTGTGTGGAGTTTGTGTAGGGGGTTGTGTGTGGGGGGGTTGTGTGTGGGGTTGTGTGTGCGGGTGTGTGTGCGGGTTGTGTGTGTGGGGGGTTGGGTGTGTGTTGGGTTGTGGGTGTGTAGGGATGTGGTGGTGGGCATGTGTGTGTGTGGTTGTGTGTTTGTGTGTTTTGTGGGGTTGTGTTTGGCTGAGTGGGGTTATGTGTGTGGGTTGTGTGTGTGAAGGGGTTGTGTGTGGGGTTTGTGTGTGTTGGGGGTTGTGTGTAGGGGGGTTGTGTGTGGGGGTTGTGTGTGAGTGTGTGGGGTTGTGTGAGTGTGTGGGGTTGTATGTGTGGGGTGGAGTGTGTGTGGGGGGTTGTGTGTGGGGTTGTGTATGTGTGGTGGGTTGTGTGTGCGTGTGGTGGGTTGTGTGTGTGGGTGGGCTGTGTGTTTGGGGGTGTTGTGTGTGTGGGGGTGTTGTGTGTGTGGTGTTGTGTGTGTGTTTGGGGTTGTGTGTGTTTGGGGTTGTGTGTGTGGGGGGTTGTGTGGGGGGGTTGTGTGTGGGGGGTTGTGTGTGGGGGGTTGTGTGTGGGGTTGTGTGTGGGGTGGTGTGTGGGTGTGTGGGGTTGTGTGTGTGGTGTGTGTGTGTGGGAGAGGTTGTGTGTTAGGGGGTTGTGTGGGGAAGTTGTGTTTGTGTGTGGGGTTGTGTGTGTGGGGGTTGTATGTGGGGGGTTGTGTGTGGGGGGGTTGTGTGTGTTGGGTTGTGTGTGTGAGGGGTTGTATGTGTGGGGGGTTGTGTGTGGGGTGAGTTGTAGGTGTGTGTGGGGGGGGGGTTGTGTGGGGGGGTTGTGTGTGAATGTGGTGGGTTGTGTGAGTGTGGGGTTGGGTGTTTGGGGGTGTGTGTGGGGGGGGGGTTGTGTGTTGGGGTGTGAGTTTGTGGGGCTGTGTGTGGGGGGCTGTGTGTGTGGGAGGTTGTGTGTGTGTGGGGGTGTTTGTTTGGGGTTGTGTGTGGGGGGGTTGTGTGTGTGTATGCGGGGTTGTGTGTGTAGGGTTTGTGTGGTTGTGTGTGTGTGGGAGGCTTGTGTGTGTGGGGGGGTTGTGTGTGGGGGATTGTGAGTGGGGGGTTGTGTTTGTGTGGGGTTGTGTATGTGAGGGGGGTTGGGGGGTTGTGTGTGTGTGGGGTTGTCTGTGTGGGGTTGCGTGTGGGGGGATTGTGCGGTTGTGTGTGTTGTTGGTTGTGTGTGTGTGGTTGTGTGTGGGGTGTGTGGGGTTGTGTGTGTTGGGAGGTTGTGTTTGTTGGGTTGTGGGTGTGGGGGGTTGTATGTGTGGGGGGGTTTGTTTGTGTATGGGGTTGTGTGTGGGGGGGTGTGTGAGTGTGTGGGGTTGTGTGTGGGGTGGTGTGTGTGGGGGGGTTGTGTGTGGGGTTGTGTATGTGCGGGGGTTGTGTGTGTGGGGTTGTGTGTGTGGGGGTGTTGTGTGTGTGTGTGTGGGGATGGGGGTTTGTTTGGGGTTGTGTGTGTGGGGGGGTTGTGTGTGTGGGGGGGTTGTGTGTGTGTGGGGTGTGTGTGTGGGGGGTTGTGTCTGAGTGTGTGGGGTTGTGTGTGTGGGGTTGTGTGTGTGTGGGGTTGTGTGGGAGGGGTTGTGTGTTAGGGGGTTGTGTGGGTGGTTGTGTGTGGGGTTGTGTGTGTGTGGGGGGGGTTGAATGTGTGTGGGGGGATTGTGTGTGTGTGGGGTTGTGTGTGAGGGAGGTTGTGTTTGTAAATGGGGTTGTGTGTGGGGGGTTGTGTGTGTGGGGTTGTGTGTGTGAGTGCATGCAGTTGTGCAAGTGTGTGTGTTTGTGTGTTGAGGTGTGTGGGGGGTTGTGTGTGGTTGTGTTTGTGGTTGTGTGTGGGGTTGTGTGTGGTTGTGTGGGGGGAGTTTATGTGTGTGTGTGGGAGGTTGTGTGTGTACGTGTGTGGGGCTGTGTGAGGGTGTGGGGTTGTGTGTGTGGGGTTGTGTGTGGGGGGTGTGTGTGTGGGGGGGTTGTGTGTGGGGGGTTATGTGTGCAGGGAGATTGTTTTGGGGGGTTGTGTGTGTGGGGGTGTTGTGTGTGTGTGGTGTTGTGTTTGTGGGGGTGTGTTTGGGGTTGTGTGTGTGTGGGGTTGTGTGTGTGTGGGGTTGTGTGTGAGTGTGTGGGGTTGTGTGTGGGGGGAGTTGTGTGTGGGGGTTGTGTGTGTGTGGGGTTGTGTGTGTGGGGTTGTGTGTGTGTGGGGTTGTGTGTGTGGTGTTGTGTGTGTGGGAGGAGTTGTGTGTTAGGGGGTTGTGTGAGGGGGTTGTGTGTGGGGGGGTGTTGTGTGGGGTTGTGTGTGTGTGGGGTTGAATGTGTGTGGTGGGGTTGTGTGTGTGTGGGGTTGTGTATGAGGGGGGGTTGTGTTTGTGTATGGGGTTGTGTGTGTGGGGGGTTGTGTGTGTGAGTGCATGCAGTTGTGCAAGTGTGTGTGTTTGTGTGTTGAGGTGTGTGGGGGGTTGTGTGTGGTTGTGTTTGTGGTTGTGTGTGGGGTTGTGTGTGGTTGTGTGGGGGGAGTTTATGTGTGTGTGTGGGAGGTTGTGTGTGTACGTGTGTGGGGCTGTGTGAGGGTGTGGGGTTGTGTGTGTGGGGTTGTGTGTGGGGGGTTGTGTGTGTGGGGGGGTTGTGTGTGGGGGGTTGTGTGTGGGGGGTTATGTGTGCAGGGAGATTGTTTTGGGGGGTTGTGTGTGTGGGGGTGTTGTGTGTGTGTGGTGTTGTGTTTGTGGGGGTGTGTTTGGGGTTGTGTGTGTGTGGGGTTGTGTGTGTGTGGGGTTGTGTGTGAGTGTGTGGGGTTGTGTGTGGGGGGAGTTGTGTGTGGGGGTTGTGTGTGTGGGGTTGTGTGTGTGTGGGGTTGTGTGTGTGGTGTTGTGTGTGTGGGAGGAGTTGTGTGTTAGGGGGTTGTGTGAGGGGGTTGTGTGTGGGGGGGTGTTGTGTGGGGTTGTGTATGAGGGGGGTTGTGTTTGTGTATGGGGTTGTGTGTGTGGGGGGTTGTGTGTGGGGGGTTGAGTGTGTGGGGTTGTGTGTGAGTGCATGCGGTTGTGCAAGTGCGTGGGTTTGTGTGTTGGGGTGTGTGGGGGGTTGTGTGTGGTTGTGTTTGTGGTTGTGTGTGGGGTTGTGTGTGGTCGTGTGTGGGGGGGTTTCTGTGTGTGTGTGGGAGGTTGTGTGGGTAAGTGTGTGGGGCTGTGTGAGTGTGTGGGGTTGTGTGTGTGGGGGGGTTGTGTGTGTGGGGGGGGGTTGTGTGTGTGGGGGGTTATGTGTGTGGGGAGATTGTTTTGGTGGGGTTGTGTGTGTGGGGGTGTGTGTGAGTGTGTGGGGTTGTGTGTGTGTGGGGGGGCTGTGTGTGTGTGGGGCTGTGTGTGTGTGTGTGTGTGTGGGGTTGTGTGTGTGGGTTGTGTGTGCGAGTGTGTAGGGTTGTGTGTGTGTGTGGGGGGGGTTGTGTGTGTGGGGTTGTGTGTGTGTGTGTGTGGGGCTGTGAGTGTGGGGGTTGTGTGTGTGGGGGTTGTGTGTCTGAGGGGTTGTGTGTGTGGGGTTGTGTGTGGGGGGCTTTGAGTGAGTATTTGGGCGTGTGTGTGTGTGGGGTTGTGTGTGGGGGCGTTCTGTGTGTGGGGGGGTTGTGTGTGGGGGGGTTGTGTGTGGGGGGTTGTGCGTGTGGGGTTGTGTGTGTGGGGTTATGTGTGGGGGTTGTGTTCTGGGGGAATTGTGTGTGGGGGTTGTGTACTGTGGGTTGAGTGTGTGGGTGGTTGTGTGTGTAGGGGGTTGTGTGTGTGGGGGGTTGTGTGTGGGGTTGTGTGTGCGGGTTGTGTGTGTGGGGGGGTTGGGTGTTGTGTTAGGTTGTGGGTGTGTAGGGATGTGTGTGTGGGAATGTGTCTGTGTGTGGTTGTGTGTTTGTGTGTGGTTGTGGGGTTGTGTGGGCATGTGTGGTTGTGTGTTTTTGTTTGGTTGTGTGGGGTTATGTGTCTGGGGTTGTGTGTGTGTGGGGGTTGTGTGTGGGGGGGTTGTGTGTGGGGGTTGTGTGTGAGTGTGTGTGGTTGTGTGAGTGTGTGGGGTTGTGTGTGTGGGGTGGAGTGTGTGTGGGGGGTTGTGTGTGGGGTTGTGTATGTGTGGTGGGTTGTGTGTGTGTGTGGTGGGTTGTGTGTGTGTGTGTGTGTGTTAGAACCGGGACCCTGGCCGGCCAAGACTCGCGTCGAGGTCAGTCAGGGATCGCCAGTTCTAAGTGTCAGGGCAAGGGAGTTACACGCCAAGATAACCCCTACTCGCCCTCTAGGTAACGTGGCGCGAGCAGCAAGGCTAAACTTGGAGGCGATATGAGTTAAGTATTTGCGCACGCACCCCAGCAACAACACCCAAGGCCCACCACAAAGGAAACTCCACACAAGGTTATATAAAAAATAGCCTTTGTATTACAATAAAACACATTTAGATAGAACACACACTTTACAATGTGCCAGGGGCACGGGTAGAATTTACAGGGGATATTTACAAGACAGGGCCACCTGGACCACTGTCAGGAATCAGCACTTTTAGAAGTAACACTTTTTAGAAATAGCACTTAGAATGTAAAATTGTAGCACAAAAATAACATACAACCAGTCACTACTGGTACCAGGTGAGCACCACCTATGCAACCCTCACTATTTTAGGAGATTACACTAGGGACCTGGGCTCTGCTAGCACCACCTGTACTAGGGAGAAAACAACCACCTAAGTATTACAATACCTGTAGGGGTCTAAGGAAGGAAACACATGATGCATCACAATACATTCAGAGGTGTAAAAGCAACAACACACATGATGAATAAACTACCCATTCAGAGGTGTAAGGAAGGAGACACAATAGCGCAAAATCCACATTAGCCACCACCTGTGGCAGTCCCTGTGTCCCAAAGTCAGGGGCCTAAACGTGGCAGCTGCCCACAAAGTGCTGGGCAACTGGGGAGCAATGCTGGTGGGGACAACGTTGGAGCCTCTCAGGCTCTGAATGATTACACTGTCCCCCTGAGCCTCTCAGGGCTCTAAACAATTGTGGCACCAACGTTGGCGTCCCCCCTTTGGGGACTCGAAATGAATAAATGCCCCCTTGAGCCTCTCTGGGCTCTTAAACACGAACGTGGCACCTTTGAGCCTCTCTCAGGGCTCTAGAACCAACAATGCCCTTGGGTGCTGTGGAGCCTCGCAGGCTCTGTAGAACAAATGCCCCAAGAGCCCCTTGGACTCTGTAAAAATGCGGCCACTGGTGGAGCCTTCAAGGCTCAAAACAAACTATGCCCCCTTCTGGAGCCCTCGTGGCTCAAAGAAAGACTGCCCCTCTTTGTTGGAGTCCCACTCCGCGGACTCTCGAGACACCAATGCCCCCAAGGCGAAGCCCCACTCACCGGGACTCACGAGGCAGCTCCTCTCGGTGGCGGTCTCTTCTCCACCCGGTCCTGCTTCTGGGGGCCGGGTGCTGGTAGTGGCAGCGGGCGGGGCTCTCTTCCTCGGGAGAGCCCCGCGGGGGGGAGAACCAGCACGCTTCCCTTCTGCTCTGGGCTTCCCTTCTCCGTGGAGCCCGGAGCACGAGCAGGCCCGCCCCCGTCTTCCCGGGCTTTGCCTGGCTTCCGGGTCACGCTGCAACCAATAGCAGCGCGGCGCTGAGGGGAATGGAGGCGGGACTTCCGGGTCGCCGTAGGCAGAGCGGCGGCCCGAGGGAGACTTCACGATTCTGGGCAATGCCGGGTGGGCTCCGGCTTCTTCAATAAACAAAACGAGGTGGCACTCGTTATGGCGGCCAGGTCCCTGGCGAGGTGGGCACTCGCCAGGGGACTTCAAAATCGGCCAATCAAGCGGGCACACGCCGGGTGGGCACCGGCCGAAAACGACAGCGCTCCCAAGCGCTAGGGGGTCGCAATAAAGCGCGCTCAGCGCTATAAGCAAAACGAAGCACTCCCAGGCGCTAGGAAATTCAGGAAGCGCTCACCAGCGCTAGGGACAACAGAGTCCAGCACAAGTCCTTCCAGGGGGGCAAGGCTGGGCCCAGAGCCAGCACACTGGGTCTCCAGGCAGGGAGACACCCCAAGTGGCGGTCCTCTGGCCCAGCAGCAGCAGCAACAGCCCCCTCAGGATCCTGGAAGAGAACATCTTCTAAGGGGACACAGCCCCTTCTTTATACTGTAAAATCCTTTGTTTCAAGGTGCAGGGTGGGGGGAAAACCAGTTTCAGCTGGCTTTGGAGCACTCTTGATGGCCCAACCACCCATTTCTTTCACTGGGGAGGCTAGGGTCGTTAGACACACCACAGGGGGGCGGAGCCAGCATTGTGTGGGGAAAACCCAGCCCATCCAGGACACAGGTACACTCCTCCCACACATCACTCATGCTAATCTCCCACTCACCACCGGGCAGACCCATCCAGACTTCCTGGAGCCTGGCATGCCAGCCAGCTCCAGCCAATCACGCTCCAGCACCCTCACTGCACACATATCTCAATGTCCAGAAGTAGCACTTCCCTTCTAGACACATACATGCCGCAGACACCATCTCGCAGCATTCACTCTCACGAGTTTACACATACTAAACTCGAGCCTGTACTCCCCACGCATCAGGAACTACCAGGGACACACACATTCCCCATGCATTCCTATGGGAGGGCAGGCCAGCCATACTTCACACATGCACTTTCACTCTGGGACTCAGGGGAAAGTGCGCAGAGACCCAAAAATCACTGACACAGGGTCACACATAAGGCAAAAAGTCTAGGGGTGAACCTGCCCTAAGGGCCAAGTCCAACACAACCCCCTTCCAGCCAAAACGCAGGGGAGAACAATCACCAACGTGATGGACTTCCCTGCTTGGGGCGATAGAACACGGACGCAGGCCCGCCACTGCCGGGACACCCTCCTGTTCTATGCCACGGTGAACCCCTAGGGTTCCTTCTCAAACCACTGTCTGGACCAACTGGGCTACCCCACTGGTACTCCCAAGCTGTCCGCGGCCAGGACCAGGCCCTGGGCCACCCAGGTGCCACCGGTCCTTGCCAATTCGCAGAGCGGGGGGTAGTAACCCCTGGCACATAGTATCCATTCTCCACTCTCCCTGTCTGCAAGACAGGACTAGACTGCCACTGGTTCACCAGCCTTTGGTCTACAACCTCAGGCGGACCAGGAGTCTCAGGGAAGGCTCTCCTCCCCCTACCTCTTCTTCTAGGGTTCCTCCTCCTCCTGCGAGGGGTACCCTTACAGCGCCACTCCAACCCAGGGTTTAACCCCTCAGGCTGCACCGGGGTCAGAGGTGGGCTCTCCCACCCTCTGCACCCCCTTCCAGAGGTCTGCCCTCTCCCAACTGGAGAAGTTCCTCTGGAAGAACCGGTCAGGACACTGGTTACAGTTGTCCTACCCTTCAGGTCAGGCAGAACCTGAACCTGGCCTCCCAACCTCCGGTCTAAAACCTTTGGTGGAATAATTGCCTGGCACTCCAGGACTTCTGGGGACTCACACGCAATCCCCCTGAGGCTGACACATGACCCATGTGTCGTGTGACTGTCTGTCTGGCGCAGATCTCCCGCCTCCTGTCCACCTGACAGTGCGCAAAGATCCCCCAGACCAGAAGTGGCGCCACCCGGGTCCACCCAAGAAGATCTAGCCCAACTGGCTAGTCTCTGGTCCACTGGTGCATCCACTGGGAAACTCATCCCCCAATCACTCCTCACTTCGGACTTCTGTGCACTCCCTCCTGGAGTAGCACTGCCGGACACTGGAACCCCTGGAGCTCTAGTTACAGACGCTCCAGGTTCCCTAGACACTAGGAGATCCTCCTCAAGTGTACTACCAGGACAGCCTAGGTCCCTAACCTGGTGTTCCCTCAAGAAACCACCCAAGTTCTGAGACAGGGCTTCGGGCCTCTGGGGGCTCTCAGCCACCCACTGACTCCTGCTCCACTGAGCCAGGTAGTCAGCCCCTCCACCTCTCTCACTATACTGGGACCTAGCTGGGCTACACTGAGCCTCTTCCACCACGCTGGGCTGGAAGATACCTATACCACTACAGTTGGACTCACTCTCCAATGACTCTACAGAACCTCTGGCACTCTCCCAGCGCTCTGCTTCTTCTGCAAGGGTGTCCGGATCAGTCAACCCACATTCCAACAGGTGTAGGCGCAACTCTGGCAAACAACTACTAAGCACCTGCTCTCTTAGAACCAGATCAAATAGTTTGTCAAACTCAGATTCCATGTGAACCTCTAACCATTCAGCCAGTGCACCTTGACATTCATCCACAAACTCCCCCCAAGACTGGTGAGACAGTTTCCTACTGCCCCTGAATCTCAACCTATACTCCTCCTCTGGGGAAACAGGTACCAGACTCTGGGAACTGGGAGTGGGATTTCCTGCACTGAGATTCAAATAGCTGCCACCACTGGACTCAACCCTCCCTGGGGGATCCAGAAAATTATGACTGCAGTCAGGGGATAACCTACACTCTAGGGCTATCTTCTCCCTGGCCAAGGCCCTCTCAGCCTCTGCAGTCCGCTCATTCACACCCAGCTGCGCCATCTCTCTGGCATACTCTAACCTGAGCTTCTCCATGGCCAGCTGGTGCTCCCTCTCTTCTCTCCTATCCACCCACTCCTCTGGGGACAGGGAAAGGGATGGGGTGCTACATCTGACACTGGACCCAGCAAGGGACTCCCTATCTAGGGGGTACTCGCTCTCTGCTGGCGCCCATCCACTGTCAAACTCACTCTCCACATCAGACTCTTCAGGGCTCCCCTCAGACCCACCACCCTCATGGTGTGCGGTCCGGGCCCTCTCCCTCTCACTGTGCTCACGCTCCCAGTCACTCTTCTGCCACAGGATCATGTTATCCCTAAGCTTGGACTGGGTGTCTGACTCACTCACTGGGATGTCTCTCTCCTTACATAACCGTACCAACTCATGCACACTGTACTTAAACAGGCCACAAAGGTTAAAAGGAGATTCCATCTTGACAGGATGCTCACAAACACGTGCAACACAAGGGAACTAGCAATCTGAAGTAAAAGTACACAATTCCAAAATTTCAACACTCTCCTCAAAAAAGAACTCACTCATGCGTCCAGGGAAACACACCATTCATCCACACACACCCTCCCCTCGGATCGGTAAGGCAGTTTCTACCACCCCTGACTTCTCAACCTGACCACATGTGACACAGGTACCAAACTCTGGAAGCAGGGCGGGGGACAAATGTACTGAACACAATTATCAAATGGCACTCTTCAGGAGAAGCAATAATGGAACTTCACCAAAAACACAATAATCCCCAACAATGTGGTCATCTAAAAATGCAGAGCTTTGTAGTGGCCTGTCGCCACTGTGGTACAGCGCAAACACAAATCCTTATCCTCACCGCTTGCCGCCAATGTTAGAACCGGGACCCTGGCCGGCCAAGACTCGCGTCGAGGTCAGTCAGGGATCGCCAGTTCTAAGTGTCAGGGCAAGGGAGTCACACACCAAGATAACCCCTCTCTCGCCCTCTAGGTAACGTGGCGCGAGCAGTCAAGGCTAAACTTGGAGGCTATGTAGGTTAAGTATTTGCGCACGCACCCCAGCAACAACACCCAAGGCCCACCACAAAGGAAACTCCACACAAGGTTATATAAAAAATAGCCTTTGTATTACAATAAAACACATTTAGATAGAACACACACTTTACAATGTGCCAGGGGCACGGGTAGAATTTACAGGGGATATTTACAAGACAGGGCCACCTGGACCACTGTCAGGAATCAGCACTTTTAGAAGTAACACTTTTTAGAAATAGCACTTAGAATGTAAAATTGTAGCACAAAAATAACATACAACCAGTCACTACTGGTACCAGGTGAGCACCACCTATGCAACCCTCACTATTTTAGGAGATTACACTAGGGACCTGGGCTCTGCTAGCACCACCTGTACTAGGGAGAAAACAACCACCTAAGTATTACAATACCTGTAGGGGTCTAAGGAAGGAAACACATGATGCATCACAATACATTCAGAGGTGTAAAAGCAACAACACACATGATGAATAAACTACCCATTCAGAGGTGTAAGGAAGGAGACACAATAGCGCAAAATCCACATTAGCCACCACCTGTGGCAGTCCCTGTGTCCCAAAGTCAGGGGCCTAAACGTGGCAGCTGCCCACAAAGTGCTGGGCAACTGGGGAGCAATGCTGGTGGGGACAACGTTGGAGCCTCTCAGGCTCTGAATGATTACACTGTCCCCCTGAGCCTCTCAGGGCTCTAAACAATTGTGGCACCAACGTTGGCGTCCCCCCTTTGGGGACTCGAAATGAATAAATGCCCCCTTGAGCCTCTCTGGGCTCTTAAACACGAACGTGGCACCTTTGAGCCTCTCTCAGGGCTCTAGAACCAACAATGCCCTTGGGTGCTGTGGAGCCTCGCAGGCTCTGTAGAACAAATGCCCCAAGAGCCCCTTGGACTCTGTAAAAATGCGGCCACTGGTGGAGCCTTCAAGGCTCAAAACAAACTATGCCCCCTTCTGGAGCCCTCGTGGCTCAAAGAAAGACTGCCCCTCTTTGTTGGAGTCCCACTCCGCGGACTCTCGAGACACCAATGCCCCCAAGGCGAAGCCCCACTCACCGGGACTCACGAGGCAGCTCCTCTCGGTGGCGGTCTCTTCTCCACCCGGTCCTGCTTCTGGGGGCCGGGTGCTGGTAGTGGCAGCGGGCGGGGCTCTCTTCCTCGGGAGAGCCCCGCGGGGGGGAGAACCAGCACGCTTCCCTTCTGCTCTGGGCTTCCCTTCTCCGTGGAGCCCGGAGCACGAGCAGGCCCGCCCCCGTCTTCCCGGGCTTTGCCTGGCTTCCGGGTCACGCTGCAACCAATAGCAGCGCGGCGCTGAGGGGAATGGAGGCGGGACTTCCGGGTCGCCGTAGGCAGAGCGGCGGCCCGAGGGAGACTTCACGATTCTGGGCAATGCCGGGTGGGCTCCGGCTTCTTCAATAAACAAAACGAGGTGGCACTCGTTATGGCGGCCAGGTCCCTGGCGAGGTGGGCACTCGCCAGGGGACTTCAAAATCGGCCAATCAAGCGGGCACACGCCGGGTGGGCACCGGCCGAAAACGACAGCGCTCCCAAGCGCTAGGGGGTCGCAATAAAGCGCGCTCAGCGCTATAAGCAAAACGAAGCACTCCCAGGCGCTAGGAAATTCAGGAAGCGCTCACCAGCGCTAGGGACAACAGAGTCCAGCACAAGTCCTTCCAGGGGGGCAAGGCTGGGCCCAGAGCCAGCACACTGGGTCTCCAGGCAGGGAGACACCCCAAGTGGCGGTCCTCTGGCCCAGCAGCAGCAGCAACAGCCCCCTCAGGATCCTGGAAGAGAACATCTTCTAAGGGGACACAGCCCCTTCTTTATACTGTAAAATCCTTTGTTTCAAGGTGCAGGGTGGGGGGAAAACCAGTTTCAGCTGGCTTTGGAGCACTCTTGATGGCCCAACCACCCATTTCTTTCACTGGGGAGGCTAGGGTCGTTAGACACACCACAGGGGGGCGGAGCCAGCATTGTGTGGGGAAAACCCAGCCCATCCAGGACACAGGTACACTCCTCCCACACATCACTCATGCTAATCTCCCACTCACCACCGGGCAGACCCATCCAGACTTCCTGGAGCCTGGCATGCCAGCCAGCTCCAGCCAATCACGCTCCAGCACCCTCACTGCACACATATCTCAATGTCCAGAAGTAGCACTTCCCTTCTAGACACATACATGCCGCAGACACCATCTCGCAGCATTCACTCTCACGAGTTTACACATACTAAACTCGAGCCTGTACTCCCCACGCATCAGGAACTACCAGGGACACACACATTCCCCATGCATTCCTATGGGAGGGCAGGCCAGCCATACTTCACACATGCACTTTCACTCTGGGACTCAGGGGAAAGTGCGCAGAGACCCAAAAATCACTGACACAGGGTCACACATAAGGCAAAAAGTCTAGGGGTGAACCTGCCCTAAGGGCCAAGTCCAACAGTGTGTGTGTGTGGGATTGTGTGTGTATGTGGGGTTGTGTGGGGGGGTTATGTGTGGGGGTTGTGTGTGAGAGTGTGTGGGGTTGTGTGTGTGTTTGGGGTTGTGTGTGTGTGGGGGGGTTGTGTGTGTGGGGTGTGTGTGTGGGGTTGTGTGTGTGGGGGGTTGTGTGTGGGGTTGCGTGTGAGTGTGGGGTTGTGTGTGAGTGTGTGGGGTTGTGTGTGGGGGAGTTGTGTGTGTGGTGTTATGTGTGTGGGACCGGTTGTGTGTTAGGGGGTTGTGTGGGGAGGCTGTGTTTGTGTGTGAGGTTGTGTGTGTGGGGGTTTCTGTGTGTGGGGTTGTGTGTGTGGGGGGGTTGTGTGTGTTGGGATGTGTGTGTGTGGGGGGTTGTATGTGTGTGGGTGTTGTGTGTGGGGGGTTGTGTTTGTGTATGGGGTTGTTTGTGTGGAGGGTTGTGTGTGGGGGGTTGTGTGTGTGAGTGTGTGGGGTTGTGTGAGTGTTTGGAGTCATGTGAGTGTGTGAAGTTGTGTGTGTGGGGTGGTGTGTGTGGGGGGGGGTTGTGTGTGGGGTTTTGTATGTGTGGGGGTTGTGTGTGTGAGTGTGTGGAGTTGTGTTTGTGGGGGGTTGTGTGTGTATGTGGGGTTGTGTGTGTATGTGGGGTTGTGTGGGGGGTTATGTGTGGGGGTTGTGTGTGAGAGTGTGTGGGGATGTGTGTGTGTGTGGGGTTGTGTGTGGGGGGTTGTGTGTGGGGGGTTGTGTGTGGTGGGGTTGTGTGTGTGGGGCTGTGTGTGTGTGGGGTTGTGTGTGTGGTGTGGTGTGTGTGGGAGGGGTTTTGTGTTAGGGGGTTGTGTGGGGGTTGTGTGTTGGGGTTTGTGTGTGGGGTTGTATGTGTGTGGGGGTTGTGTGTGGGGGGGGTGTTTGTGTGGAGTTGTGTGTGTGGGGTTGTGTGTGGGGGGCTTTGAGTGAGTATTTGGGCTTGTGTGTGTGTGGGGTTGTGTGTGGGGGCGTTCTGTGTGTGGGGGGGTTGTGTGTGGGGGGTTGTGCGTGTGGGGTTGTGTGTGTGGGGTTATGTGTGGGGGATGTGTTCTGGGGGATTGTGTGTGTGGGGGTTGTGTACTGTGGGTTGAGTGTGTGGGTGGTTGTGTGTGTAGGGGGTTGTGTGCGGGGGGGTTGTGTGTGGGGTTGTGTGTGTGGGTTGTGTGTGTGGGGGGGTTGGGTGTTGTGTTAGGTTGTGGGTGTGTAGGGATGTGTGTGTGGGAATGTGTCTGTGTGTGGTTGTGTGTTTGTGTGTGGTTGTGGGGTTGTGTGGGTATGTGTGGTTGTGTGTTTTTGTTTGGTTGTGTGGGGTTATGTGTGTGGGGTTGTGTGTGTGTGGGGGTTGTGTGTGGGGGGGTTGTGTGTGGGGGGGTTGTGTGTGGGGGTTGTGTGTGAGTGTGTGTGGTTGTGTGAGTGTGTGGGTTGTGTGTGTGGGGTGGAGTGTGTGTGGGGGGTTGTGTGTGGGGTTGTGTATGTGTGGTGGGTTGTGTGTGTGTGGTGGGTTGTGTGTGTGTGTGGGGGGGATTGTGGGTGTGGTGTTGTGTGTGTGGTGTGTGTGTGTGTGGGGTTGTGTGTGTGTGTTTGGGGTTGTGTGTGTGGGGGGGGTTGTGTGTGTGGGGGGTGTGTGTGGGGTTGTGTGTGTGGGGGGTTGTGTGTGGGGTTGCGTGTGAGTGTGGGGTTGTGTGTGAGTGTGTGGGGTTGTGTGTGGGGGAGTTGTGTGTGTGGTGTTATGTGTGTGGGACCGGTTGTGTGTTAGGGGGTTGTGTGGGGAGGCTGTGTTTGTGTGTGAGGTTGTGTGTGTGGGGGTTTCTGTGTGTGGGGTTGTGTGTGTGGGGGGGTTGTGCGTGTTGGGTTGTGTGTGTGGGGGGTTGTATGTGTGTGGGGGTTGTGTGTGGGGGGTTGTGTTTGTGTATGGGGTTGTTTGTGTGGAGGGTTGTGTGTGGGGGTTGTGTGTGTGAGTGTGTGGGGTTGTGTGAGTATTTGGAGTCATGTGAGTGTGTGAAGTTGTGTGTGTGGGGTGGTGTGTGTGTGGGGGGTTGTGTGTGGGGTTTTGTATGTGTGGGGGTTGTGTGTGTGAGTGTGTGGGGTTGTGTTTGTGGGGGGTTGTGTGTGTATGTGGGGTTGTGTGTGTATGTGGGGTTGTGTGGGGGGGTTGTGTGTGGGGGTTGTGTGTGAGAGTGTGTGGGGATGTGTGTGTGTGTGGGGATGTGTGTGTGTGTGGGGTTGTGTGTGGGGGGTTGTGTGTGTGGGGCTGTGTGTGTGTGGGGTTGTGTGTGTGGTGTGTTGTGTGTGGGAGGGGTTTTGTGTTAGGGGGTTGTGTGGGGGTTGTGTGTTGGGGTTTGTGTGTGGGGTTGTATGTGTGTGGGGGTTGTGTGTGGGGGGGGTGTTTGTGTGGGGTTCTGTGTGTGGAGTTGTGTGTGTGGGGGTTGTGTGTGTGGGGTAACAGAATGGGATGGGAGGTGAGGCGGTGAATGGGATGGAACTGAAGAGGGAGTGACAGAAGGGGAGAGGATTAAAGAGGTAAAGAAGAAAGTAATGGAAATAAAGGGGGAAGGGTGAGAGGAACAAGGAGAAAGCGGGGTAGTGGGAGGGTGGGGTAAAGGGAAAGAAGGGATGGGTTAGGGAAGGGTGGGGGGATGGAATGGAAAGGAAAGGAAAGGAAAGGAAAGGAAGAATGAGGGGAAGAAGGCGGAGGAGAAGAGAAAGGAGGAGAAAGGCAGGGAAAGGAAGGGAGAAGGGAGGGGAGAGGGCAAATGAGAGAGAGGGAGGTGAGGGGAAGGGTAGTGAGGGGAAGGGTAGGGTATGGATGAAGGGATGGGTGAGGGGAAAGGGGAGGGAATGGTGAAGAGAAAGGGAGGTGAAGGAAGGAAGAATAAGGAAGAAAGGATGGGTAAGTGGAAGGGGAGCAGAAAAGGAGCAGAGGCGATGGGAACAGATTGGAAGGGAAAGAGGTTGTGAATGGAAGGGAATGGAGGGGAAGAGAAGGGAAGGGGCGGAGATAGAAAAGGAGATAAGAGTGCCGGATGGGAGCGGAATGGATTGAATGGGAAGGGGAGGGGGTGACAGAAGGGTAGAGGATTAAAGAGTGATGAGTAAAAGGGAACTTAAAAGAAAGGGGGAGAAGGGGATAGGAGAGCAGAGATAGGAATGTAAGGAAAAACGGGAAAAAGAAAGGAAGAGGGAAGGGAAGTATCAAGTCAGTATCAAGTCAGTATCAAGTCAGTATCAAGCCAGTATCAAGTCAGTATCAAGTCAGTATCAAGTCAGTATCAAGCCAGTATCAAGTCAGTATCAAGTCAGTATCAAGCCAGTATCAAGTCAGTATCAATTCAGTTTAAAGTTCGGTTTCAAGTTCGGTTTTCATTTGGTTTCTATACTCACCTTGTCCCTTTCACCCAGCCCCGCCCAGTTCTTTTGGAGCCTGTGAGGCCCCGGCCCCCTCCGCCTCTCGGGGGCCTCGGCTCCGGCCGCCAGCAGTGGTCCTCTCCGTCCGGTGCTCATGAGTGCAATGCCGCGGCTGCCTGGTTACCAGCCTTGTATACCACGGACACGTCACAATAGAGACCTTCAACCTGTCATCATGCATCACCGGTTTATGGGCGATGACAGGTGTGGCAGTGTAAGGGGGGAGGGGGAGCAGCCGATACACGGCTTTAATTCAATTACCTAAAAAAAGAAAATCAAAAATCTATTTAGTCACAAATGGATCCTGCGAGGAGCCTCAAAGACGATCTAATCCTGCCCGACCTTCTCCCCCTCAGTGGCCTCTCCTTGTCTCTGCTCCGGCGGAGGCCTCCCCTTTGCACTTAGCCTCGGCCTCGTGACATCACAGTGCAGGACCTGGCACATAACAGGTGTTCCATCCACAGGATTCCCCTGCTGGTGCTGGCCTCGACCTCGTGACATCACTGTGGAGAGCCTGGCACGTCACAGGTGTTTCATCCACAGGATTCTTCTGCTGGGAAGGCGGGGCCCTAAGGCTGTCACAACTTGCACACACACACATCCATACAAGCACGTGCGAAGACACTCACACGGGGGTCATACGCTACAATTTATTATGAACTTTACCAAGAGAGCCCAATGAGGGCCACTTTTCATTGGTCACAGTGAGATAACTTCGAACCAATCACACCCGGGAGCAGTTGTTGCGTCCCTGCTGATAGATAGGTCTCCCCTCGTGGACGGTATACCATTCACAGCAGGAGCTCTCATTCTTCACCAGGGCCACCCTCCCACCAGTACTGCCTCCAATGAGTCCCTGTGCTCCCTCAGCCTACCGGGCTAATACTACCGAGGCGCTGCTGAACACCTCAGATTCAGACTCTTGCTCTACTGCTCTAGCGTGGAGTACAAAACACGGAGCATATCTCCCCCTCCGGAAACGTACATGGGCGGCATTTCACTCGAGCCTCATGTGCGAAGAAAGCGCCTCAGTCAGGCCAAGAGATAAAATGACCAGCCCGAATGACAGTGGAGGCCTGAGAGGGGCACACTCCGTGTTACTGTCAGCTACACTTACTTCATCACATTAGCATATGCGCGGTGTCATTTAACCTTACTTCACATGTTCACCATATAAAGCGCTACACATCACGAGAAGTTCACAGCAATAACTATTGTGCAGTGTGTGAGTCAGTGTGTGTGCCGTGGCCCTGGGGTCGACAATGCAGGTAGGCGGCGGCCTCGCAGTTCAAAGGACACGATGGGGCTCCTGTGTACGGCCCTTTCAAGTCCTTGTCAGTTAACTGCCTTGCCTGGGAGGGAGGACAGGTTTGATACTCTGCTGTTTTTTTAAGGAGGAGGGGGCTTTAAATGTGACCCTTTCTTCCATGGCTGACACACAGACTGAGAGGACAGTGAAGGGCAAATGAAGGTGTCAGCAGGCTGAGCACTGCAGGGTCCAGTCACCATTATACTGCGTGCATTGACATTGTAACTCAGCTCTGTTTCAATCTTTCATACTGTGCGGGGGCCAGTGGGATCTGAGGGTGGAGCGAGTGCGGGGGTTGTGGTCCTTCGGCAGCCCCCCCCCCCCCTTCCTGCGAGACAAAGCCTGGGCAGGGTCGGATTGGGATCACAATTCGGCCCGGGCACTGACGAAAAAAGTGGCCCACATTCAAGAGGCGTGGCCCATATTTAAGGGGCGTGGCCCACATTCAAGGGGCGTGCCCTTTCATGAAACACTATTTGCACAGACCAGGAATGAAAGTGGGAGTATACTGTTCTTGCACAGGACACAGGGCCAAGGTGCCAATGGCCTACATGCTGAGCAACTAAAAAAAATAGCAAGGCCCCTTTCTGTCACAATTATTCCAGCCCTCCAGCACAGGAGCACCTGAAAAGCAGCAAAGCCCCTGCTATTACGAACCTACTTAGCCCTCCCCAGACCTTCAGCTCAGGAGCACATGAACAGAGGTAAGGCCCCTGCAATTAGTAAATTAATCAGCCCTCCAGGCCTCGGGAAAATGTCCTGGCAGGGGAGCACAAAACACAGCTTTCTGGGTCATCCAAGGTAGCCAGGTAGCCAGGGGGGAGGCTGAGGTGAAGCTGGTGCATGGGAAGTGCCTTCCCAGTGTGTTCTGGCAGTTTGAGTGTTTACCATTTACTGTAGTATTACCCTTGTACCTGTCTATGGTACCCTTTTGTAACTTGCACACGTCACTTTTCTCTGGTATAACACTGTATGCTACCTCTCACTTTTGTTTGCTTTAGATACTTGCACAAGTGCCACCATTGCCTATGTAACGTTTGTTCTTGTGCTGAAGTGTCTGCCATTTATTGCAGTATTATACCTCTACTTGTACTTTGTACGCTTTTGTAACCTGCACACATATCACTTTTTCCTCCTGTAATGTACCGATTGCTACCTCATGTATTTTGGTTGCTCACTATTGTCACTTTTGATTCATGTAACTTAACGTTTGCTTTTGTAATTTATCCACTTGTAATTTTTCTCCTCATGTATTATTGCTGTTCCTTGTGTGAAGCGCTCTGACACCTTCGGGTAAAGTCCGCGCTATATAAAAGCGCATAAATAAATAAATAAAATAAAAAAATTCCAAACATCACCTGGCCCCCACAGCAAGACCCCTTCTTCCTCGCCCACTATGCCCTGAATGTGAAGGGCTGTGGGCGAGGTGCTAAGACTAACACCGTTTCTGGGCAGCATGGGCCCCAGGGGGGCCGAGGTGAAAATGGCTCAAAGGCCTGAGAAACACCTGGCCCCCAGGGAGGCCGATTCATGCAAACAATCACCCCTCCCCAGCCCAGCCTCAGCTTGATTGCTTGGCAGGGCAGGGGTGAAGGAGAGGCCACAGCTGACAATCGCTGTCCAGCCGAGGCTGCTTTCATTTTCTCTGTCTGTCTCCGTGCACTCTGTGGGCGTTTTTTTTTCTCCCCTTTCCTAGTCCACTCTCTGTGGACTGAGACAGGGGAGAACAAAACGGCCCACAGAGGGCACTGAGGCACCGGCCCTTCGGCCCATTCCCGAATGCCCGCCTTGCTAATCCGCCCCTGAGCCTGGGCAATTCAAGGATGTGAAGATAATGGCCATAAGTGCTGGCGCATTGACACTGCCTCGGTGGCCCCAGTGAGTGTGGGGGGCCGTGAGAATCTGCAAATGCACATTTTTGAAGACCCGGAAAGGCTGAACATGCTAAAGAGTAGCCTACGATGTTTACCTGGCTACCTATTGATTGATCTTGCACGCACCCGCGGCCTATGTAAACTGCCCAGCGGTGACCCTGCGGAATTTAGCTGCTGCATGAGGAGACTTATTTGGGTAGCTTGGAAATGATCTTTGCCTACGGCTCTGGGACATAAAAGTGGCGGGTTTTGTTCTGCTGGACTGAAGACGTTGTGTGTGGGGCGGGGGCCCCTGTGTGTCATGGCACCTGTTGAATTAGTTACTCAGTGAACTCTTACTGAGGAGAATTCTCTAGTAGTTTCATGTAACACTATGGGGGCGTCAGTTTGCTGGTACATTCTTGTTTTAAAAGCACCTGCTGCCATGCTGCTGAGTTCCTTCCTGGCCTCAGTAATATTCAGGCATAAATTAAAATGTCAAGATAACTCTGGTGATTAATCATCTTCCGGGAGAGAGACATGAGTTTTGTCCAGGGGAAGTTGTGACTGCTTGTAAGGTAGTACAGATGGTTAATATCCCTGCTGCATTTAACGTTTACCATGCAGATCAAAACGTGCATATTAATGTAAAGTAGGTCAGTGTGTTACTGTTTCTGTCGGAGAGATCCTTTTGTTACTTGCAGTTTGTAAGTTAAAATCCTACCATAGAACAGCAAGCTATTAACTAGAGTGAGTGTCATCAAAGACCTGCATGCAAACTGCAAGTTATATATTATTTTTTTGCCCAATCTTTCATTATCCTAATCTTGCAAAAAGGGTTCATTTGGGTAGAAATCAATTCTTATTGGAGAGAACCCCTAACAATGCTGTTATGTTTTAAATTCTGAATTTGCGCTTTTCCAGACTTAGAACTCTTAAACTATATTGCACAATGACAATCATGGATGACACATGACGGGGGCGTGGCCAAGTACGCGATGTGAGAAGACGTGCCCGGGCTGAGCTCCGAGCGAAGCTCCCCTTCCACGGGCTATTTCTCCTACATTTCCTGTGCCACCGGGCCCAAACTTGAACCGAGTGCACCCGGGGACCGGATCAGCCACCACAGAACTTTTCGGACGGATCGGAGTACCTGACCCTCCGACCGCCGACTGCCGCGGCAACTGCCCGCCCAGGGCTCACTTCCGGTCGGCGACCCCATCTACCTGAGGCCGGGGATCCGGCCCAGCGAGGTAGGCCGCAACACGTGTGCACTCCCCGGCGCAATCGGGTGGGGGAAGGAGATCGCGCCGTAACACCGGCTGCCCCCCAGCGCTCCAGATGCGCAGGGGCCCCAGACACGACGGTAAGGCATAACGACCTGGCTCGCAACGGGCTGCGAAATCGGCCCACCCTGCCAACCTGCAACTGGGGACATCCTGCCAGGCCCTGTGAGCGCCGGAGAGGGATTGCACTCGACCATTTGGGGGCCCACTCGGACAGCGCTACCCCTGGTTCCCGGCAGGCTACAGCGAGGGCTGGCCCGCTCTGCCCCCCAGGCCCCCACACTCACCCACCGCCTTGAGACAGGCCCAGCAAGGGGGAAGAGACCGCATCACCACGCCCGATACCCCCCCGGCGAACCCTCTGCTCAGGGATCCCAGAGGTTGCAAGCAGGCACGCCACACTGGCCCACAGCGCCCTGTGCCACTGACCCACCTCACCTGCCGGCGCTGGGGACTTCCCGCCAAACCTGGCGGACGCCGGAGGACGATCGTGCTCCACTGTGTGGAGACCCACACTGACGGCATCGCCCCTGGGCCTGAACGACCAGCAACGGAGGCTGTGAGGCCCTATCTCCTGGATACCTGTACCCGCCCACTGCCCAGAAATAGACACTGGTCAACGCCGGACCCGTCTAACACCGAGGAGCCCGGCCCACACGACTCGCAAACTGCGGCCACGTTGGGGCGGCCCATCTGACAATCGGCCCTACACTAGGGGGACCTCCCAGGCCCACGCGGGTGAGAACCCAGAGCAGCCCCGCACACTCCACTTCAGCCACCCCGGTACTGAACTTCACGGTGCCCCCACACAACGCTTGGTGGCGTCTAGGATCACCCGACAGAGCGTGCCTTCCCAGGCCCGCAGGACAGACGCAACCGGAGGGACCAAACGGCACGACCTGGAAAACCACAGCATGGCACAGCCGAGAGGTCATTTGCATTAGAGACATTCGCAGCGACGGCCGATACACTTGGGGATTCTCGTACCAGACAAAGGACTGCTATCTTGTCCTCCCCAGTCGGTGCCGTAGCACCAAATCCTGTAGTCCTACGGTACAGTGGTCCCCCCCCTCCTACCTCGCGGCCCACACGCCACCCGGCACGGGCGGAGCAGACTGCCTGACCAGAAGAGGCCAGCGCGCACAGGCCCCAACAGTATTCATCGCAAGAGCCTGCCCACTCGGCTGCCTACCTGTGACGACCACCCACATGTCAGGGGGGACCAGAGCAAAGACCGGCACCGGTGGGACACTGAGCAAAGGAAAGATGGTGAAGAACACAGAGACTGACCAAACCGCCTCCAAACTGGACACTATGCTGGCGGCCATGGAACGCCTAGAGGAATCCATGCAGCTAACCCGTACATCACTAGAGAACAGGATCGATAAGGTGGCTGTGGACCTGACGCTCCTTCGAGCGGACCACAAGAAACTGTCCGACCGCACCACGACCTTGGAACAAACGATGGCAGAGACCACACCCAAGCTGGCGCAGACGGATAAGCACGTCCGTGACTTGCTCAACCGGGTGGAGTTCCTCGAGGATAGAGCAGAGGATGCAGAAGGACGGGCCAGAAGAAACAATGTACGCATAGTAGGCCTGCCGGAACGATGGGAACGGAGGGAGACGGCGGAACATATGGAGACCTGGCTCAGAGAGCTACTGCCGGAAGGCACACTGTCACCACACTTTGTGGTGGAAAGAGCGGACAGGGTACCATCCCGTCCACCCCCGGAGGGCTCCAACCCGAGGCCAATGCTCATGCGGGTGTTGAACTACCGTGACCGGGACGCCATTCTCCGCGAGACGCGGAAACTGTCGGACATACAGGTAGACAACGCCAAGGTGATGTTCTTCCCTGATTATACCATACAAGTCCAACGCCGACGTCAATCGTTCCTCGAGGTGAAACAACGGCTCAGACGCCTGGCTCTCAAGTACTCCTTGCTGTTCCCGGCACGCCTCAGAGTGGTGGCACAGGACAAAACCCACTTCTTCGATACTCCAGAGGCGGCGGCCTGGCTGGATTCGGGAGTAGATGCGAACTACGTACCCGCGCCGAAGGAGCAACGCCGAAACCGAGGTACCCGCAGGCGGAGACAATGACACGCCTCGAGGGTCAGGTCGCCGACCACGGACGCAGAAATTGGCCCCACTCCAGAGCAAATACAGTCTGAACAACAAGAGGCCATCCGAATAGCAGCTAAGATCAGCGGGTCACAATCACCCATCCTGATTTCCAACGCAAGCCCAAGATCACGCGGGAGCGAAGACGACGACTTCATGTACGGACTGCCAGATGACTCGAATACAGAGGGCCTACCGGATGTCACACCCCAAACATCGGATCAGATAGTATAAGCAACCCTCATCAGCCTAGCCCTGGCTAGGCCACTGCAACTGGCATTTTGGAACAGTTTATTCACTTCCAAGGCTGACCCAATCGGAGATCCACATCGGCTCTTCTGGGGACCCCGGCAGCTACGTCCAGTCCCATCTCAGGCTGCTGTCCTGGCTGATACGACAAGACACGCAATCCGCGTCGGTCCTGTCGATCCGCACGACCCAGGGTGTCGAGGTCTACACCCAAGTGAAAGGAAGAAGGGAGGCCTCCTCTATAATAAAATAGGGGACAAGGAGTCTAAGTAGGAGGAACAAAAGAGGTCCCACAACAAATCAACTCGTAAGAACCCAAGTGTAGTTCACATATCCCTCAGAATACCAGGTCTAGCTTAGAATATGTACCATGTTAACATAAACAAATGTTAAGCAAAACATGAAACATAGAAAGTGTGTGTATTATAAAAGTATACAATTTATTACAATTCAAAGATAAAATCAAACAATTTGTACAATAAATGTGCCCAAATACACCATAGCTTTTAAAAACGATAAAAAATCACAATTTAAAAACATTTCATCACAAATGTCACAGTTGTTCTTGTAGTCGACGCAGCGTTTCGGTGAATCGGTGATAACACCTTCTTCAGGACAAACAATTCTGTGTGTTACTTTATCAATATCCTCACTCTTTCAATTTGGAGGAGTATTTATGGTCGGACTCAATCAGACTTGGGGAACATCTGGTATCTTTAATTTCCAGTTGGCAGTCCCTTGTTATGTCAGGAGCTCTGTAGTGAGGAGGGTACCGGAGGGGGGCCACCGTATTGTCTATAAAAAAACACTATGAATAAGAAATTTTCTTATTCTTTTTAGCACCACTGGATGCCTTCAATTCTGCCCGCGGCGTCAATTGTTATCAATCGTGGTTGATCATTAATCCAACCTTCGTTTTGTTAACCGGCCTCCCTGCTCCCCTCTCGGTCCTTTCAGCGTCTGGTTGCCAAGACGATCAGCCAAGTGTGTGACACCCAGACACAGATCCATGAGGCGTTCACGTCACATTACAGGTCCCTGTATAGCTCGCGGCTGCGGGCCACCGTGGTGGAGATCACGGACTATCTGATGACTCTGCGGCTCCCAACAGCTACTGCTGCCCACCAGACTGAGCTGGGCGCTGCGCTCACCGGTGAGGAATTACGGGAAGTGATTTTCTCCCTCTCCAATAGCAAAGCACCGGGCCCCGACGGACTCCCGGCAGAGTTCTATAAAGCCTACTCACTGGTGTTAATACCGGAACTGCTGAGAATGTATAAGGCGGCATTGGAAGATGCTGAACTCCCGGCGTCCCTAAACGAAGCTAACGTGGTCTCTCTGCTGAAACCGGGTAGAGAAGCGAACGAACTCGGCTCATACAGACCACTGGCGCTCCTCAACACCGATTACAAAATATTGGCAGCGACGCTGGCTCGGAGGCTTGCACCGCTGGTCCCCACACTGGTGCACACTGATCAAAATGGCTTTGTGCCCACCCGGAGCACGTCCTACAATCTACGCCGTTTTTTTAAGATCCAATGGTCTGCGACCCCCACTTGGCCACGTTCAGGGTGTATCGTGCTCGATCTTGAAAAAGCGTTTGACTCAGTGGAATGGCCGTATCTCCTCCGAGTCCTCGAGAAATATGAACTAGGCGAAGCCTATATCCAGATGGTGGGGCTCCTCTATCAAGCGCCCGAGGTACGCGTCCGGACTGGACGGTTGTTCTCTGACAGGATCCGCATTGGGCGGGGTACCAGGCAGGGCTGCCCCCGCTCCCCTATGATATTCGCCTTGGCGATGGAGCCGTTGGCGGAACTGCTCCGCACCTCTGGCGTCACATGGGGCATTCCACTGGCAGACGGCACACACTCGGTGTCTCTGTATGCCGACGATCTATTACTGTACATCAGAGATCTCACGCGCATACCCGAGGCAATCACAGACATCTTCCGAACGTTCGGAGACATGTCGGGGCTCCACGTTAACTGGGCCAAAACGGGAACCTACGCATTCAGTAGCGAGATGCCGCAATGTGAGGTACGCATGATGGGGGTGACGCTCCGGTGGCACCCAACGGTATTCAGGTACCTAGGGATCTTGATATACCGTGACCCCGTGGATCTCCTGGAGGGCAACCTGGTGAGAGCTATATCCTCGCTCACGGCCCAGGTCACGTTCTGGAACTCCCTCCCACTGAATGTGCCGGCCAGAGTGGCGCTAACCAAAATGATAATGCTCCCCCGGCTCCTTTATTATTATGCCAACCTGCCAGTGTATGTGCCAACGCGCATATTCAGAGGGCTGGAAACTCTCACCAGGCGCCTTATTTGGAACAAAGGGAGACCCCGGGTAGCATTAAGGACCCTATATGCGGCCACGGACGCTGGAGACTTGGCTGTCCCCAACCAGGAGCTATATTACTTAGCAGCCCAGCTACAATGGGTCGCTTACTGGCTGAGCGGCAAGAACCTGATAGACACGGCCACGGCCGACACCACCCTGTTCCCCGTACAGGTGCTAACACTCTTCCACCCCCTAACGCAGGGGCGACACCCCACACAAGTCCATGTGGCGCTCGCGAAGCGGTGCTTTGCACGGGCCCTCAGACTCACCAGAGATATAGTGCCCTATGCTCCGAACCTACCTCTACTAGGGACTCCCCTAGGCACTGGCATACTGTCCTCGACTGAGCTACGCAGCTGGACTGCGGCAGACTTAGAGACCTGAGCGGCCTATATAGCGACGGAGTGCTGTTGCCCTTCGAGACCCTGGCCGCGGATGCCGAGCTGCCAGTGGGTCAGTTCCTGGCACACGCCAGACTCCTCCATGAGCTGACGAAGGCATGGGGTGACATGAGCCAAGAACCGCCCACCCATCTACTCATCCAGTACCTACACGTGATGGGTCTCATATAGTGCACTGGCTGGCGCAGGCACTGCACAGCCATACCCAATTCTCCTCCCAAAGACTGAGGGAGAAGTGGGCGACCGACCGGGGCTCCGACTGGACGGATAAGCAGTGGGCCGCGATATTAGCGGGCGCTAGAAATATTCCCCGCAACGCGCGGTTTAAAACCATCCAATATTATATCATCCACCGCGCGTATTTGTCTCCTGACAAACTGAATCGCTATTTCGGACTCACTTCGTCGGCGTGTCCCAGATGCGGCTTCCTAGACTCGGACTTCCTGCACGCACTCTGGAGTTGCGCCCACCTCGCCCTGTACTGGTCAGCGGTCACTGACACGCTGACGGCAGCCACAGGCGAAACTCTCCCCAAGACGTGGGAAGTATGCCTACTGGGACTCTACAAGAGGGCCAAGCAGACCAAGCTACGGGCGCGCTTCTGGGACTTAGGCCTCATTACGGCTAAACGCCTCATCACGAAACGGTGGAAAAGTGCCACCCCACCGCGCCCCGCGGACTGGCGTCGCTCTCTTGGCAACTGGGCTTGTGCGGAAAGTGTGTCTCTACACAGAGAGGAGACCGCTGGCCTACGGAAATATCCGATCGCCCAAGACTGGGACGCTACCCTGATCGCGTACCATCGGGCGTGCACCCAGGCCGGTATAGAATGCCATCCCGACGCGGAATAGAGGGGGCCCAGTTAATTGCTGTCCGTGCCCCCCCCTCCTTCCCCCCCCCACCACCTGCCCCGACCGCTGTGACCCTCCACAACGAGAGATGTCCCCTTCCGCTCCCCGCCGCTGCCCTTCCCCCCCCACCGCCCCCCCTCCTCCACCCTGCAGCCGCAGCGACGCCATATCCTCAATTACCCCCGCTCCTGCGCAGCCCATATAGGGTGCACCACACATAGCTAGGGTTCTAGATACACTACCACACGCACAAAGACTAGTCCAACAGTTGTTGAAATGTTTCTCCCTCTCCCTCTTCTTTTACTTCCCAGTTATATCGTTTGGTTGACGCAGAGATTGTTAATGCTGTACTCACGCTAATGCTTGATCCCCCCTCCCCATTTCCGTATCACACAATGCCAGCTGAATGCTTCCAAGTACAGAAGGCGGAAATCCAGCGACCCATGTGACGACGGGGGATATGATCCTGCCCTTGCTCACTACTGTGCTAATCAGGGAGCACAACTTAAAACAATGACTGTTGGATTTCATGACCACTCTGGTCCTTCCGCAGTGCTACGAGCCGCGAGCACTGCAGCACGAGACATTTCCTGGCACTGCCACTTGCGCACTAATGCATCTCCACTGGCTATTGTTTATTTTCACTCATATATGATTGACATGTCATTATGTGCTGCTGGCCGAATGCTGTTTGTAGTAATGCTTCATTGTTATGACATTGTATGACTACTGCTTAACTCATCTGTGAAACTAAATAAAGTTTGGGACCGCTGGTCTTAAAAAAAAAAAAAAATGGATGACACATGACTCCTATACCTTGTAGTCCTGTCTGATGTAACATTCCCTATATACTGATTTACACACATAGGATTTGTATCTATGCAATGTGTGTATGATGCAGAGTGCTCTGACACCTTACACTGGTATGAGAGACGCTATAAAACTAAATTAATCTGAGAGACAGTAGTTATGTTATGGAGACTTGAAGGGCAGTGTTAAAGGGTTGTACTGAGGGAATGCATGTGAGGGGTGGTCATTGGGGGCGCCAACAATGTCGCACAGGGCCCCACTCCGCCATCAGTTCTAAAGCTGGTGTGGACGAAGTAACCTTTTGCGAAGGGCAGGAATATTGCATATTGTGAAGTGTGGTGGTGGCGTGACGCCTGTCGCAGCAGGTCACATCACCTCGTGGTAGTAGTAGTATGATGTAAGATGTATTAAAGAGATGATGTGCCAAAAACTGACCGGAGTAGGTCAGCCATGACCCTCTCAGTGTCCTCCATGAATTTAATTCGAACTTCAAAGCAATCTGTAACGCGCCACAGCCACCACCTGAGCATTTGATGACACAGGCCACCCCGTTGATTTTTCATGCCACTGCCTACGGAATACTCTACTATACTGAATAACCCAACCCCATATCCCTTCGGCCACTGGAAGTGACTGTGACTGACTCATTCAAGTGTATTGCATAATGTTATTTACTTTATCTGTTTGAAGTGTTTTCACAACATTTTGGTTTATTTCCCCACATAAGCTATGTAAAAGTTGTACCTTTGAACTCATAGACTCTGTTAAAAATGCCATACCCTACCCCAGTATTGTCCTTTTAGCAAATTAGCACATACAGCTCTGAAATTGTCCCTTTTCAATGCATTAGTGATTTTAGATACACTTTTGATTTAATCTTTTTCAAAATGTTCACAGGACAGGGGAACCTCCTATCAAAACCTTACTATGAGAAGGCTCCCTTGCAGAAATTCAGATCAGGTATATGTTACATCTGACTTTTAGCAGTGCCAGTTGACGATGTGGGTGGAGCTAATGTAGTAAGTGGGCGGAGCCATTGGAAGGAGTGGGTGGAGCCATAGAAAAGTAGGTGTGGCCTCCGAAAAACATTTGAGCATCTGCACTTCATATTTTACAAATTAAGCACTGCCGGTTGCACAGGACCACAACCGCCCGAAGGACTACTGGGGAGCAGACACGGGTTCCTAGACCTTCCATGAGGTTCTAGGTTAGGCTCTGGCACCCCTATGTGCCCGCTGAAGTACAGTGTTGCACCTCTCTGCTTCCGGATCGCCCAGTAACTCCGCCTGCAACGAAAAAGGACACATTAAACTCCCTTAGGATCCCCCCCACCCCCTCGAAGACACTCTGGGTTAGAGGTAGGGAGGGAAAAGAGTGTCCCCGAAGTAATACGTGCGACGTCCGGAGCGGCAAAGAGGCCGAAGCAATGGCGAGGGGGAGAGATATACCCCTTCTCCTAGCCTGCCGCCCCGGACGCGTGTCACTGACCCGCCCCACCCACCGGGCAACGCCTGCCTGCGGGAGGAGTGGCTGACCACGTAAGGGATTGGGGGGCAGCCCTCCGTGACTAAGGGCCCGCCCTCCTGATGGCCACAGGGTGGCCTCAGGCAGGCACAAAGCCATCTTTATAGCCAATATGAGGGAATGAAGTTACACATTTTGTAGTTTTGGCACATTGAACAAACCCAATCTGATTATGATTGAAAGATTCCATGGTTACCCTTATATTCCTCACTAGAGTTATGTGGGGGCTAGCTACTAAGGCCAAATTGTTCATAGCAGTGTTTGATCCTTTTGGCGCACATGAATATTTCGATTTATGACATGTTAATTTATTGTTAGAAATGGGTTCTCTACTTAGCAGAGGTAGGTACCTTTGTCCAAATTGGGACCGTTGCTTCTAGTCAGGGTAAGGGGGATACACCCTCTAGATAACCCCTGCTCACCTCCTGGGTAGCTTCGCCCGAGCAGACAGACTTATCCCGAAGGCAAGAGTTTTGAGCATTGATGAATTCTTCCATGGTTAGGAAGGGTAAAGGTGATTAATTGTAGTTGCTTTCATGTTTTGTTTTCTGGTGGACTGAGCTGTGCTGAAAGAATTGTGGTTGAGCAGTGGGAAGGCAAGGAGGAAGACTGACATGGGTGAGTGGGAATTATTACAGGTGCGTCCTGCAGACCGCCAGGGTCAGTGGTGTGAAGGCCTTTTTAGTGTATTGCCAAGGAACCAAGCTGTCCTTAGGTACTACCACTTCAGGTATTGCGGTTAGCTGATCCTTTCTGTTCTGAACTCGTCTAGAGGGGCTGTTGCTTGTGACTTACAGGCCCCTCGTCAGGTTTACAGGCCACTCAGAAGCTCTCCACATTGTTTACCGTTTACAGGCTGCAGAGCGGCTATTACCGCATGTGTGCATAGAAATAATGTTTGTTTAGACCAGTGACTATACATTAAGACACATATGTGCACTTGTTTAGAATCCACAAAACATCAGATTTACACCTACAGAGTGGAAAGACCATATAGGAAGCCATATTAATTTAGGAAAACATAATATTGCCTGAACATGCTATTGGGACTGGAGTATCCCCTGTGAGGTGCAAGGCATGTTGCCCTATCCTGAAAACTCGACTGTGAGAAGCTGGTAATCCAGAGATTATTTAATTTTGGCCCTAGCCTTGTGGTAATGTAGTGCATAGAGGCCTATGCTGTCCCTTGACGTGATGAGGTCATGGACCTATCCTGTCACCTTGAGGGGCATGTCAAGTATGCCCTAATTTTCCTGATATTGGACTACCAGCCTGGTACAGGTTTAGCATGTAGATCGATGGCGCAGCATACCATGTTTTGTGAATACATAGTGACTCTCCCCCCTTTTCTACGGGCACTAGAAAGGGAAAAGGAATTCCGAAAGGGACTAAAAACCTGGATCTTTAAGTTACAGGACACCAGCGCTAGAGCACTAGTGTAATAGTTGGATGAGCTATCACCAGCAGCCAACCTATCTCCCACATCTCTGGATCATTCAATGGCGCCTAGGTGCTCCTTGGAGCGTTAGTCGCGCGATATAAAAGACTAATTACATTACATTACATGATCAGGCCTTTTTATATGTCACTGGTTTGTAGGCCCCACCGATGTGAAGTTCTGCCTCAGTGCGCTACTCCTAACCCTTGTGCTAACATTCAAAATATATGCTGTGTGTGTTTATGTTGTGTCTTGTATGGTACATTCAATATGTACACAAGTGTGCCCGTGTAATGGATGCCTCTGGATTCCCTTCTGGAAGCCCCGAATCTACTCCTGTGCACAAGATGGAGGTGAGATTGTTTTCCCAGACAGTGGAAGTGTTTTGCTGAAATTCCAAAAGCTGGAGGGGGGGAGACGTAGACAACAAAGTGGGGACAGAGGAGGCAAGACACCTTCAGAAAGTCACTGAAGCCCGTTTGCTGAGAGGAGCTGCTGATTAGTCTTCCTGTAGTGCTGCCACTTGGAAGGTTGTGGCAGTGAAGGGTGGGGCTGAAGTCTCCTTTTCAGGGTGGAAAGGATCTTTTAGGTGAGCCAGCCTTATGTATTTCCCCTGATCACTGCATAGTGTGGTTGTTGATACGCCAGGTATAGAAAGCTCACCTCTCTTTGTGCCTCTGTTGTGGTTACTCCTGGATGGAGACTACCGTACTACAGGGAGCATCACTCTGCTCTGCAGCATACCGTGAGGACTGCTGTACACACAGAGCTGGTGTCTGTCTTACAGCCAACTTCCCAGATGACAGGGGTTATTCCCAGGAGTCTTGTCTTGCTGGGAGAGCTTATCTCTGATCTTAAGTGTCTGGAAGCCAGCCGGCCTACTGAGAGAAGGAAATATCCTGCCAACCCTGTAGGAGGTGGTAACAGCCAGACGCTAGTGCTGAGGGTCAAACCAGGGGAATCGAGACGGCAAAGACTGATTGGTGAGTCCGATAGCATGAGCACAGTCTCTCCAGAAGTTAGGTGGCATATGTAAATTGCGGATTGGCTGTTAACCTCGCGGCAGTGCAATAAGAACGAATGCGAGAGTCCTCGCTGGTAAAGTGAAACAACTGTGACCATGGAGATCTTTGCCATCAAATCTAAGACTTGTGCCTGTGACCGCCACCACTGCTGCGTTTACAAAGTGCTCACTTTGACTGCTTGCATGCCACTGTGTCCCTGTCTAAATGGCTACCCATCTGCTGCTCAAGCGACCCAGAAGTGGGTCCAATGCCAGCAGTGTGCTCCCACCACCAGTATCTGCAGTTGTCGAAGAACTCCAGCGTACCAATCGAACTACCCATCCTGTTAACAGCTTACCAAGATCAACGGCCTCTTCTGCAACCACCATGTCTCATCCCAGAAGTGAGAGGGATTGGAGACACTTGCTGTCAAAAGGACATGTAGACAGTGTTGTGGTGAGACTGTGTCAAAGGAGACTGGATATTTTTTTGTACAGAGTTTTATATAGCACGACCTTGACCCAAAGTGGGTAACAGAGCGCTTTACATAGCACCAGTTGCATTACATGAGGACAGTTTAATTTTTTGTTAGGCATGGGGAGATTAAGTGATTTGCCTAGAATCACAGGATGTTCAGCATCATTGCTGAGACTCGAACCCAGTTCCCCAGATTCGAGGTCGACCGCCCTAGCAGTTAGGCTAACTCCTCTTTCCTGATTGAGCGGAGCTCAAACATTACTGAACTAGGGTGTCTCCGTCTGAGGCGTCAATCGTGTTACACAAAACTCTCTAACCTAAGGGGGACAATTCTAGAGTCGCAAGAGGAGGGAGTATTGCTCTTCCCTTTGGGACCATTTGCACTTGTTGGGGGTGGTGCAGAGACTTTCCTGAAGCCCTGCTAAGTGGGGGCTTCATTTTTTTTGTAAACATATGTTATTGATTTTTCATTGCAGCAATCAGATATTCACCATCACAATAATCAAATATCCCTCTCCCCCATCAAATTGGTATCTGCCGACTCAGGTATATGTCCACGCTACTGTCAAATAATGTTCATATCTTATGTCCCCCTTGTTTCAATTAGGAATCGTGCCATAACCTTTATTAACGTACATGGCAAACAACCGACATTGATAGCCCGTTACATCTTATTAAACAAACCCCTAAGAATCCCCCCAACCCCCTAGCCCCCCTCCCTCCCACCGGTGTGTTCCAACTATTCGCAACAATTCAGTATATAGAGCTTGTGTTGACAGACAGTCAGGATGCCCGTTATTGTAATGGGCGTTCCAGCATCCCACCTCGCCACAACTCACTAGTCCCTGTTGTCCTCAGTTGATTGGTTTATCAGCATCTGAACCAGTTCTTCCCATGCCCTTGCCGTGTCTAGCGCCTTTTCATTATTCAGGCGTCGCGCTTGTTGGAAACGAATGGCCCCCTCCCCACTAGTCCACTTAAGCAACTCAGCTCTCCACCTTTTACTGCTGGGACCTTCCTTCGCCTTTCAGCGCATCGTAATTTCCCTTTTCGCCAGTACTAGACCCATATCTATAAACTTACTTGTTACCTTCGTCCTGGAGGTGTAAAGGAACCAGTGTAATATGCATGTAGCCATATCAAAGGTCAACTGGTGCTCCGTAACTAGGTTTAGTAGGTCCCCACTTCCCCCCAATAGCTCCCTAAATTCGGGCACCCCCACAACATATGTTCTAAATCTGCTCCCACTGTACTGCACCTAGGACACATCACATCTCCAACATTATAATAGTCCATGATTTTACCCGGAGTCAAATACGCCCTATGTATTATAAAGAAATGCACTGGTTGGAGGCGTGCATTCCTGGTGCCCTTCCACGCCCTACGTAGGATGTGTCCCAATGTGGTCTCCGGTATGGGTTTTCCTGTGCTCACCTCCCATTTCAGACGAAGCGTATCTAACGGGGCCAAACCCTCATTCAACATTTGTGAGTGTAGGCATGTAACTGCTTTGAATGTACCTGTTGCCATCACCACATACTGGCACGCTTGCGTTATTTCCGGTTCTAGCAGTCCCCCCTTCCAATGATTTTGGATGGCTCGCACCAGGGCCACAGGTGTCAGAAATTCTCCCCTAGGGAGATCAGACCTCTCCTGCAGTATCTGATAAGATAACAGCACTCCATCTTCGTACAAGTCCCCCAGCATGTGGACCCCTGCTTGCTCCCACTCCCATAATGACGACCAATCTCCTCCACGGGTAAATGCTGTCAGCATCCCTAGTGGAATCTTGGGCGCGTAAGGGCGTTGTACACCCCCTCTTCGCTGGCTCCTGTTCCAACACAACCTCAGAGTCTTTTCCTCTAAAGTGAGATCCCTAAGGTCCAGTCTTTGTTGCAACACTATGAAAGACAGGATATGTCTCGTAATTCCGCCGCCTCTTGCATTTTCCAGGCCTCTGAATTCCTTGGCTACCGCCTGTGTAGGAACCTGTAATTGTGCTGCTGTATAATACAACTCCAGATCAGGAACCGCCAAGCCGCCCTCCACCTTAGGCCTCATTAATGTCTTAAGCGCCAGTCTGTGCCTCTCTGATCCCCAGATAAATCCCACAATCATAGGTTTCAGGTTGGCGAACACTGAGCACGGCACTCATATTGGCAGCGTCCTAAAAAAGTACAGCAGTCTAAGCAGCGCCACCATCTTCAGTAAAGCTATCCTACCCATAACCATGAGTGGAATTGTACTCCAAAAGGCCATGCTCCCCTTAAGGGCGCGTATGCATCTCCCTATACCCCCTTCTAAAAGATTGCCGGCTCCATGATAAATATGTACTCCGAGGTATGCTAAGCAAGAAGGTTCCCACCTAACAGTCTTCAGCATCCTAGGCGCTACCCTCCCCGGTTGCACTGGGAACAAGCAAGTTTTGGTCCAATTGACCTTTAGTCCTGAAACCGTTCCAAAATCCGACAACAATCGCGCTGCCCCTGCCAATGCACCATCTGTATCCGCCAAAAATAACAGCAAATCATCCGCGTATAATAATATGTATTGTTGTTCTCCTCTAAAAGCCAGACCCTCATACCACTGTCCCAGCCAAGCTCGCGCTGCCAATGGTTCTATTGCTAGAGCAAATAGCAGAGGGGAGAGCGGGTATCCTTGTCGTGTCCCACGGGCCACTACATAACGGGGAGAGATCATCTGCCCCACTTTAACTCTTGCCACCGCTGAAGTATACAGCACCGTCGTCCACCTCACAAACTCCTCGCCCAGTCCAAAGTGTCCCATGTTTTGTACAAATACGGCCATTCTAGGCTATCAAAGACCTTTTCTATATCTAAAGATAAGATTGCAGCCATAGGAGAATCTATGCCAGATTCCCCCAGGACCTTCACCAACCTCCGCACATTGGTGGCAGTATTTCCGGTAGGGATAAACCCCGCTTGATCTTCATGTACCAAGTCAGTCATATGCTGCAGCAAACGCGACGCCAGGATCCGACTAAGTATCTTATAGTCAGTAGTGAGCATTGACAATGGGCGGTACGCTGCCGTTCCGTACTATCACGTCCCGGTTTTAACAGTGGGACAATGAGGGCCTCGCGCATCGATTCCGGCAGCTGCCCCAATTCCTGCGCTTCGCTATAGACCTCCAGCAACCATGGTGCTAATATGTCTATATATTGCATATAAAACTCCACAGGTAATCTGTCCATCTTATTCCGTGCCATCTGCTTAATGGCGCTCCTAATTTCATCAAGCGAAATGGGCCGACCAAGATGTTACGTCTGCTCTTCCTCCAACTGTGGAAGCATCACATTTCTCAAGAAGGACCCAACAGCAGTTTCCTCCACCGTTAGTGTACTCTTTTAAAGCCTCTCATACTATTCCCTGAACCCATGCATGATCCCACTCTGGGTATAGACTGTTGTTCCCACAGCCGGCCTTAGTGCCAGGATTAGGGAGCTACGTGGTGTAGGGTTAGCTAGCCAAGCTGCAGCATTCCTGCCTTGTCGCCCTCTGCGTGTGCCTTCTCGACATACTTCCAATAATTGAAGCAGCACAGCCTCTCTACCTCCGTGGCCAGCATCTCCTTACCCTCTAACACTTACTTCTGAGGCTCCGGATGCTCAAGCCGTGCCTGTTCCTCCAACCTCAACCTTTCGTCCGCTTTCGTAAACATCCTGCAGCTGGGATATCCTTACCCCAGCATATTTACTTATGCATATCCTTCGTACTACTACATTAAAGGCGTTCAATTCCATCGCCCTAGTAGGAGTAGACCCAGCATTCTCACTAAAGTAGTGTGCTATCCCTTCTTCCACCTCCCTACGAAACACCGGATCCTCTAAAGTTTCAGGGCGCAATCGCCATGTGATAATTTCCGCTCTTTCCTTCGACCAATTCAAGGTGAGCAGCAGTGGGTTAAGGTCGGACAAGGTCCTATTGAGATATTCAGAGCTGGTCACAGCAGACGCCACCATTGGGGAGCACAACATAGCATCCAGTCGAACATGTATTCGTGTAACGCTGAGAAGTAAGAGTAATCCCTAATTTGCGGGTGATGTGATCTCCATACATCAATCAGATGTCACCTAGCCTGCCAATCCTGCCTATGCTTGGACAGTCGATGGACAGGGGAATCTGGTAATTGGGGATGAGATCTTTCCATGATCGTGTCCGTTATTGAAATAAAATCCCCTCCCATTATGATCGGGCCTGCCAGGAATTGTGCCAAAGTGCCAGACATTCGATCCAGGAATGGCGCCTGCTCTACATTAGGGGCATAAATACTACAGATGGTCACCTCCTTGCCATATAGGCGCCCTTCAACCACTGCAAATCTGCCCTCCCCATCTATTGTCTGTTTAAGCATCTGAAAAGGGACCCCAGCCCTAATCCAAATCAATGTCCCCCTCCCAAACGCCCAGTATGACGTGCTAAATACCTGCCCTCTCCATCTACACTGCAGCGCTAGGCCCTCCAACTTTATTAAGGTATGTTTCCTGAAGTAACGCTATGTGCACTCCCCTCCTGACCAGATATGCATGAACCCTGTGGCGCCTCGTCATCGTGTGTAGCCCCCTTACATTCCAAGTAATACATCGTAAATCAGGTACAGTCCCCATCACAACAATATAACCATTTCCTCCCTCCACTTACAGCATTGAACACACCGGTGTATCCCAAAACCCAACCCAACCCTCAATCCCCGCCATCCCCTCACCCCACCAACAACAGGTCCTAAAACAACATTGTTAGTTCCCATCCAAACTAGTCCAACACTCCACTCATACCTAAGCCCAGCAGTAGCCACTGCAGGCATGCCTTAAGGGCAACTGGGAGGGCTTAGTGCCAACCGCGACCACTCTTGCTCATTCAATCACCCCGCTGCAATCTCCAAGAAAACACAGCTACCTTCTCCACCCGTACATCAGTCAGCAATAGAACAAAGCTTTGCACATTAAGGCGTTTCCCTGCTCCGGAGTCACTTCCCAGAATAAATTTTCTGTCCGCCACATTGTGCGATTGCACTACTACAGCACTATACACGGCCCACACACAGCCTCTCAGCCGACCACCATCCCCAGCATTCAACAACACGAATCATCACTCATCAAGGAGTCCATCTGCTGTGGCGGGGTGACCTGCGGCATCTGAACACTTCCGTCCTCCGACATCTCCGATTCCGATTGTGTCTTGTTCTTTTCCGCTTCCATGCTCCCTGGAGACTACAGAATCTGACTGATAGCTAGCTCTGATACTGCCTCCAGCACGTTCTGTCTCTCCAACTCGGTTTGGGCAGAGACGTTTTAAGGCATGGGCAAAGTGGGCTCTGGCCCAGGGCCCCAGCCTTCCTAGGGGCCCCCTGAGAGAGTTTTGCCCTGAGGAACTTTAATCATTCTTAAGCAGATTGTAAAGAGAATTTTCTTTTATTTTATTTTTAAGGAGGGGAATGTGTGAGAGTTTATTGCAGATATTTTTCAGACAAATGGTGTGTTTATGTTTCATGCAACAACCATAAAAAGTTTATTTTAGCTCCAAACAGGTCCTCGGATGGAAGGGGTGCATAGAGGTAATTGTTGTAGTATTAGCAAGCTGGCTCTTTCACAATATTGAAAACCACATCAATAACCCTGAATATCAGATGTAAACACATTTTGATTTTGGAACAGTGTGTTTCTGCACTGCCAGTGAGACAGAGAGGGCATGAAAGAGCTGTCACTTGATCATAAATTTAAATATGTTCCTAACAGGGGCCCCTGAAATACGTTTGGCCCAGGGCCCCCAAAATCCTTAAGGCGTCCCTGGGTTTGGGACTAAGCATGGGAGAATTTTGCGAATCTGGCGTTTGAGAATTTGCGTATTTGCGAACTCGCAAGCTGCAAAATCCGCGAATTCTCGCGAATTTGCGGATTTTTTAGTTTTTATAGTGTTCGCAAGGGTTTCTGCCAGTTCGCGAGGATTTTGTACCAGTTCGCAATTGCGAACTTACTTGTCGGCACGCAACGGTCGCGACTATGTTGTTTCTACGTCTGGTTCATCATCACAGGTTCACAGCACCCTCTGTTTCAACACTGCCACCCTCTGTTTCACCCATGCCACCCTCTGGTACATCAATGCCACCCTCTGGTTCATCATCATCACTGTAGATTATGGGGGGAAAAAGCAAGCACACCTGCCCTGCTTCAACTGACATGAATTAATTTGGGGTTGATTTATTAATGTGTCCAGTCTGGCACCTGCTTCCTTATCTGTAATTTGATTTCTGTTGCAGTGCAATTTTTTTTTCCAGGACCTTTGTGGCCTACTTGTAGCTATTCTATGATCCGGCTGTGAGGGTCAGAGCAGGGTCATACAATTGTTGCAACTAGCAACTGAACTCTGGAGGGGCCCCAGTCAGGAAGCACTACAGGGAATGGTTACTAATGATGAATTTGAACTTTTGCACCTGCTGAGTGCTTTCAGTTTAGCAAAACTCGTTTTTCTGCAGAACAGCAAATGTAATGCCCCAAACAAACTTACTTGTGAAAGTTGATTTCTAATCCAAAAGTGATCCAAAGAAAGTCAAAAGGCCTCAAATCCAAAAAAGGGCAGGCAAATGTCAACCTGAGGAGTTATTCTGATAAAAATCATCATTTTCAGAAGGTCTATGGTGCTTGCTAGTGGATTTCTTGTGCAGAATTGCAAATTTTGTAATTTCGCGAGTGCGAGATTGTTGCTGCCCGCCGCACCTACATGTTCGCAATTGCGAACTTATGCCGCATGCTGCAAAATTGTATCACCAAGAAAAAAAAATCCGCTGCGTGCGAATTTGCGGATTTTCTGTAAATTCGCAAGCGTTCGCGGATCGCGAATTTACAGAAAATCCGCAAAATCCGCGAGCGGAACGGATTTTCCACCCATGCTTATTTGGGACTGCAATGGCTTCCGCACTTTTTGCCTCCAGCATCGAAGGCGTTGCGATTGGCGCTGGGGGAGTCCTTCAGATACCTCCTGCAATCGTCGTTCTTTCCAATCCGTGCCAGCTCTGTAAGTTTCCATCCATGCCCATGTGTCGTCCCGGGTGTCATGGAAATGAGTGGCACCATCCAGAATTATTTTCAGTTTCGCAGGGAACAGTAGCGAGTACTGGATGTCTTGCGATCTCAGCTCCCGTTTCACAGCCAGGAATGAGTACGGCGGCGCTGAATTTCCAGTGTATAATCCGCGAATATGGTCACCCTTCCGTTATCGACTTGGTATGGCCCATCCGTTTGCACCCTCTGTAGTAATAAGTCTCTGTCCTTATAATGCAAGAGCCTAGCCACCACTGGTCGTGGGGGGCAGCCCGGCTGTGGTGGCTTGGCAGGTACCCTGTGTGCCCATTCCAATGTAAAGAAGGTAGACAGACACTCAGTCACAACCACTGTCCTCAGCCACTGTTCAAGGCATTGCACCATATCCGGCCCCTCCACTTTTTCAGATAGGCCCGCCATGGGAATGTTGTTGCGTCTATTTCGGCTTTCAGCCTCCTCAGCCCGCTTCTCCGATGCTTGTATGCGATCTAGTGCATCCGCCATTTTTGTTTCCAACACCCTTTGGGCCGGCGCCATTTCCTGGATAGTCGTTTCTGCCTGCTTCACTCTATCCAGCAGCTTAGAGTGGTCTGCCTTCAGTAGCCCCAGCCCCGTCTCTACCTGCCCGATGTCCTGCTGCAGAGCTGTGCGTGAATCCGCAATAGCTGTTAGTATACGGTCAAACTGTCTTTGTAATTGAGGATCGTGGGCTTCCTCCATTCCATCCGATTCTGCTTGCGATTGCGGCTCGCCCTCTGGTTGCTGGGCCGCACCCCCGGCTTTCCTCTTGGCTTCCCCATGCTTGGAGATTAGTATTAACAGCAAGGTTCAAGTGTCCTCTCCTCTAGCCCTCAGGTTCCGGGTCCACTCCTACGGCCTCCACTGCTTGTCAAGAGTTCCGGGGTTTCGTTATCTAGGGAGGTCTCCTTTCCGCCGCCTCCGATTATAAGTGTGCTAACCGGTCATCCCCGTTGACTTCACAATAGTCAGTGGCATACATGGAACCACATCTCCCCAGTTCACAATTCGCGCCAGCAGGCCTCAGCACACAGCAGTTGCAGTGTCAAAAGGATAAACCCCAGCCCCGCCTGTCCAGGAGCCAAAGTGGTTTTCCTGTCCTATGCACCACACCATTCAGCACTTGCTCGCCACCCAGCGTCATGTGGTAAATTTTTTTGTAATTTACCTGGATCGGAATTTCTATAATATCAATAAGGTCAAGCATGAAGGGCAGAGTCCGTGGTGGTTAGAATTCAGGGTCTTTATTCAATAACTTGAGTTAAGGGAGAGCCCCGTCACCTAAGGAGGCACGGGAATAGTCTCTACTTTAATCAAAGAAAACATAGTATTTATACATTTCTGGACATAGAAAAGAGGAAGGAGCTTCCCTTGAGCAAATTTCAGTTACTTGTGTTGTAATCATACAGAAGTCATGGCAGAAGCGACGTAACTGTGTCATAATCGTGAGGAAGTCACAGCAGAGGCAGAGTGTTGAGAAATAACCCTAGGCTGGTTCCTTAGATGAGAGAGAGAGAAATGGTCGTGACAGGATGTCTGGTGTCATGTCTTACCAAACGGGAACCGGTTTCTCTGAATCGGCCTGACCATAAGAGTGTGTGGTTGCAACAGGGGCTTGTTTCTTGGAATCGGCTTGGTCATAAGAATGTATGGTTGCAGTTAGAGGAAGAAATGTGTTGTGTGCAACCTTACGTTTATGTGCCCGGGTTTTTCTAGTTACCATGATGATGAGCTTGGGACGTGAAAGAGAGGGTGTATAATGGGACATAAATACCGAAAAATATAAATTTTCCACATTCCCTCCTTGTCCCATAATATACCCTTTTTAAGATTGTCTTTCTCACTGTACCTCTATGTTCATTAGGTTGTCCACTTGTTCCTGCAACATGATCCTTTCCTTCTCTTTCTTTCTAGTTTGGGGTCTGGGGTCTGGGAATGCAGGCAGTGATACAGAAACTACAGAGTGCTGGGCCACACTGAATACAGAGGCAACAGATGAAGAGGATGGCTAGAGCGAGACCTATAATTGTAAGTGCCTTCCATCCCCATGAGGACAGGAGGCCCCAGAGCCATCCCGTCAGGGACCAGGCATCAGTGTCTGTATCTAGTTTTCTGGAAAGTACATGAAGGCGGGAAATAGCGGAATACAGCGAGGGTGCATTATCTGGAATATATATACAACAGCTGGACCCGATCAATTCACATACGCCACCACGGTCGGCCAATATAATATCTAGAACTATGCGGTTCTGCAACGTCATGAGTCTGTCGGCAGCCATCTCAGCTGTGATGTTGCTTAATGCACCAGCTGTTTCGTTTACGGCTCCCTGGACTACACGAGTCAGTTGTCTTATGTGGCGGCTGTTGATCATGGGCCCCCAGAAAGGGATGATTCCTTTAAAGAAATCGACAGCCTCTTGGTCCGCTGTATCTTCAGCATCTATGGCCCCCCTATGCTGTCTATTAATTATGGTCGGAGTGTCACTTAGATGGTAATCTGCTGGGGCGGTGTAGGTAGGGGGGAGGAGGAATGCAATGTAGCACTTCCCGGACCAGCCTTGGGGTAGCCAAGTACGTGCGTGAGGTCCACAGATAAAATAGGTGTTGGGGGCAGTGGCCATCGTTGGGAAATTTAGGTCAGGTAGGGTGTATGTCTTATTACACTAACTTTCTCCCATTTTCTGACCCTTGCCCTTTCCTCTTACACAGAATAGGCCCTTATGGGGCACAGCCCATCCTCCCTGTTCTGTCTGTCTCCTTTGGACTGAAAACGTTTCCCTAAAGGAGGTAGTATCATTAAAAAGGGAATAACTGGTATTTTCATTATTATCTGCCCGTCCCCATGTCGCGGTGATATTCACCATCTTTTCAACAGCTCGTACTGTCTTTGTTTTTATCTCGCTCCATGTACTAGTGCTCTTGGCCTTGGTCTCAGGAATGTTTCTAACAGAAGCAGAGAATATCATAGAAAATGCATAGGTAGATCCAGCATAGCCAAAAGGGAGAGGGATAAAAGGCATTCCTCCATGTACGGAATGTGGCATTAAACCACAGACCCAACAGTTGGTTTTGTTAATAACCATTTGGTGTTGGTGGAGTGTGGAGATGAATGTGTTATTAAAAAAATATTTTCTTCTATTTTCGAGATGTGGAGGAAGATCTACATGTGAATGCATAGCTGTGTTGTTCGAAAGCGTGGGGGAAGAGGGTGGGAAAGCCAGATAAAGGAACCAACCTAGGCAAGCCATGATATAAAAAATAAAAGTCATCAGGGATAGAAAGATCGAAACTCTGGTATGCAATAATTTTACGCACTTAGACATATTTTCCATTTTCTTTTTTTTTTTTCAAAGTTGTATTTATTGATTTTAGAAACAAAGAAAAGAACAATAAGAAGACACAGGCGACAGATATCAATTATTCCCACACAGGGGACTCCGAGGATGCCATCTCAATAGACTACGGGAATATAACATGAAAAATCTGCAAAGCCAATGCAAAGTCAGTGTCCATTAGTAACAGTGGAACAATCGAGGCCAATTCCCGGACCCACCAGTTGCTAACTCGCTACAAGAAGCGGTATTCCAGTAGGCCAAGCATCCAGCCAGGGAAGCAGCTGCACCGGAGCCCTCCATAGACCGCTTCCAACTGCCGGGTAGTGTCACACAAAAAATCAACAGTCCCCAACTGAACCCCCCCCCCCCTTCCCCGTGGTGGCGACCAACCTCACATTCGTACCAGGATGCATACACCCCGCTAATCAAATCTGAAAGAGATGTAGCGCTCGCAGTGCTGAAGGACATACTGCTGACGGAAGGCCTCGAGAAAGAAATCGGACCAAGGGGCCCCATTTAAACAAGAAATTCTTAAAGTCACCCAGAAATATATCAGACACCCTTTCCAGACTCAGTAATCGCCACAACCGCGCATGCCACAATGAGGTCGCCGGTGCTTCCGGCCTCTTCCACGCCGCCGCCAGCGTCAATTTAGCCGCTCCTAGGCAAAGCCAAATAATCCGTTTGTCGGCTCTAGTTTGGTGCTCCAACATTGGATCACGAAGTCCCAACAGGACATAATCCATGGACTCCGGAATCGGGTAACCCACCACCTCCTTGATGTGGGCTAGTATCTCCGACCAGAAAGGCTTAATGGCTGGACAGTCCCACCATATATGGCGGAAATCTCCCAACAAGCCGCATCCCCGCCAGCACCTGTCTGAGGACGATGGGAATATGCGATGTAACTTGGATGGATAGAGGTACCAGTCATACATAAGTTTCAAATGAGCCTCCCTAAGATCTATCGAATGGTTATGTGCTTTGATATCTCGCCATAACCCTGCCCATTCGACGTTCGAGATGTCCCTTCCAAGACAAGTCTCCCAGTGCTCCATATAACGGGGCCTTGGGAATATGACAGTGTCCAAGAGTAATCTATACAGGAAGGAGATTGTCCCTTTCATACAAGAAGTACGGAGGATAAATGACACGAAGGGTGTCAGCTGCCTCGTGGCCGCATCCCGCATTTCCGGCGAGGTAGCCCAGTGCAGGAGCTGAATATGATGGAATCGTTCAGTTGGTGGGACACCATAGTCCCTCATGCAGTTGTGGAAGGTAAGGGGATCCGCCCCATGGAACAGGTGAGTAAACGCTCTACAGCCCCCCTCACTCCAAAGTGTAAACGGTCCATCTCGCACTGCCGGTGGAAAGGACGGATTCCTGTGTATAGGGGAAAACGGTGAAGGAAAGGTGGTCCAGCGTTCATCGCTATTGACCGTGTCCCAGACTTTCAGAACTGTGCTAGTGGGAGTGCATATATAGGCATTCTTAGGCCGATCAGCTTTAGGCTTCCAGGCCAAGTCCCAAATGGACCTCCCAGCCACACTTCGTTCCATATGTAGCCAATGCTTCTCCGAGAGAGGCTGTGACCATTCTACCAGCACCCTCAATTGCGCAGCCTTATAGTATAAATGCATGTCGGGGAAACCCACTCCCCCCTCCCCCCACGGCCGTCGAAGTACAGCAAACGAAAGTCGCGCACGGCCTCCCTGCCACACAAATTTCAGCATCAGGGTCTTTAAGCGTCGGAAGAAATCCAAGTCTACAGGTATGGGCAGAGCTTGGAAAAGATACAAGAATTTGGGCAGCAGCACCATCTTGATCGCGTTTATGCGACCGAGCCAAGAGATGAATTTCGGCTTCCACTTTTCCAGCTCCCCCCAGACCGCCGCCAATGCAGGGGGGAAGTTAGCTGCGAACAGCCCACCCAGGGTGGGGGTTAATCTAATACCAAGATACAGCAAGGATGAAGACGACCACGAGAGAGATGTAAGCGTTCGCACCCGGTCCACTTCGTCAGGGGGTAGAGTCAGATTCAAAATGTACGACTTATCCATGTTAACTTTAAATCCCGCAACCTCCTCGAACTCGGAGAGAACCGCGTGAACATGAGTTAGCGAGCGGGCCGGGTCCCCTATCGACAGGAGAACATCATCCGCGAACAGAGAAATCTTATGCTGTTCGCCGGAGAAGGGAAGGCCGGCGATCTGTTCCCTCTCCCTAATAGCAAGGGCCAGAGGTTCTATACTGAGAGCGAAGAGAAGCGGGGAAAGAGGGCACCCCTGCCGCGTGCCGCGAGAGTGGGGGAAGCAGGTGGATCTATGCCCGTTAACCAACACCCTAGACACGGGCCGATCATAATTAGCCCCAATCATTTTCAGGAATTGAGGGGAGAACCCAAAAGCCCCCAGTGTTAAGTTCAAAAAACCCCAATCCACACGGTCGAAAGCCTTCTCCGCGTCCAGACCCACCAATACAGCAGGTATGCGAAACCGGTCGGCTTTCTCGATCAAATGCATCACCCGTCGCAGATTGTCATGGGTTTGCCGCCCTGTGATAAACCCAGACTGGTCCGGGTGGATAATGGCCGGCATCAGATCCTGGAGCCGTTTTGCAAGAATCGAGGAATACAGTTTGGCATCCAGGTTAAGGAGTGCTATCGGACGGTAGGAGGCGCACTGGGTGGGGTCCTTCCCCGGTTTGGGGAGAATGGTGACCAAAGCCTTGGCCAACGTTCCCGAGGTCCGCCCCTCAGTAGCCATGGCGTTGAAGAGGGTGACTAAGAAATCGCAGAGTTCCCCCGCAAACGCCTTGTAAAACGAGGCCGTATACCCGTCAGGGCCTGGGGCCTTGTGGAGTTTCAGAGCTTTTATAGCGTCCATCACCTCTTCCCCAGAGATAGGGGCTGAGAGATGCTCATTCCACTCCCTGGAGACTTGAGGTATAGGGAGGCTAGCTAGGAAAGCGGATTGAGCAGCTCGATCCAGGTCCTCTCCTCCATACAGGTCAGCATAGAAGCGGCCAAAGGTAGCAGCCTTGTCTACATCCCTATGTTGGTCCTTCCCTGCCACATCCTTAATTCCCCCTACATACTCACGCTCCCGTTTATCTCGGAGCTGTCTCGCTAAGTGCTTCCCCACCTTGTTCCCCAGCGAGTAGGAAGTCCTCGGCAGCCGCAGGAGAGTGAATTCAGCTCTGTTATTATAGTGAGCCCGAAGCTTCCCTCGAACCGCAGTCAAAGGTCGCAGAGTCACCCGGGACGGGTTAGCTTTATGAGCCTGTTCCAACACCGCTAGTTCAGTCCCTAGAGCCTCACGTTCTTTCCTCCTTTGTCTATTAAGATTAGCATTAAGGCTCAGGCAGGTACCCCGCAGCGAGGCCTTACAGGCATCCCAAGTGGTATACACCGAGGTGTCCGAAGGCGGGTTAAGCTCCAGGAAGTCCCGAATGGCCTTCCTCAGGTCCTTACACGCAACATCATCACGAGTTAGTGCCTCGGGGAAATACCATTTCTTCCATCCGTCACCCCCCATCGACCATTGCAACCCTAGCACGACCAAGCTGTGATCCGACACTGAGAGTGGAAAGATGCTGGAAACCTGGGTGTCCCCCCGGAGTGCTTGGCTTATAAAGATATGATCAATTCGAGAGTAAGACAAATGAACGTGGGAGAAATAGGTGTAGTCCCTAGACTGGGGATAAAGGAAACGCCAACTATCAATCAGCCCCAGTTCCCCCACCCGCCGCTGCGTCTCAGTGGAAAAGATCCCAGCCCCCGACCTTTGTGTGCCCGAGCTATCCAGGACTTTATCCCACACCATATTGAAGTCCCCCAATAGGAACAGCTGGCCCTCCATGAACTCCCCCACCCTCCCCAACAGTGTCTGCAGGAAGCCATTCTGTGTAGCATTGGGCACATACACCACCACAAGAGTGCACATACGTCCATACAGCGATCCCTTCACCATCAACCATCGCCCCTCCTTATCTCCGCTCACCCCCACCGGTTGGAAGTGGAGGGACGCCCGAAACAAAAGAGCCACCCCCCTGTGCTTAGTGGAAGCGGACGCCCTATATATAAGAGGAAAGTCAGGAGGGCTCTCGAAGCTAGCAACCGCGATGGCCGCCTGACTCCTCGGCTCCGCCGACCCGTCTGCTTTCTTCCCGAAGCGCACCGGATCCTGATGCCTATCCTGTTTGGAAGTGGGCGCTTCGGAACCGCGCTGGTCTCCCGACTCGGATGATGTGCTCCCCGTAGACCGGCTTGCAGTGGCACCGGAGCTCCGTCCTCGTCCTGTTCCTCCGTGACGTGCGAGGGTTCGGGTCTTTGTTCTTCAGCGCGACTGCCCCTGGACTCGACGACAACGACAGCCTGCAGCGGGAGGGATCGGCGGCTGGCGAGATACTGTTGCAATACTTGCTACAGTTTGCCGACCGACCCTCCGCGCCTCTATGCCTCCGTGTTCGCTTTTGAAACTGTAGCGAGCGCCACATTGTATCCTTCGCCCGGCTGCGGTGGACGCCATCTTCTTTGAGACATTGTATCTCAGCTCGTAGCTTCTGGAGACCTGCATGGGTCGCTTCCATTATGTGAGCAGTTTCTGGCAGCATCGGGACAGTTGGGGTTTGCCTTGTAGCGTTGACCCGTTCTAACGGCGCCACTTCGCAACATTTTCAGCTCCATCATCGGGATGGACTCCAGTGGACGCCCCAGCGGACGGCAACATGGCGGCGCCCTCCGGGGACGTGACTCTGCTGCCGGGAAACCCATTTTGCCGGCTGAGGTTTTACATGCCCTATGCGACCTGAGATCACTCATTAGAGCGAGCGCACGAGACCTAAGTGACCGTCTGGATGCTGCACTACCTGGAGAGCCTTTGGACCTTGGCGCTGCCTGCTGCCCCTCGCCAGCCCAGCTGCACCCGGTGATTGATGGCGATGTCCCTAGCGCCCTGCCATATGTAGCTGCGTGGAACCCCCCGGATGAATCGGCTGTCGAGCCCCCCACCTTGGGTGTGCTGGGGCATGTGGCAGTGGACCCTGCCCTTTGGCTGGAGATCTCGTGTGGGTCGACCAGCCTTGTGCCCACCTTGGGGCCCCCCGGGGTGCCACCCTGTTCTGCCGGAGGATTGTTGCACTGGCCCTGGCTGGTCGGCCTTCAAGTACTGTTGCTGGGGTTCTATCCTGATTGGATAGCTTCTGACTGTTTGGCGCTACGTGGGACAAATTTCTTTGTGGGGTTCTTGACTCGGTGGTGGTCTTTACATCTGCGCCTCTCGCCCAAGATGGCCGCTGCCCGCCCGGTCTTCACTGATGGGCTGGATCGACGGGGACAAGGCTGACATTGTCTCTATGGTTTCCGGATGGTCGAATGCCGCTGTGGCTGACGGAACACTAGCACAGTTGGACTGATGTATGCTACTACACTTTGCTCGCTCGCCTTTTCCGTGATGTCTACCATGAGGCTGGACTATGCCGCTGCTTTACATCGCAGGGGTCAGGGCTGCTGTTGTCTCCTGTTATGCACGGTCTGTCTCTGCTCGCACTGTTGGGATACTGATGGACTGCCGGGGATAGTGAATGTGGGTATTGTATTGGTCGCGGGGCCCGGGATCGGGCGGCTGGAGATATATGATGGTGGTCTCGGAATTTCTGCTGGTCCTCGGTGATTTCTTAAGGGTAATGGATGCATCGACGGGTGGGGACTATGATGTGACTGTTCTTTGTTTGATTTATTCGTTTATTTGATATGTTTTTCCCCACCTCCACTTTTGTTTGTTACTACTCTTACATAGATGGTACTTTGAGTGAGGGATGGTTATGGGGCCGGTGGTGACCGAGATTACGTGGAATCTAGCTCCTCCCTGTCTTCTCTGAGAGTTAGGAGGGTGGGATGGCTCTTCTCACTCTCTATACTCTCTTTCCCACTTGGGGGTTCTTGGGGCGACAGGCATGCCTATGGGGGGGGGGTGGGCCGTGGCCTTCCGCTGGTATGCAGGGTGGGGGGATGGGATGTGTTTTATGTTTTCTCTTTGTTTCTATGGCCCTCTTTCTTTTTCTTTTCTTCTTCTGTTTCCTTTTTCTATTTCTCTTCGCTTCCTTTGGGATCGGGGTTCAGTCTTATTAGGGAGTTTATTGTATCCTCTCGTCATGTGGCATAGCGGTTGATCCTTGTTCTTATATGGTGGTCATTTGTTTTCTGTCACATGCCTTCCTTTAACACACCTCTCTCCGGATGCTCCTCAAATGATAATAGCTATCCTGGTCAGTGATTGGCTTCTATTCGTTTTGTAGTTTTAGGATCGTACTCGACAAAATTATAAAATTAAACCTTTTTGTATCCTTGTGCTATTGTTCCGTATTACGTACAATACTCTTTGCTCATAGACTGCTCTAATGGCGTTCTGTTCCGTTGATTCTGCTTTATCCTTCTCCTATATGTCATAGCGGCCGGCCCTGAGGGGTTGTGGGCAGACGCTGTGTATTGTGCATTCTACAAATAAAGGTTTTAAAAAAAAAAAAAAAAAAAAAAAAAAATATAAGAGGAAAGTGTCGATGCCGAAGCCTAAGCTCGTCTTTCCTGGCTAGGTGAGTCTCCTGAAGACCAACCACATCTAGGTGATGGTCCGCCAGGTACTTCCACACCTTCTGCCGCTTCTGTGGGGAGTTGAGCCCCTTCACATTCCAGGTGCCTATACTAATAGTCATGATAAATCAAGAAACAGCCCCTGCGACATGACGAGTACAGCCGAGGACGGGGTCCTCTCACCTCTCCACCCGGGGGCCCATCCATTTCCCCTCTGCCACCCCCACCCCCGTCTCCAACCACCCATCGCACCCCTCCCCACACTACTAGCACGCACTCCTCAGCTAGGTGCAAACCAAGCACAACCCCCGAAAACTGAATCTCAGGAGTAAGATGTAGAGCATAAACTCACCCCCACATGCAGCATCCCATACACACAGCCAACGGTCGCCACCATCGGTCCCCCTTCCCCCCCCCTAAGCCCCAACGCCCCCATCGTGTCCCCCAGCCCCCCCCCAAGAAACAGAGAAACAACAGAACACAACTCAAGGCACTGAACCTGAACCTCGTAGTCATCAGTTCCAGCAGGTCACAGTTCGGAAGGCCCCCACTGGACTGGAATCGGGGCCGGGGTGTCAACCTGGTGACCCCCAGGTCCAAGGTCCGGGGTGTCTCCTCCAAAAGTACAATCAAGCCCCGGGGACCTCAGGCCAAGAGCCCCTCCGACGCCATTCAATGGTACCGGGGTCATGCTGCCCCAGAGCTTGTCTGGGAGTCCGCCATAGTGACGGAGGCCACCGAAGCCACCGCGGCTCCTCTTTCTTGCTCACTAGTCGTGGGATCCGGTCATCGCCGCTCCGTTGAAGGGCCCACTCTGTGCCAGGAAGAAGAACGACGCCGCCTCCTTGATGGTGAGTCACGGGCCTCCTGAGAAGGGTCAGCATCCTCGATGCCCAGAAGGTCCTTCGCCGCCTGCAGGGAATTGATCTGCCTCAGCCTATTCTGCCATCGAAATATAATCCGGAAAGGATGGCCCCAGGAGTAGGAGACCCCGCGTTCCCGGAGGAAGGCGGTCACAGGTCGGAAGTCCCTCCGCTTCTGCAATGTCGTCGCCGCCAGGTCCTGGTAGAGCTGCGGGCGGTGGTCTCTAAATTGCAAGGAGGAGATGGTTCTAGCTTTCCTCAGGATTCTTTCCTTCAGCTGAAAGTCATGCACACAAACGAGGATATCCAGAGGCGGGCCCCCACCCCATCTGGGCAACCCCACTCTATGTACTCTGTCCATCTGTATGTCACGCACCTCTTCATCCTCCAGAATCTGCATAAACAGGGCCTGAACGTACCCACGCAGGTCCCCCGCTTCACCGTCCCACGGCACCGCTTTGATACAAATGTTATTTCTCCTAGAACGGTTCTCCAAGTCCTCCGCGTGGGTCTGCAGGTCCAGATTCTGCTCCGTGAGGCGAATGATGTCCTGTTGGAGCTGGTGTACATCATTCGCCATGCTCAGATCGTGGTCCTCCAGCGTTGCCACCCGTTCACCAATCCCATCCACGTCTCTCCTCACCTCCCGGAGGTCCGAGGCCAACTGCGTACGAAGTTCGGAGATGTCATCTTTAATAGAGGCGAAGAGCTCCGTCATAAATGCTTTAGTAGCAGGCGCTTCGTCGTCCGACTGCTTTGAGGATCCACTGGCACCTGGCGAGGCCGGCTGCTGCGACGATTTAGAGGCACCATCTTTCAGCATTTTCCCCCTACGCTGCGAGGAGGTCATGGCGACCGTACACAGCCGTGAGTAGCGGCAGTACTCCTGTCACAAGACTCCGATGCGGCCTTAACCGGGGGATTGTACTCCAGGCAAAGCGAGTCTCCGTCCCAGCACGTCCCTTCGGCGACGCGGCCTCACCCCCCCCAGGGCGACCACGAGCCGGCCAGTGCAGCGAGTGCCCGATGCCCTCTCCAAACCAAGAAGCAGATAAGGGGTGGTAAGGCCCTCTCCTCGATCTCAGTGCCCAGCCAGTAGGATGCGTGTGATGGCCTTATAGCAAGTTCCCCAGCCAGCAGCCAGTTCCAGGGGCAGGCAGGGCCGGGCCGCCGAGCGCCGCTAGGCAAGGCCCCTCCAAGATGGCGCCACGTGCGTGTCCGCTAAGTGCGCCCACCTCTCGGGCGGGCGGCAGCGTCCGGCTCACTCGGTCTGGTCTCCGGGCCCTCCCGGTACTAGTCCCACCGCCACACAGGGGAGCCAATGCCCGGGTCCAAAGGTGCAGATATGCTGACAAAGCCCCCTGGGCGCTGCAGGCGAGGTCCGTAGTATAACCGAGGCCCAGGGCCCGCCACTAGGTCAGTCCCGCAGAGGTAGCGTCCCGCCCTACCGCCACTGCAGGCGCCGCTCACCCTCCACCTGTTCCGACTCACCCTGCGCACCACGGGTGCAGAAGCAGCGTCACTCAAGGACTCCCAGCCGGTATGCCCCCGCTGGGTCCCGGCCCACGGAACCACCGCCTCACCCAGCTGCTTCGGCCGGTATCGCCGATTCTGTCCACTGATCCGCCCTGTGGTCAGCACCTCTGCAGGCAAGGCACGCCTACTGTCCCCGCTAGTGGTAATGGGGGGCCACCAGCTCTCAACGCTCCCCTGCAAGGCCAAGCGCCGCTCAGTTCGGGGCGGCCCTCTGGTCACGCAAGGCCGCTGCTGCACAGGCCCCAGCTCGGCTCCGCTCCGGTGGGCTCCGGTGGGCTCCCAGTCACCCCCGGCTGGTACCGTCGATGCGTCCTCAGGACCACTCCCGTTTCCAGCAGCACCGCCGGTGAGGCCAGTTCTCTGCTCCCGCTAGGGTCGACACGGGAACACCAGCTTCCGGCGCCCTCTCTCAAGGCCAGGAACCGCTCAGTCCCGGGCCGGCCCCCCGGACACGCAAGGCCGCTGCTTCATAGGCCGCGACTCAGCTCCTCTCTGTCGGTCGCCACAGGCTCCGATTCACCCCGCTGACGGCACCGGAGCACTCCTCCAGGGGTCGGCAGCCTCCGCCGTCCAAATGACTCCAGGCAGCACTCCCAGGACCCCGCTATTCGGTGCTATGTAGGTCTGGCGTCGGAGAGGCTCTAAGAAGCGTCCTACTCCGACGCCATCTTGGCCACGCCTCTATTTTCCATTTTCTGAGTCAATTATGCATACGTGGCCGGACATTTCCCAGCAACCGCTTCACCGAAACTACGTCTTGGACTTAATTAGCTGCTGGTAGGTCAAGGTCAGATGCAATGTCTCTAGCTTGTTTCTGATGGGATCGCAGCCGCGATCTGTACTCCAACTGAGGAGAGAGTTCAGGAAGGGGTGAAATAAAGTCTGTCGTTTCAGTGTCTATATTCTCTGGATCATTAACAAGGTCAGTAGGAGTTGGTCCAAAGAATTTTTTACAATGGCTGGCATGGAGCCACCCTTTTCTTCCTTCCACTTTGACTGCAGTTCTCGTCGTGAGTAGCACCAGCTTGGGAGACGTCCAACTTCTTTCCAGAGGACTGGCGCGGTCAAAATTCCTTATCAAAACCCAATCCCGAGGTTGGATGATATGTTCCTCTAGCATTGTTTTGTCTGGAAGGGCTGCAGCCACCTGTGAGCGACAAGAACGTAGTGCAGACATCAAGGAAGCTAGGTAATCTGTCAGAACATTAGAGTCAATATCAATTAACTTTCTAGGGGATGGGACACCCCAGATATTCGGAGGTCTCCCATACGTGATCTCGTATGGCGACAGACCCGTCCGGGAATGTGCCACCATTCGCATGTAGAAGAGAGCAACCGGAAGAGCTGTAACCCAGTCTATTTGCTTGTCAGCACATATTTTAGCTAGTTTGGTTTTTAGAGTCTGATTATGCCGTTCAACTAGGCATGCTGCTTGGGGGTGTCGAACACAATGGAAATTCCAGGTGTATCCTAACAGTAAGGAGACAGCCTCCATTAGTTTGGAGGAGAATGGTTGTCCGTTGTCAGAGTATATGACTCTTGGCAACCCATATCGAGGAAAAAATTCCCTCACCAATTGTTTAGCTGTCATCTGGGCACCATAGTCTGGGACGGGGTATGCTTCAGTCCATCGGGTTAAGGTACAGACTACTACGAGGACATACTTATGTCCCCGACATCTTTCCATTTGTATGTAGTCCATTTGGAGGACTTCAAAGGGGTAATTTGGAGGGTGGAACCCTCCTTGTTCAACCGATACACTTTTCCCCGGATTGAACTGACAGAAAATCATACAGGTTCGTACTTTTTGTTTGGCCGCTGAGCGCAGATGTTATGCCATACCAAATTTAAACTGGCCATCATCCCCTTTTCTCCGAGATGTGTGGGACCGTGGGCTGTTTCTATGATTACAGGAACCATTATGTCAGGGAGAAACCATTTGGACCTATCCTTTGTTATCCAACCCTGATCTGTGTGAGAACCTCCATCTTCTTCCCATTTTCTCTTTTCGGTCTCTGTAGCTTGGTTTTGGATGTCTACTACATCTTTGGTAGGATCGATAACTGGATAAACAGTCCTGATGGAGCTTTCAGTGTTCAGTGTTCCTGTCTGAGCAGCGTGTTTAGCTGTGGCGTCCACCAGAGCATTACCTCTGGTGACAGAGTCTATGATTTTTGTGTGTGCTTTGCATTTCAGTATAGCTACTTCTGCGGGCCTGTGTATTGATTCCAGAAGCTGAAGAATAAGATCCCCATGCTGTATCTTAGTTCCGTGAGAGGTTAGAAAACCTCTCTCCTTCCACAAAATTCCAAAGTTGTGGACTACCCCGAACGCATATTGCGAATCGGTGTGGATCCTTTTGACCATTCGCATGCTTGTGTAAGAGCTATGAGTTCTGCTGCTTGGGATGAATGTACGGGTATTCTGGCTGCCAGTAGGACTGTATTTTCGGTAGTGACAGCATAGGCTGCTGAAGGTTCGCCTGTTTGGAGGCGCATACAGGAACCATCTACGAACAGTGTGTGTTCTGGTGCACTTAAAGGTACATCTACAAGATCAGACCGGGGCTTTGTGACTAGTTTGACTATCTCTAAGCAGTCGTGAGTTTGGTTGTCTACTGGAGCAGTGGGCAGTAGCGTAGCTGGGTTGAGGATATTGCATCGTTTGATGATAATGTGGGGGTGGAATAATGTAACTTCATAACCTGTGAGACGAGCTATGGTCAAGTGTTGTGTTTGTGTCCTATTCAAAAGTAATTCTACTGCATGTGGGACTTGCACTTCAAGAGGATGTCCTAGGACAATGGAGTCACTTTGTCGAATTGCCAGAGCCGTAGCTGCAACGAATTTTAAACAGGCAGGCAAGCCTTGTGCAACAGGGTCGAGAGTACTGGAGAAGTAAGCACAGGGACGATGTTTATTGGCCTGTGTTTGTGTGAGCACTGATAGGGCTGTACCTTCCCGTTCCGTGACGAAGAGGACAAAAGGTTTGGCATAATCTGGTGTGGCTAGGACAGGTGCAGAGCATAATGCTTGTTTAAGGGTGTCAAAAGCAAAGGTATGATCAGGTGTCCATAGCAATGGAGAAGAGGTGGCAAAATCGGAGGTCGTTAATTGTATCAGGGGTTTGGCCAAATAGGCGAACTGGGCGATCCACTGCCTACAATAGGCAGTGAGGCCAATAAAGGCACGGACTTCTTTCTGTGTCTTAGGGCAGGAATGTTAAAAATGAGTTGGATTCTTTCAGGTGTGAGTGCTCGACCCTCCTTTGACAGCAGGTGTCCTTAGTATGCCACCTGCTGTAAACACAATTGCAATTTAGAGGGTGATACTTTGTGGCCATGCTGTGCAAGAAACATTAGGACAATTTGTGATGCTTGTTCGCATTCCTGTTCAGAACGTGCGGTGATCAGTAAGTCGTCGACATATTGTAACAATGTCGTATTGGAGGGCAGAACAATGTCATCCAACTGTCTTTTAAGTGCCTGACTGTAGATACTGGGACTTTCTGTGTACCCTTGAGGAGCTCTTGTGAAACAGAAACTACGACCTTGTAGTGAGAATCCGAATAGGAACTGACTGTCTGGATGAATGGGTATACTAAAGAAAGCGTTTTTAAGGTCAATGACGGTAAAATGTGTTGCATCAGGATCTATAGCTGTCAGCAGAGTACTGATGTCTGAGACCACAGGGTATTGTGGTACCACACATTTATTGAGTTCACGTAAATCAACCACAAGTCTGTAAACTGGTGGTGCACCGTCATCTGCTTTCTTTCGCACTGGCAAAACTGGCGAATTACATATGTTAGAAGGTACCTCTCTGACCACTCCTTTTTGAATCATTTCATCGATAATCTGAATAAGGGCTTGTTCCGCGTCTGGAGGTAACTTGTATTGGCGGACACGAGGTAGGACAACACCTTCCTTTAACGTGACTATGTGTGGTGTAATATCCATGAAACCTACGTCAGTTGGATCAGTGGCCCATAATGTAGCAGGAATGTCCCTTAATCTGACATCTAACTCTCGTGTGGTGAAATGACCTTTGAAGTCTCGGAGTAATAGTCGGACCCCTTCCGGGGAACAGCATATCACAGCACCCAGTTCCTTTAATGTCTGGATACCAAGTAGATTTTCGGGACAAGACTTAGTAAGTACCAAATCGGTGGAAGTTGTAAGAGGGCCAACCGGAAGTGACACTGGTTCAGAAACTTTGTTGATGACTGTTGTACCTGAAAAACCCAAGGAAATACTATTTGAGACAGAGAGGTACCTTGGGAACTTCGTTGTGTTGTACTGTCGTCCTACTGGCCCCAGTGTCAATCAGAAATTTTGTTTCTTTACCTAGGAGCTTAGCATGTACATAGGGACCCTTTTGGTCGACCAGGACCGGGATCAGTGGACGACTATCGTGTTCCTCCCAGCTGTCTCATGAAATCGTGGGGAATTCAGGATAGGATGATACGGGATACTGATAGAGTTGTGTGGCTAATTTAGTATCAGTTGGGGCAGTTGATGTTGGAGCAGAGGGACGAGTGGTATAGGTGCAAGGTTGTGTCTTTCCAGTAGCAATATTGTGTTGTAAGACTGGACAGTCGCATACAAAGTGGCCAGGCTTTTTGCAATAATTACAGGTAACCCTTTCTTGTGGTATTGGAGGTTGCTTATGGGTCTGAGGAATTGTATTGGTCTGTGCTACCAATACCTTCATTTTAGTATCTTTTGTCCTTCTTTTCTCTTGTTCTTGTTCGTCCCTAATTCAGTTTTGATGATACTGGAGCATCTGAAGTGCTTGTGAAGGGAAACTAGCTTGCCAAGTGCTTTCAATTTTTAATACTCTATTTTGAATCATAGGTAAGGCATTTTCTACAAATTTTGAGACAAACAATCGACTATAGGCGTCTCCACCTGAGGAGAGACCGCTATTGATAAGAAAACATTTCTCTAATCTTGTATAGTAGTCCCCTATATCCTCATCTGGTTTTTGTTTGCATGCAGAGATAGCATCCCAATCTTCCTTTTTAGTGGCCAACAACTGGGAGAGTATTTTCGGGAGAAGGCGAGGGAGTTCCAGAACCAGAGGTCCCAGGCCTTGTCCAGGATCACGAGTAGTTTCTTCTGTCTCCAAAGCTGCCCATGCTACCTTTTTCCCTTCAACCTCCCAATCCTTTCCTTTTAGTTTGTCGTATGTTCCTTGAGGCAGCAGGACTTTGAGGAGAATATTGAGATCCTTATAAGTAAAGGAGCCCATTTGAAGAATATCCTTGAGTTCCCTATAGAGGAAGAAATGTGTTGTGTGCAACCTTATGTTTATGTGCCCGGGTTTTTCTAGTTACCATCATGATGAGCTTGGGACGTGAAAGAGAGGGTGTATAATGGGACATAAATAACGAAAAATATCAATTTTCCACAGTCAGGGCCAAGTCAATTCCTGGGAGCCTGTGTACCACTTCTCATTTAGCACCGGTCTGATTTAGGCCTTCTTGCCAGCATTGCCACTTCATGCCTCAGCCCCGCAGCTCGCCTTCCATATTGTGTCTTGTAGCATCACCAGCCTTTTCTTTGGGCGTACTGCGCACCTCCTCCTCTCATGCCCCGGTCTGCTGGGCATCCCCCTCCATGTAGAGGGCCTGTGGAGCTCCAGGGCTCCCCCGCATTGATTTTCAAATGGCCCCCTCACCACCTCCTGCAGCAGGACCTCCGCTTCTCGCCCGCGCCCCCCTCACCCCCCACCCCAGCTCGCAAGGCACAGCTGCCCCCCGGCCCCGTGACCGCCTCCGCAGCCCCAGGCCACCGAGCAGCCCGCACCTCACTCACAGGGACAGGCAGGAAGGGGCCAGGTTCCGCCGTACAGTACTCCAAAGCTCTTCACCACTGCTCAGGGCCCGCTGTTCAGGGAGTCGCAGCGGGAGCCTCAGTCTGCCGATCGTTCTCTTTCCCGAAGGCGCCTCCTCATTAGGCCCGAATGGCCCACGCCAGGTCTCCCACCACGCAGCACTCCACCGGTTGAGTTCCGCTGCGACTCAGCCAGATTCCTTCAGCTGTCCGGCCCGCCCATGTTGCACCACAGCTCCGGTGGTTGTTTTCGGCACACCAGTCAGTGCCGCTGCACCTCAGCCGGGGGTTCAGGTGCCTCACACCTGCATCGCAGCCATTTTGCGCAACTATCTCACGGCCAGCTCTCCGTCCGGAAAATGTCCCGGAGCCCCTGCACTGCAAATCGAGTGTCGCTGGGCAGACACCAAAACAGGGTCACCTCACGCTCACGACTCCCGACACCATCGGGGGTTAGAAGGGCCTTAATATTTCAGGATCACTGCGGGATCTTCACGGAGCTCGGCGCTCAAGCGGCCAGCTCCATTGGCCTCCAAGTCACGCCCCCTCCTAAGTGGGGGCTTCATAACTAAACCCAAGCTGTCATCTGCCTAACGGGGGAGCCGCCACAGCTGATTGCCACCACCTATAGGGACTCCAAGTCCCACAACCTTGGGAGCCTCACCTGGGATTCATCAACAACGCAATTTTACAAAGCCTGGGCCAAGGGCGGGCCCTTCCATACCCGGAGGAGGCTGGGCCTCCCCCTAACATCTATTTTCCCAACCAAAATGTACTGTTGTTTGCTATATCTTGCAACCCCTAGTTGCATCTGTTCTGACATGGTTTTTGGCTCTATTTCGGAGTGATGATGACTTTAAGCTTGCTAACATCTATAATCTGTATTCTTACCTTGTGTTGGCCCTTTTAAGCCCTTTCTTCCAGACCTAGAAGAGGATAGCTGCTTTATATGATGATAGATCCCTTATTCTTGACTCTAATCCATCTATTGCCTATTGGCTTTGACATAATTATGTGTCCTTTCATTATCCTGCCTATAGTAGAGGGTGGATCCTGTGGTCCTGACTTTATATTACATATTGGTATGGTTTGTGTAGGTACTCTGACAGAGCTAAGGGTTATAACATCCTTCTCAGGCCTACAAGGCCCAGAACTAGAGAGACTCCATTTTGCTTTCTATCCCTGCAGAACTGAGATGCTTGCAGGGCAAAGGTAATGTTTATAGTTAAGGCTGTTGTCCACTTGGAGAGAACCGGTCTGGGCCAGCCCTTATCGGTAGGCTGTATTATTCTCTGTGTGGAAGACACCACAAAAGGCCGGCCGGCTGGGTGTGTGTCCTTGACGCGGAGTGGTGCAGAGATCTGATGGGCGGCGGGCTGATGGCTGGAACTTTCCATGAGGAAACAGCATTCCATATTAGTGAAGTGCAGAGGCGGAGTCAGTTAGTTGAGCTGGAGTTGCAGAAAGAGTTGAGTTGGAGGAGCAGAAAGAGTTCGAGCTGGAAAGAGTTTGAGTTGGAAGCAGTTGAGTTGGATTGAAGCAGAGGAGTGGAGTTGCAGAAGGAGTGGAGAATCAGAAAGAGTTTGAGTTGAATCGGAGCAGAGGAGAGGAGTGCAGTTGCAGGAGGAGAAGAGACAGAAGATGCTTGGAGCAGAGAGAAGACAGACAGTCAGTGAGCTGGAACTGAAGGAAGCAGTCAGAAGCAGTTACTTATCAGGAGGAGTTGTGAATAGCTGGAGTCTGAAGTAATGCCTTTTTTAGAAGAGACTGAAGTTATATCGTGGATTAATCTGTGGGAGCAGCTGGAGTGAATTGGACATTAGCACAGAGACAATCAAATAGAGTGAAGAAGCTAGTGGAGAGAACGGTTATCAGAGCGGCAGAAACAATTAGACTGAAGTTGGAAGGTGGAGAGAGTTCGTGGGGGAGAGGAATCCAGTGCAGAGTGATCAGCGCAGATGTGTGTCCAAGAGTGCAGGAGAGGATCTAAGACGAGCTAAGGCACAGACGAGAGATACCCTTCCTTATTTTCAAACATTAACCTTGTCCTTATACTGTATGTCTAATCCTTTTTCTTTCAGTGGTGTGTTACAGTTCCTGTTAGTTACAGAGACCCCGCAGATCTGTGTATGTGTCTATTCCCATTTTATTGTTATTGTAATAAAGATACCCCAGTTCTTAGTGAACCAGTGTGCATGTGTTGTCCTTATGATAGAGCTAACCTTTCTCAAAAGGAAATAGGAGCGTTTAAATCAGGGAATAACTCTTGCATACAGTGTGTGTCTCTTGTTCTTAAAGCGCAGGTAACCTTTCCTTCTAGTCAGGTGTTACAACCAGAACAGATGCTGCCCCTGATCAGGTAAGTAGCCACTGAATAATTAGGGAGAGAGAGGAGCCCTTGAGCTAGGGAAATAGGTATACACTAAGTAATTCGGCCATTCCATACTATTATTGTAGTAGTGAACCTTTAGTGAATAGTGAGAGAAACTTCCCAACATAGAGAGAGAGAGAGCTGAAGGTATTCATAGGAGAGTGATCGTCGTTGGTAAGCGGCGTTAATGAGAACACCAGGTGGGAGACTGGTGCTTAGGTTCGCCGGATTGTGGACCGGGCTGTGAGTGAGAGAACACTAGGGAGGAACACTAGTGTGTAGGTTCGCCGGATTGTGGACCGGGCTGTGAGGGAGAGAGCACTAGGGCTGCAGACCAGTGTATAGGCACGCAGGATTGCGGAGGTGCCGAGCGAGCACTGACTGTGGTCAGTGTGTAATGGTAAATAATCAGAACTGCCCCAGGGTAGATTAGTCTGGACCCATGTGGTTGCGAGACTATGAGGTATGAGTGTGGTGTAGGGATTGGACGTCCTTAGTAATCAGTGAGTATTCCTAGTAATCCCTATAGATTTAGTGGTGTGTCTGATGATATGAGCTTGTATATTGCGAGTTCCCCATCCTCAGGTAGGTACCCAGGTGCCTGGACAGATGGGTTCTGAGGAGGGAGGTGGTTACGTTTTGGTGGTGCTCTGATGAGCTGGTCCTATCTGATCTGAGAATCCGGTCATAAAAGCATCTAAGCATCTTAAGCTGTTTGACTGGGTCAGTTTGCATTGATCTGATAAGTAAGCTTGCTGCCTTGATTGTTCTAGTCTGCCTCACTGAAAATGTTCAAATCCACCATTTCATAGCTCTGTTTTCAGCTCTGGTATACGCCCCTTGTCATCTACAAATGGGGAAAAAGGAATGCAACTGAAGGGGATGGGGGAGGGGGGGTTGGTAAAAAAGAAAACCACAAATTTGCAAAAAACATGCTGGAGGCAATTGTGTGCTTGACCGCCATGACAATCTGTTGGTTGAATGTGAGGAGATACTCGCTGCAGCCCCCGCTGCCTCTCGTCCTCCCCCCATTCGTTTTTCACCCCCAGGTAGCACAAACAAGCAAAAGCAAATCCAGGGGATGTTTAAGAAAAATACTCTTCAGGCCCAGGAGCAACATACTGTGGGTAAAGCACACTCACTGTTAACAACTGCACTTGTGCCAACTTAGCACCAAGAGACCTGTTGGTGTACGTGCGCTTTATAAATCTCCCCTAACATAACATAACATCACTAGTACACTCCAATCCTGTCTAGCAACTACAGTCTACATTTGAGGATGTTTTACCTTGCAGTAACGCTTTGCCCCATTGGCCGAGATAACAAACGATTAGGATGTCGCTAATAATTTGGTGCGTTCTTCCACAGCACCTGATGTTTCTGTTTCCATCTCCTCTGACCAGGCCTCTTACACTGCTTTTATCTTAGATTTGAAAACTGAGGTAGGGGCTTCTAAAATCCATGATTACATCACTGTCCAATTCTTTGAAACAGCTGCTAGCTTTTAGCAACACGCATGCAGTTATTGGACAAATTGATCTACCAGCAACCATTTCCAGACCATCTGCTGCTGTATCTAGTCAGTGACTCCTGTGAATGTGAATAAGGGTGCCGATCCCATATCCGATGATGTTCCCACTGCTAATCACCATCAGCAAATTCCCAGTCATGTGCCTTTATGGGCGCTTAACTACAAAGGGGTAACTTCCAATACCTCGAGTAGTCAAAACGTAGGCGCTCATACAGGGCACTTGACTCTGGATAGTTTTCCCTCTTCTTCTTTGTTTGGGGACAATCTCGGTCATAAACCTAACAACTCCCTGTGCCCCACTAAAAGTAGACCTGCCAGTGCTGATTCCATCATGATGATCGGTGTTCCTAAGCCAGGCTTCTCCAATGAGTAGCTCGTGAGCTACTGGTAGCTCTCCACCCACCTGTAAGTAGCTCTCCTGTGTGCAGCCCAACCTACTAAATTCGATACTTTTGGTTGGTTGAATTAGTCGTGTTGACCAAAGTGTAAAAGTGTCCATTCAACACAAAACTACATGTATTTTGAAACCTCATAATTTTGCAAATATATTTAAAGCTGATATTTGAGAGATAAATCTTAGCTCTGACGAAGTCAGTGGATATCCTGTCCCCCCTGGTATCCTGCACAATTCTATCACGTACTCTCCTTACCACTCCGCACTTCTAAGACCTTCATACCCGCTATCACTGCATCTCCAGTTCCTATACTCACCACCCTGCCTGCTAAAGACCCCGATAGAACTTCCCTCCCCCCGCCCCTCTCAAATCCTCCCAAGCATCACTACTCACCATAATCTCCTTCTGCTATTACCCCCCACCTCCTTGCCTGCCCCTCCCTGCCCACTCTCCCCTTTTTGTTTTCTTCTCCCCCAATATAGCCTCACCATGTCCGACCTCAGGACCACCTACACACCTCCCCCCACTCAGGATCTAACTAACAATCCCCCCTCACTCATCAAACATGGTCCCAACTCCTGGACAATTCCATACCCCCAATCCGCTCTAAAAATGCCCAAAAGAACTTCAAACATAAACTCCTCACCCGTCATCCTGAAACCCTCATTGAAGATAACTATCACAGACTCACATCCCCCATTAAAACTAACTACATTTTCTGTGAATTAACAATTTCCATCTACAAAACGGGAAATATCCTGATCCAAGCCTCTGAGAAGCACCTCCTAATCTTCGAACTCCTCTTCAACACTCTGTCCGACCACCTGGCAATTTCTACTCCCCCTCCAAAATCCCCTCAGTCCTAATCCCCCTCACTTTCTACTCCCCCTACAACATCCTCTCAATCCCAATCCCCCTCTGGACCCCCCTCGGCCGCCACTACTCCTAACCCTCTCCAAATGACAGTCCCCTGGCAAATGCTCCTACCCTGTCAGCCGCACTCGAACCACCCCCTAGTGCTATCCAATTCCACCTCTCATCACCTGCCCCTATCCAGACCCCCAGCCAACTATCCTCTGCCCACCAGAGTCTTACTCCACTCCTCCTTGAAACTCCTGCCCGTAACAACACTCCCCTCAACTTTAATCCTACCCTTCCCTCTTCTCCTGAACCATCCCCCAGCCACCCCTACAATTCACTCTGCCAAACTCCCACATCCCCTAATTACTGACCAATTCCAACACTCGCTATTACTCCTCCTCTCCGTCTTACGTACCCCTCATCGAACAATGCCCTGCATATCTCCTCCCCTGCCTTCGTAAACTGCACGCCCATCCACCTCACCACTCCCACTTCCCCCCTGGCCCGCATAGCCTGCCTCCACCTACCCCCCTTCCCCCTCCCCCTTCCAGTCCAGCACACATCGCACCTAACCCCCCCACCACTCCCAGGCTCATACTCCCCTCCCATCCCCTGACCTTCCCCAATCCTCCTCCCAATGTAGAACCTCACACATTACCACCCCCTCTTAAAACTACAACTCCATGCCTCCAACCCTCACTAGCTAACCACCCTATCCATAACCCCTCCTTTAGCCCGACTCCGCCCCCTCCACAACCTCCTCTAGCTACTTCGCAACCTAGATTTCAATCTTTCCACCCTAGCAGCTGAAATAACACTGCTCAGAAATGACTTCAATCGAATTAAATCCATCAAACCCTATGTGCGCCCCCCTGGCCCATGCTATTAACACTATTCACAGAAAGCACCCATACCCCAATCTTTGGTCCACTACGCCCCTCCTCCCACGCTCTGACAGACCACTTTGCACCACAAATACCTACTCCGCCCCCGATCTATCTGCCCTATGGTATGACTACCTTAACACTTCCCCTCCTATAGACCCCTCCCCCCTCACTCCAACATCCCTGTCATTCTGGTGACCTGCAGAACCCGGAGTGTCTGAGTTTCCCCAGGCCCCCCAACTCACCAGCATTCAACTCCTCCCTGCCCTTAACTCCAAACCGAGACCCCTTTCATGCATGCTCGTGAACTGCCGCTCAGCAGTCCGTCATGCACCCGAAATCTCAGAAACCATCCTCAATGAGGATGTGAACATTGCCTTCCTTTCGGAAACCTGGCTCAAAGACCACTCGACACCCATCCTTGACCTTCTGACTCCCCCTGGCTACTCTATTCTCAGAAAAGATAGACCTGAAAAAATAGGGGGAGGCCTAGCATTTATTTTCAAAGAAGAATTACAACTCGCCCAAAGTAACAAACCTGACTATTCTACCTTTGAATACTTAGGAGCTCAAAATAAAAAACGCCCCCCAATACGACTCCATAACATATACCACCCTTCTGGCGATCACCTCCCATTTGCAGAAGAACGTTCTGATCTTATCTCCTCTTCACTACTGCGTTCCAACTCCAACAAACTCTTCCTTGGAGATCTCAACCTCCACTGGAATAAACCCAATGATCCTACTACCAACCTTCTCAATAACCTTCTCGAGATTAGCAACCTCAAGCAGATTTGTAATGCCCCCACCCACGTTAAAGGAGCTACCCTTGACGCCATCATCTCCAAACCTGATCTAGCTTCCTTATCCAACATCATCCCCATTGACTGGTCTGGCCATCATCTTATCCTGTTTACTATCTCCCCCCCCAGCGCCACCCGCCCCATAAACAAAACATTAAAACTACAACTATGTCCAGAAATCTTAGGCAAATCCCCCCTGGAGTGTTAGCGCATCAACTCCAATCCCATCTCGGTCACTCTGACCCCTCCTCCAACGCAAATGAACTCACCGAGCACTTTAATAAAACTATCTTAGAGGTTCTAGACAAACTCGCCCCACTAAAAATAAAGAACCAAAAAAAATCCCCTCTAAAAAATGGTTCACCCTTGACCTTAATAATGAAAGGCGCTCTCTGAGACTGGCTGAAAGAACATGGAGACAACACCCTTCCCCATCTCATCTTGCTCTCCTCTCCAAGAAAGCCTCATTCTTTCGTCTCCAACTCTCTCGTGCCAAAAATAGACCTAGAGAACTGTTCAACATTATTAGAAATCAAACCTGTTCTGCACTGCCTAACCCGGAGGCCTCCATTAACAAATGTGAAAACATTTCTAAAATTGACCGCGCCTTCCTCCACCCTCAACCGCCACCCACCCCCCAACTACCTCGCATTTCTACCCCCTATTTCCCTCTCCCTGTGAACACCCCTATGACTCCTCCTCTCCTCCTCTCATTGCTCAACCCTTCTGATCCTCTCCCCATTATCCCACCGCCTAAAAACAATGCCTCATGGCATAATTTCCCCACGTATCTGAGCAGGAAGTCTTCAGCATCCTTACTAAACTCAAACCATTCTCTCACACTAAAGACCCTCTCCCGTCCGCACTCATCCTAGATCTCAAACACGCTATTGTCCCCTACTGGACCAACATCATTAACACCTCCCTCGCTACAGGAAATGTTCCCACCTCACTTCAACTCGGACAAATCACCCCATCCCAAAAATCCCAAAGCCGGCCCTAATGTCCCGAACAATCTCCGCCCTATCTCCAATCTTCCTCTCCTCGCCAAAGCCCTCGAAAAATGTGCTCTCCACCAACTGGACAATCACATTGACACATTCAACCTTCTAGACCCCCTTCAATCTGGCTTCCGCAAAGAATGTAGCACCGAAACCGCACTGCTGAACGTAGTAGATGATATTCATTTAGCCCTGGATAAGGGCGAGAGTTACCTACTTATCCTCCTTGACCTTACCGCTGCATTTGACACAGTCTACCACCCTACCTTACTCAACACACTCAAAGATCGCTTCGGCATTAATGGCACTGTCCTTACTTGGTTCACTTTCTACATCCAACATCGAACTCAACAAATTAAAATTCAAAACAGCCTCTCTAAACCCACTCCTGTCTCTCTAGGTGTCCCTCAAGGATCCATCCTTTCCCCCGCCCTCTTCAACCTCTTTATGGATCCCCTTACCGTCATACTTAAACAAGCAAAAATCAACTACCACCTTTACGCTGATGACACCCAACTGTACTACAAAAATTAGATCATATGCCGATATCCTTCACCTTAACTCTACACTAACCAAGATCCAAGCCTGGTTCCATAACAACCATCTTAAACTTAACCCTAACAAAACCGAGATCATCCTCTTCTCGCCCAAAAGCAACCCTCTCCCCATCCAAGCATGGATCGCAGAGCTTTACGCCCTAAACTGACTCTCTCCCTCACTGATTCTGTCAAATCACTCGGTATCACCATCACCAATAAACTCACACTCAACTCCCATCTACAAAACTCAGCTAAAAGTGCACTCTTCACAGTCCGCCACCTCAAAAAAATCAAACCCTTTATCCCAGACAACAACTTCAAACTAATTATCCAACCTCTGGTCCAATCCAAAATTGATTATGGGAATGCCCTTCTCTCTGGTACTCCCAAAATCCTCCTCACCCCCATTAAATCCCTCTTCAAACTCGCAGCTAGACTAACAAATAACCGTCAACGTGTTAACCACATCTCCCCTACCCTCAATAACCTCAAATGGCTCCCCATTGAAAGCAGATCCTCTTACAAAATTGCCTGTATCACACACAAAGCCCTCTATCAGGACACTCCAACATACCTCTCAATGAAACTCAAAAAAGCTGGCAGCACTAGATTGTTGAGAAGCTCCAACACCCTTCTTCTCATTTCACCTCTTCTCAAAAAAAGCTCATCTAAATCCCGCTCCTTCTCTGGCAAGGCCCCTACCATTTGGAACGCCCTCCCCAAAGACCTCCAATGCAACCCCTCCTATGACAGCGTCAAGAGAGACCTTAAAATTCACCTCCTCACCAAATTCCTGGGGTAACTTAAAGCCTAGGTCCCCCCTCATCATACTACTGCCCCATCAGGAGACTGTCTTACTTGTCCTCCCTACTTTATTATATAGTTTACTCGAAACAACGACCCACTGATCATAACTATTTGCTCTCTATTACAATTTATGCATGATGATCATTATATTACTCTATTTATACTTTTATTCTCATGTGATGTTTGTTGTTATTTGCCTCATATATTGTTTATTTTATGTTCCCTCTCATCTCCAATGTTGATGTAAAACGCTCTGATACCCTCGGGTGTAGCCAGCGCTATATAAAACCTTTTAAAATAAAAATAAAATAAAAAATCAGGTGGCATTAGGCAGACGTAGAACTAATATTAATACCTTGGTGCCAGCTGCATTACATCTATAGTTGTTATGTCTTATCTATATAGAGCAGAGGTCTTCAAAACATTTTTACTCGGAGCCCCCCTAGGCAAAATGTTTTGAGGTCAGCCCCCCACCCCCACTGGGGCTTATGTGATGATTTCAAGAATTTTTTTTCTATAGCTTATGAACCACACTAAATATGAGATTTATAAAACAGCAAATGCATCAAACAAAACATTATCGCAAACAAACTGCTCCACATAATTGGGATGTTGTGAGCCCCTCACACTCTTTGACCCCATGCAACTCTACCTGCTGCACTAATGATAACCGCAGTCCTGAGTAGCAGGCTATCTCCTCTGCATCTTTTACCTCTTCCCCACCATGATGGATCATCACCTCGGTCCTAATGCTTGAAAGGAAAATAAGCTCCAATGCCCCTTTTTTAAAGGTAGACAGTCATAACTGAGATGCAGTGTGCCTCTCAAATTCCTGGGCCTGATGCATCTGCTTCCTTAATGATAACAAGCAGAGTCTACTTACACACTTGGCAGCAGTACCAGCTTCACTAATGAATGTCCCTAAAACAAAACTCTTATATTGTCCCCTTCTTTGGGGTATATCTCTGAAGGAGCTGTCTCTGGCCATTTGTAAACATAAAAATAAGTCCCCATACAGTGCTCCCTATTCTGGGCCTTCTCTTTGACAAAATCTATGAATCTCGCTCCTTTCCTCTGTCTCCTAGACCATTACTGTCAGGCCCCAGGGATTGAGAGGAGTAGGGCTCTGCATTTGAATGCAACCCTTCTTGCCTTCTACCTGCCACCCCATGGAATCAGCTTTCACAAAACAAAGTGCCCCTGAATGGTCAATACTGACTTTGAGGTGTCTCTGCCTGAAAGCGAAGGGTGTGGTGGTAGTGCAGATAGTTAAAAAAACAGCCTTCTTACCAGCTATTAATTGATTGAGTAACTTAAAGCCAGGGCCACTGGAATTATGAGTTTCTGCATCAGCAGTGTTTCCCACATAATTATAGTTTTACTGCATTTGCTCCCTAATCTGCAGATTTGAACTAAAGAAACATGATTCTAGCTCAAACGGAACAAAAGATACTTAAAGCGTGACAAAGTGTTCCCGGAGCATTGGAAGCCCCTTTGCAAAGATTCACTGGTAGTCTTGTAGTTGCTTACTGCTGTATTTGGGTGTTAAACTGGTAATAATGAGGTGAAATATTTCCCCTGACAGCGTTACCTTGAGTTTAAATGACAAAATAATGAAGTAATGTTAACCGCAAAATGTGGCGCATTGTGCAGCATAATGTACCTCTTCTCGCTGCATAATTTAGTCAAACATGCCGCATAATGTGGTCCTCTTCTGCTGAATAATTCCAGTGGCTCTGCTTAAGGCTTCATGGTGGCAAAGATGTATTCTTTTTGAGATGTAATGTAAGGGTTTTATCAGCCGAGATCTGGAATAGGGGAGACACTTACAAAAATGTCTGCATTGGATACAGCAACCTAGCTTAGAGTATATAAATATTATTTTAAAATAATGACTTACATATTCACAGTGCTTTCTGACACAGGCTGGGACCTCATAGCACTATAAACAGGGCCACTGGAATTATTCCACAGGAGAAGGCCAAATTATGCAGCAGGGATGACTAAATTCTGCAGCAAGTAAAGGCAAATTATGCTGCATAATGCTGCATATTTGATCATAGCATTACTGTGTTATTTTGCAATTTGTACACTTGTTAACATTGACCTGGGTTTTATTGAGCCTCATAAGTACCACATTAATACCCACATATAGCAATAAGCAACAGAAAGAAGACCAGTCAACCTTTAGAAAGGGCCTTCCACTGTGAGGTAATGTGTTGCTGCATTTTTAGTAACTTTTGAACCATTTGAGCTAGAAACAAGTTTTTTTTTAAATCTGCAAATTATGTAGCAGATGATGGATTATGTGGCAAATGCGGGAAATCCATAACTGTGCGCAAAATACCCAAACGGCACAATTGCATAATTCCAGTGGCCCTGACTATAAATACAAAGGTCACTATTCCTCTGCACCAACTAGGGTTCAATTATGTGTTTCTTAGCTTTAACACACACAGACATCTGCAGTGATGGTAGTCACTAACTGAGGTTTCATAACCTAAAAGAGTGCAGTTATCACCAGTTAGTTTAACTTGCATTTATTATCCAATTAAGTTGGATAATAAATGCAGCCAGGGCGACTGACGCTGGAATCTGGGGATCACGGTTCGATCCCCAGCTCCGGCGGCAGGTTAGCCCAGCACCATGTGACTCTAGGCAATAGCTTGCTTAACCACATGCGCGCTGCTCTTATTCTGCTTCTATGCTGACTTTTTAAAAAACGCACTTTACATGACGAGCTGGGCTCGTCATCAGTGTTTGAGGAGGCTACACCATGACGAGCCCAGCTCGTCATCAGCCTCGAAGGGGTTAATCTTCCCGACGGCCCCCAGCGCCCAGAGACCCTTGCGGGTGATTGTACGCTTTACAAATGTGGATTTATTTTATACACACCTGCAAGACTGTGAAAACACAAAACACGTAGGCTTTTTATTTTATTTTTAGCAACCTCTTTGACCCTGCCAGCACACGAGGGGTCCAACTAGACCCGAAATTTGGGGGGCTAACACTCCCAGCCAGGGCTGGCCCTAGCACTGGCTGCACACAGTGTAACAGTCTTTTTTGGTGCCCCTCCCTCATTTTTTCCTCCAAGAATTCCCTCACTACGGTACACAGTCAAAAGGTTCAAAGGTTCAAAAGATACTTTATTCGGTTCAATTCACAAAAACCATAAAAGTACACAAGCATAAAAAAAGGTCCACAAGTCACCAAGCAGCATAATAAATAATAGAATACAGCTTGAAAAGGCAGGGAGTACCCAATAAAATATGCAACACATGGTGGCAAGAATTTAAAAACAACAGCATATACGATGGTCAAATAATTAGAAAAATTATAAGAAGTTGTAAGTTTAAAAAACTTGATTCAAGTTACAATGGTCAACATTTGTAAAAAATCAACTAGGACCAGGCGATCTTTTTACTGAGTCTCACCGCTATGGTTAAAAATTTAGCCACGTTGTAGATTTCCCATATTTCCGTCAAAAGTTGAAGGTACAACAAAGCTGGCTTCACTTGCCTAAAACCTTTTCCTTTTAACAATGGTATGATAAACTTTTTCCTAATGCCCTTAAAATAATCACAAAAGAACAGAAAGTGGGCAGTGTCCATAATTGAGCAGCCGTCACATTTGCACAGATCTAAGTCCGTGCCCCTGGTCCAGCCAGGGCGGCCAGAAATTAATAGGTGAATTTTGTTCAGTCGGAACTTCGTTAAAAGATACCTATGGTTGGAGTTGTTGACAACCTTGAGGTAAAGTTCCGGTTCATGGCCAGAGGAAACGATCAGTTGATGGGTCCTGACAGAGGGCTTTAACAGCTCCCTGCCTTCTCTGTCCATTCCTCTGTTCAACAAAAAGGTATTTTTAGCCCATTTCAAATCACCTTTCACCAAACTAGAAGGTTTGTCGAACAATTCCGGCCGGCCCAACTTTTCGCACATTTGTTGTACATATTTCAGCCAGGGGATCTTTTCCCAGTGATCTACCATTAGACAGTCTCTTAAGATTTCATGATTCACATCAAGCTCTGGGTTAAGCCAGACTGATATCCATTTTAAAAGGGGGGCCATGGCAATTCTATCCTCCAAATAGTCCACGCCGCATTCCTGATGAACTATGAAGCTTGCCGTGGATCTTGGGAGAGAAAGAAGCGTTTTCAAGAAGTTATCTTCCGTAACCTGGAGCGATGTAACTGGCCTGAAGCCCCACAGGTCTGCACCATACATGGCGATGGCAGTACATTTGGCAGCATATACTTTTAAAACTGCCTCAATGGGCTTCACCCCTAATTTACGGGAGAAGCCCAACACCGCAGAAATCGAGCGTGCCAGGGCTGTTTTTTTCTCCACCAATTGAGGGTGCCACGTAGAACACTCATCAAAAACAACCCCCAGGTAGGGAAATCTGGGGACTCTTGACAACTTATGTCCGTTACAATATAATGACATCACATTTTTTTTGGCCTTCGCTTTATGGCCCACCACCATGACATGGGATTTACCAAAGTTAACACTTAAATCAAGATTATTCATAAAAACATAAAAAGAGTTCAACAGGCATTGAAGTCCCACTGCAGTTCTGGCTAGGAGAGCAGCGTCATCCGCATACAGTAAGGCTGGCAGTAAATATTTCCCTGCCCTCTGGATGTCCTTGCACACTGCGCCCAAAACTCTACCTAGGTCATTAATATATAGTGTAAAGAGCAGGGGAGCAAGAATGCAACCCTGCCTCACACCATTAATAATGCTGATTTTTTTCCGTGCAGTTCCCCTTTCTGTCGTAACGGACCGTTGCAGTGAGGTCCCTATGGAGGTCTGCTAGGAAGTGCACAATGTTTGGATCTATTCCAATGTTAAGGAGCTGACCCCACAGCTTGGATCTGTTTACTCAGTCAAATGCCGAGGACAGATCCATAAAAGCAATGTACAAAGATCCTTGCTTAACTAAGGTGTACTTCCCAATAAGCAGTTGTAGATTTAGGCTTTGGTCGATAGTACTGCGCCCCTTTCTGAAACCATACTGTAGAGGAGAAAGTGTATCAGTCTCCTCTAGCCAATTGGTCAATTTACATAGAACCACTCTCCCTAAAACCTTAACTGCAGAATCAATGAGGGATATAGGTCGGTAATTGCCAGGGTCACCCCTGTCCCCTTTTTTATAAATGGGGACAATTACCGACTGCGTCCATGACTCAGGAATGCCTGTCTTAGAAACTCTGTTAAAAACATTAGCTAAAACTTTGGACCAAAATAAAATGTCGACTTTAAAAAGGTCAGAGGGAACGCCATCTGGTCCAGGAGCTTTATTACTGGTCATCATACCAATGGCCACGGCCACCTCTTCCTCATTCACAATCAAGGTGTAAGGCAATTGGGGGAAGGCAGTCATACCTTCTACCACCAAAGTCTCTTGTTCGTATACGGACCTAAAGTGCGAGTGCCATTTGTCTTCTTGGATTCCACAATCCAATTCATTGTTGCTGGGATCAGAGAAATAGGGTTGATTAACCACAGCCCAGAACTTGGCGCTGCTTTTTAAAACATCAATTGAGGTCAGGTCGGCCCAGGCATCCTCTCTAATTTCACGCCGCCTTCTTTCGATTGCGGTCGTGTATTCTTTCCTGAGAGTGGCCACGAGCAGTCTGTCTACTGGATTGGACTTAAGCGCTACCTTAAGTTTATGGTTAGCCGCTGAGCAGTTCTTGTCAAACCAGCCTTCCTTCCCTTGTGTTTTGCCTTTACCCTGACGCGTCAGGTTGGAGAGAATGTCGAGGCAAACCTTTTTATACGCCTCCATTACTTCACTATCCCCAGCCTGATCATCCATACATAGCTTTAAGTCCTCCCTACTACTAAGGCAGAGGTTACAGAAAAACTCTTCTGGAATTAGCTTACACCATTTGATTCTGCGTGCTTGGTCAGTCAACCGCATGTCATGTTTATCTACCAAATTTGGGCAACTTTCCTTGGTAACAAATATGTTCTTAGCTTTTAATACAACAGGGTTGTGGTCACTAAAGTGGGACCACAGAACTGAGTAGCTACTGATTTGGACTCCACAAGTACTACTGAGGAATATATAGTCAATCACGGAGCCGCTGCCATGACCTGTAAACGTGGGGATGTCCTCCTCACACCCATTTGGCAATATTAACCCATTTTCGGCCAACAATGTTTCTAAAAAAATACCTTGCTCTGAATGTTCAAAGTGGATGTTTTCTTCATCCAGGGGGCCAAATAACACATTTGGGGGGCATTTATCCTGACAACCATGGACATTGAAATCTCCCATCAACAGGATGGCACAATCATACTCTGCGGACTCTTTAAAATCAACCAGGATAGAACTTAGCATCATCAGGTTACTGACTGGCCTGTCCCTGTCAAAAGAATTATAAAAGTTTATAACCAGAACATTATGATAACCCCTATGGGTGATTAAAACAGCAAGACAATAAGGACAGCCAATAGCTATTTGCGTGTATATACCCGGGATTTTAGCTGAGATCAGAGTTGCCAGCCCCCCTCTGGCCCGCCCCCGCGTTGATCCGACGGCCGGTAGAGAGAAAGTAGTGAAACCATCCACTGTCAGTAAGTTTTGGGTGTCCCAGGTCTCCTGCATAGCTATTATGTCCATAGATCCTATGAGGTCCCGCCAGATCGGATCATCCACTTTATTTTTGAGACCCGCGATGTTCCATGTTGCCATAGTAAACTCCCATCTACCCGGTGCCTCAACCGTTGTTTTGTACAATGGGGCCCCACCTTCAGCACCCTTGTCAAAACATGGAATTAAATTTAACTTCTGCATGTCCGAGATGCTATTTTCCTTTTGCAGAGGGGTGGGGGAGATGTTAGGCCTCTGTCTAAGTGGTGAGCCCTGTGTTTGTCAGTCGACCCAGTCCAGGGTTGACAGACATTCATAGCGATTAGCAGTTGGGAAGTTGAAATGATTGTCATATCCATTTGCAGTCTGGTGGTAATAATATGGGTGACTATTTTGAGGCCCTGCAACAAACCCACCTTGAAGCGGTCTGCCTCTTCTTCTCCTGACCGGATTCCATTCCTCATCGCCACCCTCATCCCAGCCATAAGGTTGCGCCTCCCATGGGGGGTTAAACCTCTGTCTGGCTTTTTGCTCGTGTGGGCCCTTTAGCCAACTCCATCTTTTATCTGCTTGATTCCCAGGTAGGTAGAAATAAGAGAGGGGCCTAGCAGTAACGGTGCTTGCTTGATAACGAGAGGTTCCTCTACATATAAGTTCTACCACCTGTGTGTTCTCGAAAGTGACCACAACGCAGTCCCCTTGTAAGTTTTTTCTGTTCCCTCCCACCCATGGGGTTCTCTCCACCATTAGAATGTTGCTTGAAATATTCAGCGGTAGGGGATGATTTTTGGAGAGCCAGTGGCACACTTTATTTTTCAGAGCCTGGTAGGATTCTACTTCAGGTGGTGAAATTTCCGTGACTCCAGTAAGAATCACTACATAAGGGCAGGCATCAGGGGGAAGGTGGATGTTTCTTCGGGCCGCTGCCTTATCTCTTGGGGCCGGTTCTGGGTTTGGGGTCGGGAGTATGGGATCATTAGTTTTAACTTGGGGAGTTGTCTTGGGTTTAGTTGCATTCTCTGGTTGTTTAAGATCAGGGGTCTTTGTTTTAGTACCTCCCAAGTTTGGGGTATTACTAGGGTTCTTGGGAACATTGTCTTTGGCCACAGTGACGCTTTTACCAGCCAAAGATGACTTATTAGCTGTATTCACTACATGGGGTGTCTTAGTGTTCAAGTTAAAGCTTGGGGCACTTATATCCTTATGAATGTTTTTCAAAACAGTTTCTAAACCACGTAGTCTAACCTCTATGGGTTCGAGTAGGGCTTTTAACATATTAAAGATATTATTATTTGCCATGCTTAACCCACTCCTATCCTGGCTATGTTTGGCTAGATTAGTGACTTCACCACTTAGTTCAAGGATTTCCTCCAGACTATTATCAATAAGGGTGTCGTCTGGAAGACTTAGAGGCAAGCCAATTTTTGTCGGATGCCCCCCCCCCCCCCCTGTATCATTTGCACAGACTGCCAAGTTATTATTCACAATTGCCGGGTCTAAGATGGTATTGTCCCGGTTGTGGGCGGTTTGTGCTTTCTTCCCTTTATGGGTGGTGGATTTATTGGCCTTTTGTTTAGGGATTGCCCCTTCTTTCAAACCCCTTTGATTTATGGCACTGGCCAAGGGTGGATTATCTAGCTCATTACTGTCTAAGCCACTCTCTTTCAGAAGGTTAAGATTAGGGGTGGCCTCCAGATCCTGTTGTGAGCTTAAAACATCAAAATCCCCGGTATTGTGTACCATGGCGAGAGTATTGGGGCTGGACTCGATGTTGGGCGTACATGCCTGGGCAATGAGGCCTAAGGAAGATCTCTTGGCCATAGCTAGGTCTTGGGAGACCCTTCTGTCCATTATTACTATCCCCTCATCAATTAAGGCATTGGTGCGAACAATAAAGTCGCCCAGAGTCCCGGTTAACTTTTTCGCTCCTGCAACAGCCATACTTCTGGTCTCCCGACAATTCATGACAGTCCCCACTGCTAATCACAAATGACCGTTTGAAATATTAACACTGTGATGACAAGCCCATATACTTAGGACTTAGCAATGATTAGCAACTAACAACCCTGTAGCTAGTAATGAGATGTAGGCAGACTTACAGTTTCTGTGTCCAATAGTTACTGGGCTGAAGGTACTCGGGCGGGGGTTGTGGCCCAGGCCAGGCTCCTCAGGCCTCTGAGGGCCACAGAGGGCCCGCCCTTTGCCCGGGCTTAGCCCCGCGCTTGGTCCCGCTCGCGTCCCGCTACGCGGAGGGGGCGTTGTTGTTTTAAGCGCCTCCGGGCGCCTACTTGCGCGTCACAAATGCGCGCCCCCGCAAAGGCTCCTGGGGGTTGGAGTCCCCCCGCTCTGCGGCCGCGTTGATGATGAGAAGCGGCGGCGGGGGGGACTCGGCTCCTGCAGTCGTGACTGTCCCGCTAGCAGACTCGTTCTCTGCTTTACAAAAGGTAGCGTTCTCCTCCTTCAGTTTATGTGCAGTCAAAATATCGAGTTTTAAATTTCGACCTACCAAAATATCGTGTTTGAAATATCGAAGGTGCAGAATATCGATGTCAAGAATATCGTTGGTCAGAATATCGACCCTAAGGTAAGTAATATCGAAATTCTTTATATCGATGTAAGTAATATCGAAGTTAGTAATATCGATAGCATATATATCGATGTAACTAATTTCGATGACACTAATATCGATATTAGTATTTTTTTTTTATTTTATTATGTATGTGTTATAAGTTTTAGTTAAGTATTTAAAAAAAATAATATTATGTGTATTAATTTTATATATTACTAAAAAAATTTATTAGTAAATTATATGTTTTAGTACCGGAGCGGGTAGTGGGTTTATAGGGGAATAGGGTGGGAAGTAATTTAATTGTAATTAATAAAATATTTATTGATGTATAATTTTTTTTGTAATTAATTATTAATTGGCTATTAATTATTTTAATTGATAAATTAAATATATAATTGGTAATTAATGTTAATTTTAATTAAATGTTATGCTTTAGTACCGGAGCGGGTTGTGGGTTTATAGGGGAATAGGGTGGGAAGTAATTTGTTTGTAATTAATAAAATATTCATTGATGTATAATTTATTTTGTAATTAATTATTAATTGGCTATTAATTATTTTAATTGATAAATTAAATATATAATTGGTAATTAATGTTAATTTTAATTAAATGTTATGTTTTAGTACTGGAGCGGGTTGTGGGTTTATAGGGGAATAGGGTGGGAAGTAATTTAATTGTAATTAATAAAATATTTATTGATGTATAATTTATTTTGTAATTCATTTTTAATTGGCAATTAATTATTTTAATTGATAAATTAATTATATAATTGGTAATTAATGTTAATTTTAATTACATGTTATGTTTTAGTACCTGAGCGTGTTGTGGGGTTATAGGGGTATTGGATGGAAAGTAATTTAATTGTAAATATTGAATTATTTATACATTTTTAGTTATGGATAATTAATGTATTAAAAAAATTCTTAATTGGTAAATATTTATTTTAACAGATAATTATTTTTTAAATTGTCAATTAATATTTGTAATTTGTAAATATTTTTTAATAACTAGAAAAAATAATTAAATAATTGTTAAACATTATTTTTTGTAAAAATATTAATCATTATAATGTTTTTTAATTTATAAAATTGATTTAAATGTAAATAATATGTTATTGTTATGATAAATAAATTATTCTTTTATATGTATTATTTAGTGATTAATTTTGAATAATTATTATTTATTGGTTTTTGTTGTTAATTTATAGTCAATAAATTATTGAAATGTAATTGGTTTTATTAAACAATAATTGTTTTTTCTTGATGTTGATGTATTTGAAAAATTAATTATACATTATTTCAAACATAAACATTATTTAGAAGTATGTGGCAATAAAAATCTATGTTATTAAACGCTTTCCCTACTGTTGCACCCTTTGGAGTTGGAATAGTAATTTTTCCACCTACGCTATCCAAAGCTTTCCCTACTGTTGCACTTTCTGGACTGGGAATACTAATTTTACCCCCTACACTATCCAACGCATTCCCTACTGTTGCACTCATTGGAGTGAGAATAGTCATTTGTACCTATCCGCTATCCAACGCTTTCCCTACTGTTGCACCCACTGGAGTAGGAATAGTAATTTTTACCCGTACGCTATCCAACGCTTTCTCTACTGTTGCACTCCCTGGAGTGGGAATAGTACTTTTTATCCGTACACTATCCAACGCTTTCCCTACTGTTGCACTCACTGGAGTTGGAATAGTAATGTTTACTCGTACGCTATCCAACGCTTTCCCTACTGTTGCACTCACTGGAGTGGGAATAGTAATTTTTACCCACCCGCTATCCAACGCTTTCCCTACTGTTGCACCCTTTGGAGTTGGAATAGTAATTTTTACCCTTACACTATCCAACGCTTTCCCTACTGTTACACTCACTGGAGTTGGAATAGTAATTTTTACCCGTACGCTATCCAACGCTTTCCCTACTGTTGCACTCACTGGAGTCAGAATAGTAATTTTTACCCACCTGCTATCCAGCACTTTCCCTACTGTTGCACTCTCTGGAGTGGGAATAGTAATTTTACCCCCTACACTATACAACGCTTTCCCTACTGTGGCATCCTTTGGAGTTGGAATAGTAATTTTTACTCTCACGCTATCCAACGCTTTCCCTACTGTTGCACTCTCTGGAGTGGGAACAGTAATTTTACCCCCTACACTATCCAACGCTTTCCCTACTGTTGCACCCACTGGAGTGGGAATAGTAATTTTTACACGTACGCTATCCAACGCTTTCTCTACTGTTGCACTCACTGGAGTGGGAAAAGTACTTTTTACCCGTACACTATCCAACGCTTTCCCTACTGTTGCACTCACTGGAGTTGGAATAGTAATTTTTACTCGTACGCCATCCAATGCTTTCCCTACTGTTGCACTCACTGGAGTGGGAATAGTAATTTTTACCCACCCGCTATCCAACGCTTTCCCTACTGTTGCACTCTCTGGAGTGGGAATAGTAATTTTACCACCTACACTATCCAACGCTTTTCCTACTGTTGCACCCTTTGGAGTTGGAATAGTAATTTTTACTCTTACGCTATCCAACGCTTTCCCTACTGTTGCACTTACTGGAGTTGGAATAGTAATTTTTACTCGTACGCTATCCAACGCTTTCCGTACTGTTGCACTCACTGGAGTAGGAATAGTAATTTTTACCCACCCGCTATCCAACGCTTTCCCTACTGTTGCACCCTTTGGAGTTGGAATAGTTATTTTAACCCTTACGCTATCCAACGCTTTCCCTACTGTTGCACTCACTGGAGTTGGAATAGTAATTTTTACCCGTACGCTATCCAACGCTTTCCCTACTGTTGCACTCACTGGAGTGGGAATAGTAATTTTTACCCACCCGCTATCCATCGCTTTCCCTACTGTTGCACTCTCTGGAGTGGGAATAGTAATTTTACCCCCTACACTATCCAACGCTTTCCCTACTGTTGCACCCTTTGGAGTTGGAATAGTAATTTTTACCCTTACGCTATCCAACGCTTTCCCTAATGATGCACTCATTGGAGTGTGAATAGTCATTTTTACCTACCTGCTATCCAACACTTTCCCTACTGTTGCACCCACTGGAGTGGGAATAGTAATTTTTACCCGTACGCTATCCAATGCTTTCCCTACTGTTGCACTCACTGGAGTGGGAATAGTAATTTTTACCCACCCGCTATCCAACGCTTTCCCTACTGTTGCACTCTCTGGAGTGGGAATAGTAATTTTACCCCCTACACTATCCAACGCTTCCCCTACTGTTGCACCCTTTGGAGTTGGAATAGTAATTTTTACCCACCCGCTATCCAACGCTTTCCCTACTGTTGCACTCTCTGGAGTGGGAATAGTAATTTTACCCCCTACACTATCCAATGCTTTCCCTACTGTTGCACCCTTTGGAGTTGGAATAGTAATTTTTACTCTTACGCTATCCAACGCTTTCCCTAATGTTGCACTCATTGGAGTGGGAATAGTAATTTTAACCTGTTTGCTATCTAATACTTTCCCTACTGTTGCACCCTATGGAGTTTGAATAGTAATGTTTAGCCTTATGCTATCCAATATAATTTATAATTATTTATGTATTTTATAATATTTTTATTATGTTACATAATGTTGTTTGAATAATTTTTTAATTGATGAAAGTATATTTCATTGTTTTTATGTATTAAATATAAATATTTATTATTATTTATGTTATTATTTTATGAGTGTTGATGTATTTGTAATTTATAGTATTTGTTAATATTTTTAAATTAATTAAAAAATTAATAAATATTATTACTAATTAAATATATATTACATATTGTACGTTTAATTTTTATAAATGTTTAACATTAAATATGTATTAATCATTTTAAACATTCTAACATATTTTTACATAAGTTTAAATTATACAAAAGTATTATTTACTTTATATTTCTATTTTTTAATAATTAAAAAAAACGATATATTTACTTACGAGATTTTTAACATCAATATTTTATTTTTGATATTTTTGTACTTACCATGTTGTAGATAGGGTGTCGATATACTTGCCTTCGATATTCCAACGTCGATATTTTGAGTGTCGATATCCTGTCTTTCGATATTCTGGCAGAGATTCCCTCACTACTACTCACCAGCAATGCACCTCATCTCTTTATAGCCCCTTTCAGACAAACATTTCATTTTTTGTTATGTTATGCTATGTTAGGTGAATTTCTAAAGAGCGCGAATCACCAGGAGGCATCTCGGAGCTACCCTAGCGAATTGAGACAGATAACCGGTCACGTTGAAGGTAAGTTAGAACAGAAAAGTTTTCAATCGTTTTCTAAAAGCGGCATACGTAGCACATTTTCGTAGAGCAACAGGGAGCTGATTCCAGTACCACAGAGAAAGGTACGAGAAGGATCTCCCACCAGTGCGGCTCAGACGGATTCGAGGAATTTTTAAGAGGGCCAGAGAATTGGACCTTAAGTTACAACGTAAGGCTTGCTTCAAGCATTTCTTCTGAAGGTACAGAGGGCCTCTACCATTCACGGCATTGAAGGTAAAACAGCAGATCTTGAAAAAGGATCGCTTCTTAATAGGAAGCCAGTGTAGCTGTCTCAGCAGAGGAGCGGAGGGAGAGCCTGGGGGGCAATTTAAGATCATCCTGGTCGCTGTATTTTGGATTACCTGCAATTTAGCAAGCAATACCTCTCCTATTTCCACCAATAGTGCGTTTCCATAATCAAGTCGACTCATCACCATGGCTTGGACCAAGGTTCTCCGGTGGTCGGTCGACAGATAGGGAAGTATCCTGCGTAATAGGCGTAAACTGTAGTAGGAGGAGCTAGACGTTGCTGCCACATGGTCCTTCATAGATACCGTTGGATCCAGTTTTATTCCAAGATTTTTAACTGCTTGTATCGGGGTGGGGGCCGTACCCAACTTATCTGGCCACCAATCAGGTGTCCAGATTGTCGAGGCTTTTCCCATGAGCATAATTTCGGTCTAACTAGGATTTAATTGGAGGCAGTTTGCTGTCATCCAGTTTGATACTGCAAGCATGCCTGCTGCAAAACGGGTTTTCTCCTCCTCCAAATCGACACCCAGTGAAAACATCAACTGGGTATCATCAGCGTAAGAAATTATCTCGAATCCGAATGGTTCGATGAGTTTTGCTAAAGGTGCCATATAGACATTAAATAATGTCGGACTCAGGCAAGAGCCCTGGGGGACGCCCTTGTCCAAACGGGTTTTCTGTGAAAAATACGGACCCAGCATAATCCTTTGCCATCTGTCAGACAGAAAATCATTCAGCCATGTCAAGGCTGAGCCTCGAATACCATATGAGTGTAGTCTCTCCGTAAGCATAGAATGAGAGATTGTATCAAATGCTGCGGAGAGATCTAACAAAATCAAAACTGTGGATCCCCCCGCATCTAGCACCTGCCTCAGCGAGTCCGTTACTGCAAGAATGGCAGTCTCAGTGCTGAAGCCTGGCCGGAATCCCGACTGAGATGGATCCAGAATTTTGTTTGATTCCAAAAATGCGCTCAATTGCCTGTTTATGATGGTTTCTAATTGTTTGACCAACAGAGGCAAAAGGGATATAGGTCGAAAATTACTGAGCGTTTGGGGGTCAGCTGTAGGTTTTTTCAGTATTGGCCTGACATAAGCCTCTTTCCAGTCAGGGAGGATGATGCCAGATTGGATGGATCTGTTAAAAATTTTAAGAATTTCTGGGGCGCAGCTGGAGGAAATAAGGGCCATGGTTTTTGGGGGACACAGATCTCCCGGTGAACCTGATTTTGATAGAGATAACAGGTTGATGACTACTTCCAGGGTGGTAGGTTCGAATTGCTCCACGGTGTTAGTTAATGGAATATTAGATTCTTCTTGTCTAGGTGAAGGAGACAGATTAAGGGATTCTCTATTGGGAAAATGTGCATAGATTGTCAGAATTTTTTCCTGAAAGTAGGTCGCCAACGCATCACAAAGTTCTTGTGATTCATCCGGGGTTTGCCTACAGGCTTGCGGTGAAACAAAATCTTTCACTATGTTAAAAAGCGCTTTGGCTGAGTTGCTAGCCTGATCGATTTGGCCCTTAATATAAGTGCGCCTGGCCATTTTAATGCTATTATGATAGTCCGCCAGGGCTCTTTTGTAGATCTGTTGTTCCAGTAGGTCTTTACTACTTCTCCAACGTTGCTCCAGGGCCTTGCATTTTGATTTCTCGATTTTTAGTTCAAGCGTGTACCAAGGTGCAGAATGGCGTGACTGGTCAGTGCCATGTAGGCTTTGGGGGATAGTGAGGTCGAAGGCCGCCCCTAGAGCTGAGTTGAAACCTTCTAGCAATTTAGATACATCAAGTGCAGCTTCCAATTCACCCTTCCATGCGTGAGGATGCAAGGCTTCATTAAAAGACCCAGCGGTTCATTTGTTCCAAGTCCTGTGCAGCACCTTCTGTTTACGATCCCTATTCTAGGTAAAGGACTGGACGGCAGGAGATTGGTGCGTGAACATGACCATAAAATGGTCCGACCACATCAAAGGGGATGGGGGAAAATTACTAAGATGATCCAAATTAGTAAAGATTAGATCCAGGGCATGTCCAGCGCAATGTGTAGGGCCCAGTCCTCTTTGTGAAAGACCTATTAGGCTAAGACTGTTTACGAGCTGGCTAACTTCTGGGTTATCAAGATCCTCACCATGGAAATTGAAATCTCCCAATAAGATAAATTTGGAGGAGGCGAGAACCTGAGTAGCTATTTGTTCTATCAAATAAGTGGAAAAATTGGTTCTTGGACCAGGCGGTCGGTATAATAATGCTCCATTCCAGCTCTCTGATGGAGATATTTCAATTTTAAAAATGCCTAATTCCAGTCTGTCGTTACCAAGCAAGGGTGGCGGTCCATTGAACTTTCAGATGGTCTTTGAAAGCTATGGCGATGCCACCTCTGGTTTTACCTATTCTGTCCAGATGGATAAATGTATAGCCCGCCGGGATTGCCAGATGAATGGACGAATGGTTAGTTGGAGTGAGCCAAGTTTCTGTAAAGAAACAAATCTCTGGGGAATGGGAGAAGATCATGTCCCAAATTTCGATGGGATGTTTGGCTAGGGACCGCATATTGCAAAGGATGTATTTTGGGCTGGTGTAATCGTCATCAAACTTAATTTGTGGGTCAGATCGACTATCAGTATCCGAATTACATTGAAAACGACAGGACCTGCAAGCTACCGGGCCCTCCAGAGCCATGGGGAATTTAATTGAGCAACAAGTGTGTAAGGTTACTAAGGCATGTGTGTGGTATTCTCCACTGTAAACTTTCCCATGTTGTTTGCTTGAGTGTTATGTTCCAATGTGGAATGGGCTTACTTAGAATGTTGGGTCTCAGTGACAAGTCAGTTGTCAGCTGGACTTTGAAGGATGAGGTCTCTAGCTTAGTACTTACAATAAAACTCCTGCTGTTTCTACTTCTGCCTGCCTGCTCATCATTTCATCGACAACTCTACATTTTGGCAACAATTGGACTTATCTCATGCCTAGAGACCTCAACTCAATGCATTCATTTCACCATCTTTCATTTCTCCTTGGAGTTTGGAGACAACTTACATGTACTTCCAGCTTCAACTTCCTACTGAAGGATCGGAGGCTATATGTGAGTTATCCTGTCTTATTAGCTTTAAATGTCTTCAAGCAAGATTTGTTTCAGTTGTGTTTCACTCTAAATGACTTCGAAGAAGTTTGTTTAATAGTAAGGTCTTGGATTTACATTGTTTTATAACGACTGTGGAAGCGCTCTGTTTTTCTCTTTGAAACAGCGCCGAGCAACGCATCCAACCTTCGTGGCTGTCTTCCTCCATCATTACCTTCGACCAGCGTCTCCCCTTCACCTGGCAACTGAAGCTGGAAACCGTAATTCTTCGCTGGAACCCTTTGTGAGAAGTTGCCCGGTGACCGGAATCCTCCTCTGCAACTAAGACGGCGTGACGTATCACTTACGCGACGTATGCGTGCGTGAATATGCTACGTTCTGACGTCATCACGCCATCCGCCATCTTGCCAAGGCAATAACGCAAGATATCTTCAACGCCGGTTGTGGTCTCGCTGATCGACACAGTGTTTTTCAAGTTAACTTGCATCGTAGGCACAAATGCATCACGCCTGCATCAAAGGCACTAACCCAACATCAACGCCAGTTTCGCTGATCGGCACAGCGTTGTCAAGTCAACATTAGTCTCTCTCATGTAAGCCACTTATGTTTACATTGAAGCTGGTCTTTCCCTCACTGATTGGCACAGCGATTTCATGTTGTTGCATTTGAGACATATCATTACTCACACATCTCGCTGATCGGCACAGCATATGCCGGTCATTTGTGTTGTACTTTATTCCTGAAAGCATCTCTTTCACTCACCTCGCTGATTGGCACAGCATATGCCAGTCATCTACGGTGTCTTTCTAACATAAGTACTATTTATGTCTAGCTTTAAACTTTAGGCATTCATCATTCCACATTTATTGACACACCTTATATCAATTCTCCTAATCTCCTCCTATATATGTTCATAGCCATAAGCTTTTAGTTGGTTTGAGCGTTCATTGCTGTATAAGAGTGTTGTGTTTGCAATTGTTTTTACCATGAAGAATGTCACAGCTCCGCCCTTCTTTCTCTCTGAGCCCGGTGATCCTCCTATCCCTTGGCTCAAATGGAAAAAAGTTTTCGCTCATTACGCCAGGGTGTGTGGCACTTCGCTCAGTGCAGAGAGAAAGTCCTCCCTTTTCATGCACTGTTTGAGCTCAGAGGGGCAAGATGTGTTTGAAAATCTCCCTGAGTTACCTGATGCTGATTCACTTAACAAATATGAGATATGCATACAAAAGATGGATCTGCATTACCTTCCTAAACTGAGCATGGTATTGGAGCGTTTTCAATTTGAGAAGAGAATGCAGAGGCAGGATGAAACGGTTGAGCAATATGTTACTGCTCTTCGTAAGCTTGCTTCCACCTGTTCTTTTGCTGGCGCTTTAGATGAGCGGCTCAGAGACCAACTCATGCTTGGTTCTTCTCTCGAAAAGGCAAAAGACAATCTATGGAAGAAGGACAACCCTACTCTCCAAAAAGTGATAACTGCACTTAAGTTACACGAACATTCTAATACATGCTCTGAGGTTATTCGTAAGAACAGTTCTGATGGAAAAAAAGGAGCTACTGAGGTCAAGGAAATAAAAACCTCCTCAAGTGCTTTATCTCAAAAATCAACTTCTCACGAGATGGGGAATCCTGCTGACAACAAAAACACAAGTTCAAATTGGAGATTAGCCAACGTCAAGTATTTTCGTTGTGGCAATTCGGGCCATCTGGCCAACGCCAAAGATTGTCCAGGGTGGAAAATGACATGTTCTGTGTGTAAGAGAAAAGGTCATGCTTCAAAATGTTGTAGATTGAACAAAGGTCAAAAGAAAGTAAGGGAGGTAGACATTTCCGACCAAACCCAAGATGAATCTGTTGTGTGTCAAATTATTACTGTTGGTATGGATGGTCCTATGGAAAAAGTATTAATTGTCGATTGTTCTGTAGATATGTTGTTCGATTCTGGGGCAAAAATCACCTTGATACCCAAGCTCTTCTTTGAGAAATATCTTTTAGGTAAAGCTAAATTGCTCCAACCGGACATAATTCCTAGGGGCTATGGTGGTCAAGTCATAAACCTGTTGGGGTATTTTATGGGCGCCATTGATTTCAAAGGAAGGGTTACTGCTGGGAAAATGTATGTCTCTATGAAAGGGGATTCTCTCATTAGTTATGCTCATCAAAGAGATCTTGGCGTTTACCTTGACCCCAACACGGTTCCATTTGTGTGTCTATCCCCTGGTGTGCATGTAGTTTCAGATAACAGTCACTGGGCCAAGAAATATCCAAGTGTGTTCACCAAGAATCTGGGGTGTCTCAAGAAATATCTTCATCTCATAAAATTAAGAAAGGATTCTGTTCCCAAAGTAGCCCAAGTTAGGAATGTCCCTCTTTTGGTACGTGACAAAATGAAAGCTGAGTTGGATAAATTGATAAGCAATGGTGTGATAGAAGAGGTGGAGGGCACGGAGTGGGTTTCTCCGGTCGTGATGGCTCGGAAGGCCAATGGCTAGGCAAGATTGTGCATTGATATGAGAGAGTTGAATAAAGCAGTAATAGTTGACCATTATCCATTGCTTAACATAACGGAAATGATGTCTTATTTGGGTGGAGCCACACTTTTCTCCACACTAGATGTCTCATCCGCTTATCACCAGGTCAGATTAAATCCTTCTTGTCATGAATTCACTACGTTCATCACTCCTTTAGGCACCTATAAGTTCCTTAGGAAGCCTTTCGGTTTGATATCAGCTGCCTCTGTATTCCAAAGGGTAATGGAAGGTGTTTTAGTTGGTATTCAAGGGATCAAAGTCTATCAGGATGATATTTTAGTACATGGAGTGAATCGTGAAGAACATGATGAAAGAATTGCTGAGGTCTTGGAAAGATTACATGACGTAGGGCTCACTCTTAGACTTGACAAGTGCAAGCTTTGTGTAGAAACGATTGAGTATCTAGGACATCTGGTTTCTGGGTCTGGTATTAGACCTAAACCGTCTTTAGTAGAAGCAATTTCCAATCTTAAGTATCCTAGCTGTAAAGATGAATTAGTTAAGTTTCTGGGGATGTCAGAATTTTACAATAAATTTGTTCCAGGGTTTCCCAGAAGACACAAAATATGAGGAGCTTATTAAAAAAAGGCCAAGAATTTTTCTGGGACAAAAGTTGTTCTGATTAGTATGATCACATCAAGAGTAGTCTTAGTCATGCTCAAGATTTGGCTAGTTTTGATCCCGCTAAGGACTCATACATTATGACAGACGCAAGCTGCAAAAGCATTGGTGCTGTTCTGCTACAAAAAGGTGAGAAAGTGGACAATACCATCCTTTTCATTTCAAGACCATTAAGAGGTGCCGAGAGCAATTACTCGGTAGTTGAAAAGGAAGCCTTAGCTGTGTACTGGGCTGTTCATAAGCTTAAGAAGTTTGTGTGGGGTAAGAGCTTTTCAGTCATTTCGGACCATAAGCCTCTTAAAGAAGTGTTTGAAAAGAAAGGTTTAGATTGTATTTCACACAGAATAAGAAAATGGGTTGTTGCCTTGCAAGATTTTGAATTTAAGGTTTCTTATTTACCTGGCTCCAACAATATTCTTGCTGACTGTTTATCCAGGCTTACGGGCGATTGCGTTCCTGATGACCTGGACGATTCTTCTGCTTGTAATGAAGACTCTTTTGAGAGTTTTAAAGTGTGTGTTGTTCCGCAGGGGGTGATCACGGAGAGTGAATGGACTGCTGAATTAAATTCTGATGTTGATCTCCAGCAAGTTGTTGAATTTGTGCGTGATGGTTGGTGCCAAATGAAAGACTATAGATAAGAAATTAAGGGGTTTTGGTGTGTAAAAGATCAACTGTCCATACTTAATGGTTTGTTGGTGAGGGGCAGTAAACTCATTCCTCCTGTGAAACTAAGACCTAAGATTGTTGATTTTGCTCACTCTAGTCACATGGGCATTGCCAAGAATAAAGCGAGAGTTAGAGAGGTATATTGGTGACCAGCCATGGACACGGAAATTGAAAGATCTGTGCGTGATTGTGTACAGTGTTCTGCAAGTGATAAAATCTTGAAATGTAGAACGCAACCCATGGTGATCAGAGAACAATCTGCGGGTCTGTGGGTGGATAGCTCTTTGGACATTTTGGGTCCTGTCAGAGTAAATAGTCAAGACAAATATGTTCTAGTGTGCATGGACATGTTCTCCAGGTGGCCCTTTATCAAAATAGGGACTCGAGTGGATTCTGTTTCAGTAATTTCATTTCTAGATGAACTGTTTGCTTATGAGGGTTTGCCAAGTTCAGTTCTTACTGACAATGGGGTGCAGTTCACTTCTGCTCTTGTGGAGAAGTTTTTGAGTGAAAGAAGTATCGTTCACAAGCATGCTGCTGTGTACCATCCAGAAAGCAACGGTGTTGTCGAGAGATTTATTAAGGTTCTCAAAGAAGCTATGCAGTTAGCTCTTGTTTCTAGGTGTGATTGGGAGGAGGCAGTGAAAAAGAAGGTTTGTGAGTACAGGTTCACCGCACATTCTTCTACTGGTGTCACACCCTTCGTTTTGTTTAAAGGTAGATCTGCTTGTACTCCACTCAAACCTTCTTGGGTTTCAAAAAAACGTGGTCAGATTGCAGGTTCTAGTGATAATACTCGTAATACCACCTCTTGGAAAGAGAAAGAATTTGAGAAAATGGATAGAAGTGATAGAGCCCGCAGGTCACCCGACTAAACATAATGCACACTTGGGCCCATAAAAATATTTATAAATTTTACTATATACTTTAATCAGGTAACCTACACACTATTATCAGTAATTCAGTTCCCTTCTGTTTGTTTCCATGTACCTGACTTACCAATCCTTGAAACAGGTACCTATGATCACAATTGATCAGGGAGCTAGCTGTGGGAGTAAGTAGACAATACACAAATACCATGTAACATTTAAATAATAACGGTTTGTACTCGTTATAATGACCACAGACGCAAAAAAGTTTTAAACACCTTTATCTAATCATCATCTTCGTCAATTGCCATGAGCCACAGTTTTACAAAGATCAAACTGTCTATAACTAGAATTAGAAATATCATATAGCTATGAATGAGAGTAAGAATCATTTAGAAACCGAAAAATATAAAGGGAAGGGAGAAATAAGAAACACGCTATTTTAGTTTGGCTGACTTTCACAACTTTACTAAAGGCGGGTAAAGAAAAGGGAACATACTAATCAAAGCGGACTTTCGAATTTCACTAACGGTTCATAAGAAACAAAACTTATGCAATTTGATTTATCCAGATGTGCTTATTCTCTAAAGGGAGGGTAAGAGTGGAACAAAACTATAAATGCAAACGATTCTGCATTTGACTAAGGGTAGGAAGAAAGTGGAACATGCTAATAGACAAAATGCACGAAAATTTCATTTATAGAACATCGGGAGGAAAAAAAGGAACGTATGCAAGTATATTTATTCAGGACGTTAGGAAAGAGGTTTAGGAAAGACAAACACCCACATAAATTTTATTTACCTAGGACAGATCGAAGGCTGCCAGTAGGCGAGCAGGTACAGCTCATGGACAGTCAGGACAGGATAACCCCAGGATTTGGATCAGGACCGGGCTCACCAAAGGGTACGACCAACACCTGCAGTTTCGGATGCAACGCCTGCGCTATTCCCTCTCTGCAAGGAATCTGCCAATAACCCCGATTGGGTTCTCAAATCTCCCAGCAAAGTGCTTCGCCAGCACTTAAGGTTTCCCAAACCCCAACTGAGTTTGTGGAAAATAAGGACAGAGTGCTCCGCAGCTCTCTGTATCAATCACCTATAGAGTTCGTTGGGTCAGTGACAGGTCAGCTATTCGGACAAGTTGGACAATTTCTCTAGCCAAACCTAGGCTAGTTATACTGTTTTCGGGCCAGTGTACCACCCACCAATGTTGCAAGTGAAAGGATCGCCAACTTCTGATTGGACAAAGGAGGAGGTTAGATCATCACACCACCTAGATTTTAGACTTTCTCAGGCTTAATATTCAATTTTCGTACCCACCCCTTACATTCTAGTTCAAATGGCATAAGACTTACAGAGTACAATACAATACACAGTAGGGAAATACATTTGTAACAGTTTTAGGTACAAGTCAGCTATGTCTTGCTGGGTAACAGGTCGGTTCCCAGGAGCATCTTGGCTTTGGCTGCCGGCTGGCTGGGTTCCACTGCTGCAAGGTTCATTTCCCCCATCACGTGACTGGGACCATATGAGCTTCAAATATGGAGTAGTAAGCGTCTCCCAGGCCCACAGATACGATTCATGAAAAGTAAGCGAAAGCAATTTAAAAACACAGAATAAAAAAAGTTACACTGTATACCATGAAGTGGCTATACTACACCCCTTACTTTGTAATAATTATAGCATTAAGAGTTAAGCAAAATAGACAGCTTTGCAAAAGCGGCAATGCAAGCATGGGGCATGTGAGAAAACAAAGCGGCCATTTTAGCAGTACTGCGCATGAGCAACAAATTCCCTTCTGAACTGCGAGTGCGTCATATCACATGGGTATGACCGACGCATGCGTAGATTAAATTCCCGCAAAGCAGCGACCATTCTAGAGGCAAGCGTTTTAATGTTAGTAAACACATAAGCAAGCTTCACTAGGACACCCCGTGTAGTGTAAAATGTGCAATATTAGTAAGACAAACAAGTTGAATTAGTCTATTAACGTTCTTTGAGGTTCTTGATACAAGCAAGTCGCGTAACGTGCGAATACTTGCTCCATCAATCCCCTCTTTGATGATATTTACTATCATCACTATTAATGGAACCAGATGACAACTTTTCACATTTTCACCAGTTCAATTGCTTCAAACATTCGATTCATTTTTTCTTTAGCTTCTTTATTAGGATGAGAATTTTTCACCTTTTTATAAATCTGATTATTCAGTTCCTCCAATTCCATTTCGTCCACATTTCTTTTCACTCCTCTCTTGTTCACAGTGTACTTTTTCTGATGTTTGCGACATTTACAACAAATGAATATGATAAACACTGCTATACTTATCCCCATGATTGGCATCAGTGTTTTGCTCAAAAGACGTTTCCCTAAGTTAGAAAACCAATGACCTACAGAGGAGAGACCATCAGTTAGTCTCTTCCAGGCACTGTCAACTTCCAGTGGTTTGAGCTCTTTTCCCAAATGTGTAATATTCCTCACATACCTTTTGATCTCCACACTTTTGTCAGGTATGTAAGTGCAACAATGTTGCACTTTCAACATTCTACAGACTCCAACCTCTTTTGCTAATAAGGTGTCAAGAGCAAGCCTGTTTTGTAAAACCATAGATCTGATCGCAACCATTTCGGTATTGACCATCAGGAAACCTCCAACAGTGTCAGTAGATGACCGATCCACTACTGTTGACAATTTGCAAATTCTGTGTGTATTCAGAGTCACTCCCACTGCAGGTATCAATGCACTAAAAATACCTCCCACTATTTCTCCGGCACTTTCTCTTTTTGTGCGTGCTAATTTATTAGTCTTTTCAGTGCTTCCAGTGCTTTTCCCCACATGGTATATCTTTGGGAAGACAATACCAAAAGAACAACCTCCGTACCAATGGTCCGGCAATTTGAAATAAGCCTTGTTTCCACATATAAAATAAATTCCGGGAAACACCGGCTCTGACCCATCTTTAAATCCCCAACCCCCAATTACCTTGAAATTATGTTCGCATTCACTGGAACCAATTAATATATTGTTATAGTAACTAGTCTTTTCTCTGTGAAGACTAAGTTTCCCTTTCTTTTCGAAATCCAGCAACATGGCAGCATTGGCTCCACCATTTGAGGTGCTCCCTATACTTTCTGCCCATTTAGGAACTTTCTGAGTTTTGTCTTTGGCTTTCTTTTGGAAACTTTCTCTTCTCTTTTCTACCATATCCAGAAATTCTTTCTCCTTTTCATGTAAAGAACAAGTCACGTTATTTTTGTGTGCGTCATCTATGTTAATTTTTCCTACAGTTAGAAAATAATCACACATGTATTTAGCTACATCTCGAGTCGTATGTACAGGGTTCAGGTTTCTTCGAACCGGAATTTCAGAAAATGTCACGTCAAAGTTTGAGTAATAATACTGTAACGGTCCTCTTCTGTAAAATAAGCTAGTTAGTTCTCTCATGTTTCGCATTTTATTCCACCACATGATGCGTAGCGACGGTGGAAATTTCATCTGCACCGTGGCACCTAGTTGTTGCAGTTCTGACATTACGTTTCCCAGTTCCAATTGCCTGGTCTGGGAGGCCTTTGACATGTCAGACCTTATTTTAAAAGTCCAACTGTCCTTGTTGTAAGTTCCTTTTTTCAAAGCCTCTCCCAGGATCCTGTCTTTCAGCATGTACGTTTTGAAATTGACTAAGATCTTCCTGGGGGTTTTTCTTTCTTTGCTTTTTCCAAATGGGTCTCTGTGTACTCTCTGTATGTCTTCTTCCAGTACTGCTTTATCCGCCCATGGGAAATATTCTGCCAGAAGTGCCACTACAAATGTTTTAATGACCTTGCCCTCTTGGTTCTCCGGCACATTTAAAACCCTGATGTTGTTTTTCCTCGCCTGATTCTCCAAGGATTCCATCTTTTCGTTCATGATTTTGTTTTCTAACCTTAGGGAGTTTATTTCCTTCCTATTCTTTTCAACCCTTTTGTCTAGGGCAACGACTTCACTCTCCACTGCCGTGACTCTGTCTCCTAGAGCGTTTAACTTGTTGTCTAGTTTTTCGCATACTTCCTGAATTTTGTTTTGCTTCGCTTCTGAGATGGAGAATTTCTCTTTCATTTCTGCCCATATCTTCTCAAGGAGTTCATCTGTGTGGTTTTTTGAGGTTTCTTTGTGACTCCCTAATGAACTAGCATCATCCTCTTCTTTGTCCTCGTCTTCTGCAGTTATATGTACTGCTGCGACAGAGGGCTCAGTACCTCCCTCCGCCATGTGTGTTTCCCGGGCTTCAGCACCTTCTGCTGCTCTGCTTCCCTTGTTAGTTTCCCAAATAACTTCCAAGCTCTTTGCTTCTAATAAGTTCTTTTTCTTGTTTCTGGTTTTTCTCCTTTTCTTTATGCTGCCTGAGCCTATTTTTCCGACTTGGGGGGGCGTCCGCGGGTTCTCTTTTTGCAAAGAGAGTATGTCTGCAGATTTGATAGCCTCCTCTTTTTCTCCCCTCTGAGATTCTGAAGAGGACTGTGTTTGCACGGAAGCTTGAAGCTCTGGCTTCGGCCCCTGCTGTTGAATTTTAAAATAGGTACTTAAGGAGGGAGTGACTTTTATTTTTGATCTTTGTGAGGAGGCCAATTTATCTTTCTCTGAGGTGATCTTGAGGTGATCTTTTGGTATGGTTTTTTACCTTTTTCTACTCACTCTCGGTGTAATACCTTTAGGGAATTGCTCTTGGCTTAAGAAATTTCTGTTGCGCAGGCTGTAGAAAGATTTTACTTGTTTATCCTGACTTCCTGATTGCTGAGGTTCTAATGGTTCTTTACTTCCCACTCGATCTTTTTTTACAGGGCTCTCCTCTAAATTTTGGTATGCCTCCTCTTTGTCCTCCTGTACTGGTTTTATAGATTTACTCATAAGCTGATAGTTTACAAATGTCTTTTGTTTCAAAGTTGCAGTATGGCAGGATTGAGCAGTGTACTGACTGTTGAAATGATTGCATATACTGCTTTGTAGCGTTGTGCTGAATACCTTCTTCGGTGTCCAAACCCTCTCTGTTTGACTAATTTTGTCTAGTTCCTTTATGTCGCTTCTGTGGAAAGCTGCAGTTTTGAATCTTTTAATTTTCCAGCACCCTGTTGTCTTGTCGTTTGTCTGCCTGTGCCGCGTTGTGTCTTTTGTGCTCTCTGTGCTCGCTCTGATTGAGGCAGTCTTCGCTCCGCTGACAACCTCGGAGTACTGAGAGAGATCCGCTCTGACTCTACCGCTCGTGCCCCGGAACTGATAGCTCAGTCTTCCGGAGGCACGGCAGCAGCGCGACTTTGCCTCCGCTGCAGCGTCCCACCGATGCAACTGCTCCCCCGCTCCAGCGCAGCTCTCTGACCCCCGCTCAAGTTCACCCGATCCGCAACTCTCACCTGTACCAGCGGACGTCTCCCCGAGCCTCAAACGGCGGTTTTCATACAGGACAGTCGCGGCTTCCTCCAAACCTCTACGCGGCAGGCACAGGACTTCCCTCGCTATCCCACAGCCAGACGGGGGAGAGAGAGGACCAAGGGAACACACCATCCCAGGAAAAGTTCTTGCACAAGGTAGGAGGATCTATTGCATCTGATTCTCACCCTTGTGGTGCTCCGTTCATTTTTTCTGTCTGTAGGTGCTTTCCAATCGCTACATTACCGTAGAATCACGGGTACTCCGGGAGCTCTCCGACTGAGCTTCCTACTCAGCCACCATCTTCCCCCGACCTGCTTCTGAATCTACTTTTGTTTGTTTCAGGCTAAGTGGTCTGTCTAGTACGTCTATACTTTGTGGTGTACTTCTAGTGTGTGATTCTACAGTGTCATCCAGTAGGTTATTATTGGGGTACAGACTTGAGTTTTTACTCATCATAGAAGGAATAGTTATAGTCAGTCCTATCCATAGTATCAGAACTAGTGCTATACTACATAAACATATTTGGCAGCATGTTTTACAACAATTACGTCTAGGCCTTCCATTCACATTGGAATCAGACATTTTGGCTCAAAAGAAGTTTTTCAACCCCTCTTTGTAACTTTGTACAGGTTGCTTACACAGGGCAACTTCAGGTTGGTTCTTCTTCCTTGGTACTCTGGTCAGCAATCAATTCTTCATCACTTTCGTCACTTATCTCAAGATTCTCAAATTCCTCCAACACCAGATAAGTCCATTCAGGATTCTGATATTTACTGTTCAGTCTCTTTATTCGAGCACTTCTTCTCTTAGGCTTTGCTCCAGACTGTTCTGCGTTACTGGAGTCCTGTTTCCTTTGCTCAAGTTTCTCCTCTACAGTCTTTAGTCTTAGTCTCAGTCTTTTTATGAACCTTGGTTCTCTATTCTTCTTCTTGAATCTTTTGACTGGCACTGTGATTTGGCTTTCTTCTAATGCTCTTTTATTTTCGTTCAGTTGTGGCACATCTGCTTCAATGGTTTCTTCTTCCCTATCTGTCTGACTAGTTCCAGGTCTTGGATCTGTTTCTTCTGCCTGGGCACTAAGCTGGCCTGTTTCAGGTATATGCTGTATTTGGCTTTGTTTTATTTCAATTTCTTCTTCCTGAACACATTTATCTATTTCTATCTGATCCTGTTCAAGCACTTTGAAACTTTGATTTTCTTCTGCTTGAACTTCCGCCCTATTTCCTATTTGTCCCTTTTCAATATCAGGAGTTCTTGGAGGTGTGTCGATAACCTGTTCTGTCCCTATCTGACCTTCCTTATTATCAGATTTGACATGGATTTCGATGATCTGATTATCTTCTTCTATTCCTGTCTCGTTCTCACTATCCCATTCTCTATCTAAGTAGGTTTGCCTTCTGGTTCTTATTGGATCGAGTGTCAGGTCGATTACTGGGACCCACTCATCTTGACTGGTGCTCGGTTGTTCGTCATCAGCTACTTCAGGACCAACTTCAGGAGACCCCTCAGCTGCACAACCTTCAGCCTCAGTTTCTTCGTCTTCAGTCACCCTTTTCGTATGGCTGGCATGGATCCACTTTGGCACACCTGCGCACTTCACCGCTGTTGTGGTAACAAGAATCACTTGTCTCGGTTTTCCCCACTTCGGTGCAAGGCAACTCGACCAGGTGTGTTTCTTTAGTACAACCCAATCCCCCAGGTTCAGATTATGGGCTGGATTTGCTGGCCTGGCGACGGTGTCTTCCCCAATCTGGTGAGAGATAGAACGCACTTGGTCACCCAGTTGCTTGCAGTACTCTAGCACCAAATCATCAGAAATGTTTATCAGTTTGTGTCCTGGTACCCATGCTTGTCGCATTACTCTTCTCATCAGTATCTCATGGGGGCTCAGGCCAGTTTTCCAATCTGGAATACTTCTGATTCCCATCAGGACAAGGGGCAAAGCGTCTATCCAATTTATTCCAGTAGATTCACACATTTTTCCCAATCTTGACTTGATAGTGCCATTCAGTTGTTCTACCACTCCAGAAGCACCTGGGCGATATGCACAGTGCAGTTTTTGGGTAATTTTGAATGCTTCACAGATTTGGCCTATTATTTCATTCTGAAAATGCCCACCTCTGTCTCATTCAATTGTGACTGGAAACCCGTACCTAGGTATTAGTTCCCTCAGTAACAATTTAGCTACAGTGATGCTGTCATTTTTCTTTGCAGGATAAGCTTCTACCCATTTTGAAAAAAGGCAAACAATGACAAGGACGTACTTCATTCCTTTACAGGGGGGTAACTGAATAAAGTCAATTTGTAATCTTATAAAAGGACCTTCTGCTTTTCCAATTATACCTGGTAAAACTACTGTTCTCTTTCCAGGATTGTATTGTTGACAGGTCAAGCACCTCTGGCAGAGTGCCTCTGCTACGTTCCTGAATTTCGAATTGAACCATGTCTGTCTAAAGACACGGACCATTGCATCCATGCCTATATGTGCATCTCCGTGAATTAGCCGGGCCATAGGAGCAAGCAAGCTGTCCGGCAATACAGGCATACCATCAGTGTAAACAACGACACCATCCTCATTCCTTTTCTGACAACCAAACTTTCTCCACCTTCTCTTTTCCTTTGGTCCTGCTGCATTTTGCAATTCTTTCAGTTCTTCCCACGTTCGTACATCCTCAAACACCATAAGTTGGCAGCTGTTTCCAATTCCCCACAATTTGATATTGACTGACATTCTATGTCTTGCACAATGTTGGGCCAGTTGGTCAGCATATCGATTACCTGCTGTCACATTGTCATTGCCGGATTTGGGAGCAGCACACTTGACCACTGCCAATTCTTTTGGTAACTGGATTGCTTCCAGTAGTTCCTGTACAACTTTTCCATTTCTGATAGGGGTATCTGAGGAAGTCAGGAACTCTCTTTGCAGCCACAATTGGCCGAAGTCACGCACAACCCCATAACCATACTGGCTATCCGTGTATATGGTTATTCTCTTATTTTCCCAATTTTACAAGCTCTTGTCAATGCAACCAATTCGGCTACTTGTGCAGACTTGACTCCAAACAAATAGGACGCTTCTACTGCGCGTTCTAATGTACACACAGCATAAGCAGCACTTAGGCCTCCATCCTCATGTCTTAGACACGAGCCATCTACAAACAGTTCGTAATCTTCAACAGGCAGGGGCATTTCTTTAATGTCTGGGTGTGGTTTGGTACTGAACTCGGTCAGGTCAATGCAATCATGCTCGTCCTCTCCCTTTACTTCTGCAATGAGTGAATTTGGTAATAGGGTAGCTGGATTCAATATGTTACATCGAGTAATGGTTACATTTGCTGCACCCACCAGAATTCTCTCATAATTAATCAGCCGACTAGGTGTGAGATACTGGGTTTTAGTTCGGGTCAGTAAGATTACAACTGCATGTGGAACATACACAGTTACAGGATGTCCCATAATGATGGATTCACTCTGCTCAAGACTCATGCAAGTTGCAGCTACTGCTTTCAGGCATCCAGGCAATCCAGCTGCCACTGGATCCAAAGTAGCAGAAAAATATGCCACTGGACGTCTAGTCAACCCATGCGCTTGGGTTAGGACTGACAGTGCACAATTGTCTCGTGTGTCACAAAACAATGCAAACTCTTTTGAATAATCAGGCATCCCTAATGCAGGAGCTGTACACAGACATTCTCGTAATTTTTTAAAAGCTGACATGCTTTCTTCATCCCACTCCACTGGGTCTTTTGCTCCTTTCTTTGTCATTTTTATTAATGGTTTTGCTAGAACTGCAAATCCCACAATCCACTGTCTACAGTATCCTACAGTATCCTACAACTCAAAGGAACATTCTGATCTCTTTCTGAGTATTGGGTAGATGCATGTTTCAAATTATCCTTTTTCTTTCTGTGGTTACTTTCCTGATACCTTTCTCTATCTGGTGCCCCAGATATTTCACTGAAGAGGTACGGAACTGTAGTTTGTCTGGTGATACTTTATGCCCTCCTTCCCCTAAATGGTTCAGTAAGGCAATGGTGTCAACAACACAGTCTTTCCGACTTTTAGACGCCAGTAAGAGGTCGTCTATGTATTGAACCAGGACTGATTCTCCAGGTAAGACCAAAGATTCAAGGCACTTTTTCAGAATCTGATTAAAGATCGAAGGACTCTCTGTGTACCCCTGAGGGACACGATTCCAGACGTAGACATGACTATCGAATTCAAATGAGAAAAGAAATTTGCTGTCTGGATGCAATGGATTTGAAAAGAATGCGTGACATAGGTCAATGATGGTAAACCATCCAGCATTCCATGGAATTTGGTATAAAATCACTGCAGGGTTTGGCACAATAGGACAGCAAGGAACGACAATTTTGTTTACCTTGCGCAGGTCCTGCACTACCCTGTACTTACCACTCAGTTTCTTGATTCCAATTATGGGCGAATTACAAGGACTGCTCATTACCTCCTGTATGATGTTTGATTCTAACGATCTTTTTATTTCGATGGCAACCCCTGCTTTTACTTCTTCACTCATTTTGTACTGTTTGGTATTTGGGTAAACTGCATCTTCTTTTATGGAAATTTTAATTGGGTCAACATTTGCCATTAATCCTACATCTTTCCCAGTGAAATCCCATACTTCTGGTTTCACTGTCTGTTGGAGCTCTTCAGGTAAGTCTTGCAGTGTCAGTCTTTAGATTTCTGAGTCAGGCCTTATCAGCATTAATTTGTAAATTCCATCTACGTCTGAATTTCAACGCCTTTTGGTGTGCAAAAGATGGCACAGTTCATTTTACACAGCAAATCACGTCCTAGTAAGTTCACAGGACTTGAATCACAGACAACAAATCTGTGCATCTCTTCGAAGTTCCCTATTGTGATCTCCATGGGCTCTGTAACTGGGGTACTAATTAATTGATTAGAAACGCCCACTACTTGGATTGCTTCTCCCGAGAGGGGTAGGTTTGGAACATCTGCTATTCTTACAGTAGAACGGGTAGCACCAGTATCCAACAGAAAGGTGACATCATTTCCTTCAACCTTTCCTTCAATGTATGGCCCTGACTGGTCTACCGGCAAGGAGGCGCCAAGCACACACTCCTCGTCCTCCCCCCTCAGGCACCGTCAGTAAGGTTCATCACAGAGGAATGTATCATTCAACAAAAATTGAGAAGTTGCTGCATTTCTATCCTCCCTTCCTTTCCATACCTCTGCTTCCTCACCCTGTTGTGCTTTGCTCCTATAGTTTGGCCTAGATGCACGAGGCAACAGTTGCTGTTATACCTGTTGCTGTGTCTTTCGTGGACCCTCATTCTGCACCTGCGGATTTAAATCATTATTTTGCACATTATCATTCTGCACAGCCTTACACTCGTCCCTCCAGTGCCCTATCTTTCCGCACCCATGACAGGGAAACTTTTTCCGAGCCTCTTCTCGGCTCATTTTTACTCGAGGCTTTCCTCCACCCCCAGGGCCTTGATTCTGGGTATTGTTTATTTTACTTAACTGCTGTTCTTGGCGCTCTCCTAATTTTACTTGCGCCCACATAACTTTTTCTTTTAATTCTTTTAGTTTATTTTCCAGCTCATCTTCACAATATTTAGCATACTTCAGAACCTCATCAATAGGCTTGGCTTGCCAACAGATTTTATTGTCTTTGATCCATTGAGAAATTTCTGGTCTCAGCCCTAACACGAATCGATAAATGAAATGGGTCATATCCTCCATCTCAATGTTATCTAGTACACTGTACATTTTGAACACCTGTAACAATCGTTCATAGTATGAATGTACAGTTTCATCACGATTTTGGGTAGTTCTATCTATGCTGGTCTAATCTGCTTCTTTTGCAGGCACTTTTCCCTTCAGGTACAATATTACCTGATCATATTTCCTCATTACCTCCGCTGAAGGAGCTCCTGTCTTTTTGTCTCTGGCATATTCTTCACTTGGCCAATCAACAGCAATTTTACATTCTGTCCACAAATCTACTGGAACCACAATGTCAAAGAACCCATCTAGATCTTTCAGGAGGCATTTTTGCACTTTTACAAATCTCTCGACCTGTCTATACCATTCTACAGGTTTCTCTCGTAATTTGGGGAAATCATTTGTAAATGACACAATATCCTGTCTGGACCATGGAACATGTACATATCCTCCACCTGGCACTTCTCGCATAGGATACAATGTTTCTGCCTTGTCAGCTTCTTTCAGGACATATTCAGAAGACACTTGTCTTGATCTACTGTCTTCCTTTTTCTTTGCCCACCTGGCTTTCCATTTTTCTTAATCTCCCCATTTCTGTAACAGGTTCAGCAATTCTCTTATCTGCACCTTTTTCCCTGACACGTTCATGTTTTCTAAATCTTTATTAGAAAATTCTACTCTGTAGGGTTTTTGCAATACTTTGGATCTGCTGACATCTATTCCCATATTAGCTGCTGTGTCCATTAATTTCTCATGGAACACTCTGGTGTTTCTGGTAATACTTTTACAAATAAACAGTAGCTCTTCCTCACTAAGCGTGTTCAGCCTGTCTAGTCCTACGTTCCCAGCCATCAGTTCTTCCAATTCTATTCTTAACTTGTAAATATCTAATGGTTTTGGCTGAGGATTTATCTTTTCTAATTCTCTGGTCCATCGATCTATTTCTTCCGGAGTCACTACCGTGGCACTTCGAGTACCTGCAGATGACTCTATCAGGACTTCTCTTGCACTAGTCTGAGTGTTCTTTCTCTGTGCACTGCCTTCTGGTTCCCTTATGGGCAGATCCATTAGGGAAATCACAGACTCGCATTCACTTGCCTGGTCATCAACTATTAAGGGCTCTTTTCTTGGCTGCACTACAGCTGGAGTAATAACTGGAGTCTTTGGACTAGCCTGTCTATCCCCATATAGAGGGACAACTGGGCAAATAGTTACTGGAATTGTCAGAGCTTCAGGACTTGAATTTAGCTGGGATATTTTCTGAATGAGTTCATTTCTCTGCTTAACTAGAGCTTCTCTTTCAGGTTCCTGTAAAACCTTTTTCACAGAGGTTTCATGTATTACTTGTGGAATTAAACGAGGGTAAAGATTCGGTGCAGTTGGAATTGTCATACTTGGTCCCTCACCACAAGACGGTCTATAACATGGAACAGTTGTATCGGGCATGCTCAATCCCTCATTACCACTAGGCCTATAACTTGGACCTGCCGTATCAGATGCACTGGCCCTTCTATTACTGAAAGGCCTAAAGAATGGATTTTACGAACTCAAGGACCTAGACTCCTCATCATATGGTGGTGGATTTTTCATTAATAAATCCTCCAGGTATTCATCTTCTGAATCACCCGCAGTCATTAAGTGCCGGGTTTTCTCTGTCCTTTTTCCTCCTACGGGTTCGTCTACAGTACGTACTGGGAACAGCCCTTCCACCATCATATTCTGTCTCCACTGTTTCATTTTTTTCTCTCGGGTCTCTCTCTGTGCCTTTGGATAACATTTTGCTAACCCCTTATCCATTCTGGGTCTGTCTCGCTCAAACGCCTCTATTTCCCATTCTTCTAGGGCCTCATATTGCGTCAATCTTGGTCTGGGATGTAAATCATTAATTCGGGTCCTTAAATTAAACAAAATTCAACTGTTAAAGGTACCATCTAATGGAAATGCTAAAACTCCGTCATCTTTGGTATATTCCACCCAATTTTCCAACCATACACAGGTATGATACCCTTTGTCAAATAACATGAAAGATGCGGGAGTATTAGGTGGTGGTATGATTATACCCTCTCTGGTTTTGATCGGTTTATCCTTCTTGAAGTAGTTTTTAACTTTGTCTACGAGAGTCATTTTTCTTTTGCTTCGTACATTCCGTTTAGTCTACGACCTTTCCACTGATCTTTCGCAAACCCTAGGTATCTAGGATCAGGTCGAGTCTCTGGATGAGCCGAATACCACATATACTTCGTAAAACCTAGTTCGTGCGTGAATTACGTACTCTTGTTTACTAATTTTCTTCCAATGCTAGCGGTCTTGTAAATTTCACCAACCAATCAACACTGTGATTGCAAACGATTTCGACCAATGGGTGCGCGGCCTTTTCCGTGAGACGTGTTCTCGCGCTCCGGCGCTCACCCCTCCTTTACAATACCAGCTCCGTTACACACCCGCTGTTCTGACCAATACCAGCGCGGCACAAAGTGACGTCAGCGCAGCTCCGCGACTGACTCCCTCCTTCACAAGGTAACGGACACTTGATTTCTTTCCTAAAGTGCAAGTGCTCTATTTAATTTACAACATATAACATTCGCCACTGTACTTGAGTGTCTAGAAGAAAGATTTGTTTCACTGCAAGTAAACCTCTCCTGTCTACTTTTCATATACTGCGGATAGATCCCTTATGCCTACCCTTCACACAAGCATTAGAGAACCTGCTACTTCTTTGACTCATCCACTATTTTCGGGATATATACTAAGTTTAAAGTTTCACTAGCGAACTCCTTTGCTATCACTCAAGCTCCGACAAACCTATTACTCCTTCCTCGTGTGACCCTTACTAGGTTATATCACAACTGAAGTTTCATTAGCGATCTCGTTGCTATCATTTATTCAACTCTTCATACAGAAAAAACCCTAATTAGTGCTTCCAGTTCTGCTTAACCATACACTAATTTTCCTCGAGCCACTGACCTCAGCGCGAGGTGAATTCTACTCACCACCCGCTATTCTGCCTCCGGATATTCCAGACAAACATATAACAATCACTAACGATTTTGTTAATACGTAAAATAATATAGCAGCATTTCATTAAAATTTTTTCAAAACATTTCATAACATTTCAAAGCAATATTTTTACATTCGATCGATCGATTTAGCAGCAATAAATTTTTAGCAGCAATTTTATTTTTCACAGTTTATCAACAAGTAACCTATCTACCTATCCTAACTAGTCCCTAAACCATCTTACTGCTACCAGAAAATTACTGATAGAGTGCGCAGGTCACCTGACTAAACATAATGCACACTTGGGCCCATAAAAATATTTATAAATTTTACTATATACTTTAATCAGGTAACCTACACACTATTATCAGTAATTCAGTTCCCTTCTGTTTGTTTCCATGTACCTGACTTACCAATCCTTGAAACAGGTACCTATGATCACAATTGATCAGGGAGCTAGCTGTGGGAGTAAGTAGACAATACACAAATACCATGTAACATTTAAATAATAACGGTTTGTACTCGTTATAATGACCACAGACGCAAAAAAGTTTTAAACACCTTTATCTAATCATCATCTTCGTCAATTGCCATGAGCCACAGTTTTACAAAGATCAAACTGTCTATAACTAGAATTAGAAATATCGTATAGCTATGAATGAGAGTAAGAATCATTTAGAAACCGAAAAATATAAAGGGAAGGGAGAAATAAGAAACACGCTATTTTAGTTTGGCTGACTTTCACAACTTTACTAAAGGTGGGTAAAGAAAAGGGAACATACTAATCAAAGCGGACTTTCGAATTTCACTAACGGTTCATAAGAAACAAAACTTATGCAATTTGATTTATCCAGATGTTCTTATTCTCTAAAGGGAGGGTAAGAGTGGAACAAAACTATAAATGCAAACGATTCTGTATTTGACTAAGGGTAGGAAGAAAGTGGAACATGCTAATAGAAAAAATGCACGAAAATCTCACTTATAGAACATCGGGAGGAAAAAAGGAACGTATGCAAGTATATTTATTCGGGACGTTAGGAAAGAGGTTTAGGAAAGACAAACACCCACATAAATTATATTTACCTAGGAGAGATAGAAGACTAACCCTGGCCACAGGTCAGTTGGAAAAGGCGAGAAGGGACCCTCAAGGACTTAGGCTGCTAGTAGGCGAGCAGGTACAGGTCATGGACAGTCAGGACAGGATAACCCCAGGATTTGGATCAGGACCGGGCTCACCAAAGGGTACGACCAACACCTGCAGCTTCGGATGCAACGCCTGCGCTACTCCCTCTCTGCAAGGAATCTGCCAATACCCCCGATTGGGTTCTCGAATCTCCCAGCAAAGTGCTTCGCCAGCACTTAAGGTTTCCCAAACCCCGACTGAGTTTATGGAAAATAAGGACAGAGTGCTCCGCAGCTCTCTGTATCAATCACCTATAGAGTTCGTTGGGTCAGTGACAGGTCAGCTATTCGGACAAGTCGGACAATTTCTCTAGCTAAACCTAGGCTAGTTATACTGTTTTCGGGCCAGTGTACCACCCACCAATGTTGCAAGTGAAAGGATCCCCAACTTCTGATTGGACAAAGGAGGAGGTTATATCATCACACCACCTAGATTTTAGACTTTCTCAGGCTTAATATTCAATTTTCGTACCCACCCCTTACATTCTAGTTCCCATGGCATAATACTTACAGAGTACAATAGAATACACAGTAGGGAAATACATTTGTAACAGTTTTAGGTACAAGTCAGCTTCGTCTTGCTGGGTAACAGGTCGGTTCCCAGGAGCATCTTGGCTTTGGCTGCCAGCTGGCTGGGTTCCACTGCTGCAAGGTTCATTTACCCCATCACGTGACCGGGACCATATGAGCTTCAAATATGGAGTAGTAAGCGTCTCCCAGGCCCACAGAATACGATTCATGGAAAGTAAGCGAAAACAATTTAGAAACACAGAATAAAAAAGTTACACTGTATACCATGAAGTGGCTATACTACACCCCTTACTTTGTAATAACTATAGCATTAAGAGTTAAGCAAAATAGATAGCTTTGCAAAAGCGGCAATGCAAGCATGGAGCATGTGAGAAAACAAAGCGGCCATTTTAGCAGTACTGTGCATGAGCAACAAATTCCCTCCAGAACTGCGAGTGCGTCACATCACATGGGTATGACCAACGCATGCGCAGATTAAATTCCCGCAAAGCAGCGACTATTTTAGAGGCAAGGGTTTTAATGTTAGTAAACACATAAGCAAGCTTTACTGGGACACCCCATGTAGTGTAAAATGTGCAATATTAGTAAGACAAACAAGTTGAATTAGCCTATTAACGTTATTTGAGGTTCTTGATACAAGCAAGTCGCGTAACGTGCGAATACTTGCTCCATCAGAAGAAAGTGTGAGTATGATGAGAGGAAGGCTGTAAAAAGAACAGTTGTATGTGTGGGGGATTTGGTGAGGGTCAAATTACCTGAAAGAAAGTTTGGTGTTTCTAAATTCAGTAAGCCTATAAGGGTTATCAAACTTTGAGGTAATACAATCAGGACACAAGATCATAAGGTTTGGAACATCAGCAGGGTTGTTGTTTGTCGTTCTAACAATGTCATAAATGATTCCTGCTCCTCTTCATCCACGCCGTCATCTGCTGGTGAAGTAAGAAGATGTACGAGGGAGAAAACCGTTTCTTCCCGCTTAAGCGGTTTTGTTACTTCTTAAGAATTGTTTTCTACAGATCGTAATTTTGCCTTACGTTCATGTTTTATTTGTGGTTGATGGGAGGGAGGTGCTGTGGTATTCTCCACTGTAAACTTTCCCATGTTGTTTGCTTGAGTGTTATGTTCCAATGTGGAATGGGCTTACTTAGAATGTTGGGTCTCAGGGACAAGTCAGTTGTCAGCTGGACTTTGAAGGATGAGGTCTCTAGCTTAGTACTTACAATAAAACTCCTGCTGTTTCTACTTCTGCCTGTCTGCTCATCATTTCATCGGCAACTCTACACTGTGGTTCTAATGTTATACAAGGTTTTGATAGAATACCTTAGGCGGTTCCTGGTCCGCAAAGTGGTTGTACTTTGGACAGCATTTCCTGCCTCTGAGCTCGGTCGGGCGCGGACGGGCGCAGACGGGCTTGCCTTTGGCACGCCTTTGGCACGCCAACGCCGCGCCCGCTGCACGCGTCCGCTGAGCATGCGCTTCTGGCCAGTCATTTGTGTTTTAGAGGGAGAGACAGCTAGTGCGCGAGCCGAGTTCACCCTCAAGATGTCGGCCTTCACTATTGCCGAGTCCCTCCACCGGTCAGCTCCTAATCTGCTGAAAACGGTGAGTGGGTATGGGTAAGTGCGGCAACTAGAGCCCTAATACCGTTGTAGCAGAGTTAAAAACAATCGGGTGCAAAAAGAGGAGAAAAAGATTTACGTGCTCATTTTAAAAGATTCACGGCTTTCCGCCTTAGGAATCGCTAGGTGAGCGCGTGCGTGCTGGAACAGCGTTTTTATACTTGCGGGCAATACAGCTGGTGCGCGAGCGGATTTCACCCCCAAGATGGCGGCCTTCACTATTGCCGAGTCCCTCCACCGGTCAGCTCCTAATCGGCTGAAAACAGTGAGTGGGTATGGGTAAGTGTGGCCACTAGAGCCCTAATACCGTTGTGGCAGAGTTAAAACCAATCGGGTGCAAAAGAGGAGAGAAAGATTTACGTGCTTTTAATAGCGCTACTCATAGTTTACTCACACTCAGTTCTGTGATCCACATGGCACCCGTTCTTTGTAGCAGGCACATTAACCCTCTGCGCTGTGTGGGTGGTAGGAGTGATGAAGCATGACTCCTGGTGGAGTGTGATGCCAGTCTATCACTTTTTGTGAGATGCCCAAAAATCACTGGGCACCTCACTTTTTATGATTTGGTCTTAATCTGGGAACGGTCTCTACTGTGTTTACTGGGTGGTAGGAGTGCCCATGTGAGTGCAGGGTGAGTGATGCGACAGTGTGAGAGTAGGGTAGGAGGAGTGACTGCAGGGTGAGTGAGGTGACCATAAGATTTTGAGTGTGGTTGTAAGTGCAGAGTGGGACGAATGAATGCATGGTTAGTGATGGACTTGTTTGAGTGAGATTGCAGATTGAGCAGTGAGGGGGACAGGTGAGTGAAGTTTCAGATGAGTGCGGGGAGAGTAGTGTACTCGTGTGACTGTTGGGTGAGGTACAGGGTGAACAGCGCAAGTGGATTGTGAGTGCAGAGTGATCGCTGTAAATGTAGGGTGAGAGGGTGAATGGTGTGAGTGCATGTGATCAGTGTGAGAGCATTGTGATCACTGTGAGTGCAGGGTGAGCGTGAAAGTGAAGGGGGAGAATGAGAAGTGAGTTGTCTGAATGCAAGGTGAAGTAACTTGAAGTAACTCAGCATGTTATTGATGGCGGCGTAGGGTTCCAGAAATAAGTTAAACTATTGCTATAATGGCATTATTCATGGATCGAGGACGGAGGAAATCAATAATGTGCTGATCCTGCAGCAAACTTCCAGTCTTATGGTTAGGGTTGCCAGCTCATTATTTTGATGTCCCCGGCAGTACAAAAACAAACAGGTGCACACTTCGAACAGCAAATATAAATAGAAAGCACTTTTAATTGTGTCCCACGGCTGCCTGAATGATTCCTGACTGATAATTAAAGGGAACAAAGACAGAAAAGTCACATTACAAATGAATAGATACTTTTTAGTCATAACCCTATTTAGTGTCAAGACAAGATCTTTGCAGGTTCTTTAAACATATGGCTGGCATTTTTCTTTTGTCAACTCTACTTTATATTCCTTTTCATGAAATGCATGCTCACACTAGTACATGTAAAATACAAATGTAAGGAATAGGGGGTTCTGAAACCAGAAAAATAACAGAAGCATACAACGGTATGTAAATATACAAATGGTCTTTAAAGACCTGTGAAAAACTCGGGTGTGTCCGAGATAAGACTCCAGACACTGCCCAGCCAATCCCACAGCAGCACACTCACTGACATCCGGCCCCATGGCACTCTGATCTCACTTCAAGGGTTTCTGAGTAAATGAAGACCTAACGGCTAGGGCGCTCGACCTCGGAATCTGGGTTTGAGTCTCGGTAACGACGCCAAACATCCTGTGATTCTGGGCAAATCACGTAATCTCCCCGTGCCTAATAAAAATGAATGTGTGTCCTCATGTAACGTAATTGGTGCTATGTAAAGCGCTCTGATACCCGATTCAGTTCGGGTCAAGTTTGCACTATATAAAACTCTGAAAAGAAAAAAAAAAAAGAAGACAACCTGGAAATGCAGCAAATAAACATTGCTGCACTTCCAGGCCATCTTCATTTACATGTACTTGCAGAGGCATTTCCGCCCCCCATGGAACCCATCCACACCCCTCCAGGGGGCCACGCCCCACAGTTTGAAGACGTCTAATGTAGAGACATTCCAAATTGATAAAGGCATATTAAAATTAATGCCGGCAACCCTGACTGATGCACTGTTGAGATCACTGTTAGTCATCTTGCATATGGAGACCACTAATGAAATCATGTCTGATATGGCGACTATTATAATACGTATACTATTATTAGCTTAGGATGACCTTCATTGAACATAAGTAGCTATTATAACTGAAACGTTTGGAGGATCCTGTACTAAGCTGACCCATTAAATTAGCCATGAAGAAGAAAAATATATAAAGAACAAAGTGACACACTTGATACGTTACGTCAGGGGTTGTCATTCACTTATCCGAGATGACATTATCAATGCCAAAAGAATAGTCATCCATGATTCCAACTTTGACATGATAGAACTAATTCTCATGTTCAAAGCAATGGTTGATGTTAGGACAAGCCCCAGTAGTCATTCCAGTATTTAATTTAAATATCCCAGGACAGTACAGTTCCCTGACTAGAGATCCCCTATGGTGTCTGTCAATTCCACCTCACATCTTAGTGATAATGACTGACTCAGGGGGGCGGCTGTTCCACCTTCTGACCCATCAATCTTGCTTACATTCAATTCTGCTCTGCCTGGCTGTCCAATGGATGCTAGGGGTCTGACCATCCAACTCATTCCTGCTCCTCCGAGGTGTTGATTTTGTCTAATACTAACTTTAATCCATTGCTTGCTAGTGACTATTCCTCTAGTGGTCCTAACAATTTCGTCCCTTCCGTGTCCAATAGTGTCATCGCAGCTGGGATATCTGGGAATGGTGCTCAGGGCTTGACTGGCCGTAGTGGGCACTGGGTGTTTACCCAGGGGACTGCCAGAGTGGGGACTGGTTTTGGACCCCAGAAGAGGCCGTTTTTGTTACCGGGGGTGGTTTAGCAACATAGCTGCCATATCGTCCCACTGTAACAAAAGCTGCAGCGGTGAGATGGGAGTGGTGCTTCAAACTTGCACCTCCAGGGTCCAGTCGAGGTGTTTGCCAGGGCCGGTTTCGGTTCCCAGTCCAGCTGTGACGGTGCTATTTACAAGGGACCTCCATCTTCTAAGCCCAGCAAGCAGCTCTTTGACTCCTGGAATGTGACATGATTTGGAACCAATTTATAGACAATTATGATAAATGTCTAGTACAAGAAACCTGGGCTCTGGATTCAATCCACAGGCCAGGTTATCTTAATTTTTTCATTCTTGCAATTCCTAGCCAGAGGGGTAGAGCTTATGGGGGTCTAGTCATCTGGGTTAGAGCCTCGCTAAACTGTCAAATACATCAATTTAACATTATTTCTCCTGACATCTTGGGTATCCGGTTGAACACTGGAAGTAATCACAGAATAACCATCTTTAATGTCTATGTAGGAGGGGTCAGGGACAGTATGGTTTCGTAAACGCTACAGGTGCTTGAAAACTTTCTTGAACAGCGCTCTTACCAACACTGTCTTATTGCATCGATTGACTTAAACATAACATTCGAGCCACTCAACAATGATGACGTTTACTTAACCAGGGATGAAGATTATGCTTGGGATATCATTTTGTTAGATATTCCACCAATAAACAGATGGGCAAAAGCTGCTCTTCAATTAAAGGCACTTACAGTGGAGCACGGGCTCAGGGCCCTTAATGGTAGAATTAAATCTGATTTAAAAGGTGTCCACACTTTACAACAAGCCACATCACACAAGCCAAATTGATTATATATTAGTCGACATAAGGCTGTGGCCATCTGTAATCGATATGATTGTCTTAGAAAGATCAGAAAGCAATGACAACCCCTCTCTTTGACCACCCAGGCCTTTTGTGAATGAATCCCTTCAGATCTTGATCTGCCCTCTTACACCATGGATATTACCTTTACTGCTGACAAACATCACCTGAAATGACATCAGGTAGCTGCTCTTCCTGATATATTATCTGTCGTAGATATGGACTTTAAAACAGTCCTCGCTCAAATTTAGGTTGACCAGTTTGAAACACCTGACCAATTGATGCATATTCATAAGACCCTCTTTGAGCGCATTTTAGGTTATTTCACCATCCCTGTTTCACGCAACGGAAAAAGTACTGATAAGAATCGATCCTGGTTTAATAAAGAATGCCATACAAAAGGGGGTGATGGATGGAGCGTTTGAGCAAATCAAACACTCACCCCAGTCAACTGATCTGGGTTTAATCCATCACCATTCTTTAGCTCACTCAGCCACCCCAGTTCAGACATGGCCATATGCAAATCAGTCTGACCCAATAAAGAATGCTGCAAACTCAATCATTCCCTAGTTACAGCCATCAAATCTAAGGATCTGTCCACATTCCCCTGTAGAGGAAGGCCTACAAGATGATCATTGCTAATGCTAAATGGGACTGGGATGAACAGAGTTGGAGGGCCCTTCTGGATGTATGTTCAGCCATAAATTCGACCAAATTCTGGCAATTAGTCGCATGTGGTGGCTGTTCAGCCACGTTGGAACCATCAAATAACATTGCTGCATCTAACTGGGTTGATTACTATCTGACTGTATCTTCTGGTGACTCTAACACTGCAACACAGGCTACAACCGAAGTCATTCCGCCTCCCTCCTGTGTTACGCCCATGTTTGCTATCACTGATATCATCGAGTCCCTAAACGCTGTCTTGCGGAGCCGGGCCGTAGGACCTGATGGTGTTCCAGCTGACACATTCTTATATGATTTGGAGGATTGGCCAGCTATATTTTAGCCAGTGCTAATGCCAGCAGTGATGGGGCACCCATTCCTGATACTCGGAAGAGCGCAATAGTTTTAACTATCCATAAAAAAGTGACCGATCTCAACAGAGCAATTGCAGACCAATAGGCCTAATAGACTGCATCAAAAAAGTGGTTTTGCCTCTTTCTGCTGTCACAAATCCAGGATTGAATTATGGAACAAGATGTCCTCAGTCCCAGTTCGCAGGAAGGTCTCAACCATCGACCAGGCCTTCTGTTTTTTACGAATCTATTGGGAGAACCGTTGTGATTGGCCAGGGCAACCTTTACATTACCTTTGTCGATCTAAAATTGGCTTTTCACTGATCCTCCGGCTGGCCTTTGGAAATCCCTTGCTGATCTGGCTATTCCTCCAAACATTTTATCATTACTAATCCGTTCACATGAGGACCATTACGGCCATATTAGGTGGGGGGGGGGGGGTGCGCAAAGTCAATTGACTGATAGGTTAGCAGTTCGCAAAGGTGTTCACCAGAGTTGTGTTCTGGCCCCCACATTATTCTTGTTATTTATAATTGATATTGTTCACTTCATGTTCCACTTTGGTACAGATGCTCCCTCCTTGGCACAAATCAAGTTTCCAATTCTTCTCTTTGCAGAAAACACTTTGTTGGGCTTTAGACACTTTTGACCCGCTTCACCTAGCTTGCCTTGCTCTTGGCTTGGAGACCAACACCTCTAAAACCAAAGGGATGTTGTTTAATCCACATAAATCGCACAAGGGGAGTATAGTCCTGGGAGAGGGGGGGGGGGGGGGGGAGTCCCCCTGGAGAGTGTTGATTCTTTTACCCATCTTGGGGTAACGTTTTCTGGGGGTATGACCTGTCACCCCCCCCCCCCCCCCCATCAATAAGGCAGCTTTGAAACTTAAGCAGACCACTGGTGTGTTACTTAAGGAGTACTCAGCTTCATACACCAAACCCATCACTCCGCATTACAAGGCCAAAGCACTGGGTTCCATCCTATACAGGCTGGAACTGTGGAGCATTTCCAACCATGAAGAAATAACCATAACAGGAAATAAATTATCTTGACTATCTTCCTCCTAGCACTCCACTCTGTTCACTTTTCATGGACCTTGGAGTGAATAAGGCTGCAGGTAAACTCCGTCTATGCCCCCTATTTTATTGGAGATACCTACGGACCACCCCTAAACTTGTCCACTATGTGATTTGTCTTCATGATGTCATGATGGCTGACCACTTCAGCAAGGTCCCCTGGCTCACAAGAATCAAGGAGGCATTACACTGGCTTAGGATGCCTGAGTTGTGGGATCTGCCAGATTCCACTAATTTCCCGTCCAAAGATTTTCTGAAAAAGCATTACTGGGCAACACTAATGGCCAATGAATCCAGAAAAGCTGCCTGCTCTAAGCTTACTAATGATTATATTAGCTGCAGAGTGTTTTCTGCACTCCTATTGCTCCTTAGGGTTATTACCTTACCTAACATGACTGCCCCATAAAAATGTAATGACAGGGTAGTGTGCAAGAGGAACACCCCAAAATCATAGTGTGATAGTACTGGCTAACAGTATTGCTCTGTGAGCCGTTAGCAGTATGACTGGTATAAGTATTGGTGAATAGAGCTTTCCGATAAGGTTTTGTTCCACATTAAAATGGTTGCTGCACAAAGCGTGATGAAGTCTGAGCTTCTTTATGTTTTTTCTTCCCCATTTGCATTTATGAAGTCCAGAAAACACACCTACCCACCCTTTCCGGCAATCCATTTAATGTGCTGTTTGCAGCAGCCATAGCCTATGGGTGGACATTCCAAAAAGCTTCCTACTAATACTCACTCCTACCACACCATCTCACAGCCTCAGTTCACTCTCCCCCAAATACACCAGCTCCTCACTGCTTAATTTGAGCCAGTGGTTTCTGGTCCTCAACACTGACATTTAATCATCAACACCGGCGCAGTAATTTCATGAGCGCCAGTAAAGGACACACTCATTTTTGGTAGGCACAGGAAGATGAAGTGATTTGCCCTGAATCACAGGATGTTGAGCCGATGTTGAAACCCAAACCTGGTTTCCCAGCTCCGAGGTCTGTAACTCTGGTCATTCTGCCACACCCTTTCCCCACTGCCTAGTTAGTAGTTGTCTCTGTTTCAGGCAGTCTTACAGAAGAAATGGGCTGGTGCAAGCTTCCACCTGACGAGAGCCCTGGCACTTATTTTTTTTATACAAATTAACCGCTGCCCCATAACCATCTACCCTGTTTCACGCTAATCCCTACAGCCTCAGGTCAATCTTCCCTCCAGTAGCAGCCCCTGCAGTGCACTACCCCTATGCAGGGCAATGGGTGCAGATGCTGGTCTACATTGTGGCTTCAGAAGCAGTGAAAACAAGTCTGGCCACTGGTTCCCCCACCTCTTTCCTTCACAGCAGAAAGCATGAAGGGGGAGAAAATGTGGCCTAACAGTGAGGGCGGCCGACCTCGAAGCTGAGGAACCAGGTTCGAGTCTCAGCAGGGACGCTCAATATTCTGTGATTCTGGGCAAATTGCATTCTGCCAGATTCATGAAGCTACCATTTTGCGATTAGCAAATAGCGAAAAATTGCGTATCGCTATTTGAGAATCGCAAAATGGCATTCATGATAAAAAGCGCGGAAAAATTGCGATTCGCATTCGATCGCAATTGGTGATTGCGATCTAGCCGCAATCGCTAAATAATCGCAGTTTCGGCAATTTCCCATGCCGAAATAGCGATATCGCAAATAGCGATATCGCAATTAGCGATCTCGCTAACAGCGAGATCGCAAAAACGGGAAGGCGCATTTCGAGCCCACTGATGACATCACAACCAGGAAGTAGGCTCACCACACCCACAAACCGAACACAGAGCCAGGGAGTGGCAGCAGTAAAGTTTGGAGCTCCTAAAGCAAGACCCTGCAGCACCCCAGCCTGAAGGAAAGTGCAGAAAGATGTCCCAGGATGCAGCAGCAGGGAGCAGTGGGCAGGAGAGGAAAAGGAAAATGAAATTTTCCGAAGCTGAATTGGAGTATGTCATTGAGGGGGTGTGCAATGACTATGGGAAGCTGTTTGGTAAAGACTCTCGGAGGGTGCCAGAGCCCGAGAAGCGCAGGATTTGGCAGCGCATCCGCACCCAGGTCAATTCCGTCGGTGTCACCCAGCGCTCCATCGACGACATCAAGAAGCGCTGGTATGACCTGCGAGGACGTTCGAAGGAGCGGATTGCTTTGCGGCTTGGGGACCAACTGGGCACCGGTGGAGGGGATGCATTAGCCACACCTAACACCCCATTGGAGAACATGATTGAGGAGACCATAGCGCCAGCAGCCTGCATGGGGGTCATTCAGCTGGACTCCTCTCGACCCGGCCAACAACAAAGTCAAGGTAAGTGCCATGCGACTGCGACCCAGTCCCCTAACAATGCCCATACGTCCTGAACTAGCACCATGACATCCCCAAATATGCAGACCAAGCACACCAAAAAAGCCCCATTGCATTGTGGTACTTGTAGTGTAATCATGAGCCCGCAGTCAGCCCAACGGTGCCAGAGCACTCATTGCTAAGTCTAAACAAAACCCAGTCAGGGAAAGCAAGGCTGCGTGCATGTGTCAAATTTTCCTGTGCAAGACACATAACATTAATCATCCACCCTTTCACATTACAGGTGCAGGGGATCAAGCCAGCACCGATAGTGATGCGCTACACATTGCTGAGAGCCCGGAGGACACTGAGGGTGAGGGACAGTCCTCCCAACAACCTGGCACATCACATCAAGCAGCATTGCAGCCAGCACCACTCACAGCACCAACACCCCGTGCTGACAGGGCCACCCCTGCATCCACTGCAGTGCAGCCAGCACCAGCTACAGCACCAACACCCCGTGCCGCCACACCAGTGGTACAGCCTCCATCACCAGCGCCTCGGAGGCAGACGAGGCACACACCAGCTGGCAGGGCACAGACCATCGCACAGAGGCGCCAGCAGCGCCAGGGCCCAGCAGGCACCGGCAGGGAACTAGAAACACCAGACCCAGGCCTGGTCATTGAGCGCCGCATGCTGGCGGTGCATCGCACGCAGGCACGCCACATGGCAGCAATGCTTGCACAGATGCAGGCAAATGGGCAACATATTGCCCAGATGACAGCAGCTGTGAGACAGAACAACCAGCTGCTTGTCTCACAGCAGGACATGACCCGTAGACGCCACCGACAACTACTGGCCCGCCTATCGGCCTACACTAGGTCTAACCATGTTGTTGGCCACGCCACATCTCAGCTGGCACGTCGGTCACTCGCTATGCAGGCACAAATGGTGCAGTGTTGCCAGGATGTGGCCAGGTCACTCGACCTACTCACTGCAGCTGTGCTTGGCAGACAGGCCACTGGCCGGGATGAAGCAGAGGGTGGTGACGACGCAAGTGAGGCTGCGTCGACCAATAGCAGTGCCTCCTTACCACCGTTGCCTCCACCTCGCCGCAGCAGCCGGCCAACATCAGGGAGTAGGGCCAACACCGTCCCTGACAATGCGGAGAGACGACTTGGGGCGTCTCGTCGTCAACATCGTTGAGGACTGTAAAAATATGAGGGAGGCCATGCAGTCCAGTCCTGCAAACCCCCTACCCCAGCATGGGGAGGTATGGAGTAATACACTCCCCATCAGACAATTATTATTTTTTGAAGACCAATTTATTGTGATGTAACATTAAAGATGAAAGGTCATACTTCATACACACTCATGTCATTATTTCATTCGTCATGCATGGGTGCAGTGTTGTGATAGTGGTATGTGTGCACTAGAAACAGTTTGTAGTGATGTGGTTGCGGCGCCTGTGTCCTTCCGCAGGATCTTCTCCGCGGGCATGATGTACATGTGGAGGTGGACGGTCGTCCCCTTCAGATTCACTGCCAGAGATGTCGACAGGTATCCGGCGCTTGGTTGCCATGTTATGTAGTATTGCGCAGACAGCCAGCCACAATACGGCAGCACACTGCTGGACTGTAATACATGGCCCCACCTGTCTTGTGCAGTATGTGGAACCTGCTCTTGAGCAAGCCAAATGTCCTTTCTATGCAATTCCTTGTCCGTATGTGTGCAGCATTGTAACGCCGTTGCTGGGGTGTGGCAGGGTTGAAGTAAGGGGTCAGGAGGTATTCACGGAGGGCGTAGCCACTGTCACCTGAATGAGAGGAGCAGATGGTGATTGGCTGTGCTGCGCAGTAACTTCATAGCAATGTGACATTGTTGACAAAGTGCACTTACCAAGTAGGTGTCCTTCACCGAACTCTCCCCTGACCAGTCGTGAGTGGAGGCCGCTGTGCCGGAATATGAAGGAGTCATGGGTACTCCCTGGGTACTGGGCCACAATGTCAGTGATGTATGACTTAGCATTGCACACCATCTGTATGTTCAGGGAGTGGTAAGACTTTCTATTGCGGAACATATACTCTGTGGCAGCTGGTGGGCAGATGGCGACGTGGGTACAGTCTATACATCCAAGTACATGGGGAAAATGGGCTACATTGTAGAATTGTAGCTTGGTCAAGTCCAATTCCTGTTGGCTCGTGGGAAATTTGATGTGACGCTGTAGCTGGGTGAGCATGGCGTCAACGAAAGTGTGGAGGCAGCGTGACATGGTGGGCTGGGATATCCCCCCGGCAGCCGCTACTATCCCCTGGAAACTCCCGGAGGCCAGGAGGTGCAGGCTACACAATACCTGCACATGTGTAGGCACCGCATTGGTATGGCTTGTTGGGTGCTGCATCAGGGGGTCAAGGTCCTGTATTAGCTGCATTATCATTTCCCCATTCAGCCTATATTTTGCATATATCTGCTCTCTGGTTTGGCCCAGCAAGGTTACCCGCTGGAGGAAAATTCTGTCCTGGATCCTGCGTCTCCTCTGTGCTGCTCGCTGTAGCCTTCGACGCCTCACCACCATGTACATTCCTGGCATTGTGGCACTCCAAATGCTGTTGCTGAATGTCCTTATGTGTGATTGGTCAGGCCTGAACCTGTTGCTGATTGGCCAACGGTTTTTCAAATGTAATTTTTTCATGGCTTTTATGGTTACCACCTGGTTTGAGTTCTCCTTAATTTGCGCCGCGCAAACAGCGATTTTTGGGTTTTTCGCTATTAGCGATTTTTTATGAATGCCGATAGCGATTATTTAGCGATTTCGCAATTTATTTCGCAGATTCCGTGGTTTGTCGCATTTTCCGATTCGCTAATGATCGGCTACCGGGATTCTGCGATTTTTATAGCGAATTCGCTATTATGTGTTAGCGAATTCGCTATTTTGATGTTGAATGCCGATTACGTCAATTGCGCCCGCAATTGCATTTTCGCAGCGATTGCGGGTGCAATTTCACTTCATGAATATGGCTGATTATCTCCCTGTGCCTAACAAAAATGTATGTGTCCTTCTGTAACATAACTAGTGCTCATGTAAAGTGCTCTGATACCTTTGGGTCTAGTTTGCCCGATATAAACTCCCCAAAAATATATATATTTATGAAGGCCAACAAGGCTCAAGTTCACTACCAACTAGTACATCTACAGCCTGTGCCCACCCTCATCACATCTTAGTCTGCAGCTCCCACTCAGCTCTCACACCAGCCCATAGCCTCAGATGCAGTGCTTCACCCTTAGCCTGTGCTGCTTGCTCCCCATCTTGCAGCTTTCACCTTCTTTCCCCTCCTGGACTACATGACCACTCCCTGCTGGCTCAGCCGCTCGGACTAAGACTGATCCCGCCTCACACCAGTCCCCACAGCCTCAGCCCAATCTCCCTTCCCATTCCTACAGTCTGCATACACTCTTCTCTCTTGCACCGCCCTATGGTTACAGATGGAACTGAAAGGCAACGAGTACTATGGGAAGAGCAGATATGCTTTGGGTGCATTTGTAGATATATGTGCATGTTTACGAGTGTTGGGTAATTTAATGTATGCTGAGGGAAAGGTGTGCCCGTGGGGTGACAGTGAGTGGTGTAAATGCATGGTTAGCGTGGTGAGTGCTGAGTGGAAGGTGTGCCTCAATGAGTGCAAGTTGAGTGGGGTGCCCATGTGGCAGCAGGGTGTCCAATATGTTCATGGAAGGGGAGGGTGAGCTGTGTGAGCGTTGGGTGAGCGGAGTGCCCTGTGAGTTCGGTGAGTGGTGAACCTGTGTCAGTGTAGGGTGAGAAGTGAGATTTGTGTGAATTCAGGACAATGTATCCCTAAACGCTCTAAATAACTAACCATGTCGTTGACGATTGGCAAATGAAGTTTCAGGTGTAATTTAAACTAGGATTATTGTGACATCAATAAGTAACTTGAGTGGAGAAAATAAATCATCAGTTGATCCTGCAACAAAATGCCATCACACATGAGACACCACTCCTTCAAACATGGGGCATCATCTCTTTAAACATGGGGCATCATCCTAACAAACATGAGATATTATCCCCCCAAACACGAGACATCATGCCACCAAACATGAGACATCAGCCTAACAAATGAGACATCATCCCACCAAACATCAGACACCACCCCACCAAACATGGGGCATCATCCCTCCAAATATGGAGCATCATCCCTCCAAACATCAGACGTTCCACCAAAGAAGAGACCTCATCCCACCAAAGAAGAGACCTCATCCCACCAAAGAAGATACCTCATCCCACCAAACATGGGGCATCATCCCTCCAAATATGGAGCATCATCCCTCCAAACATCAGACGTTCCACCAAAGAAGAGACCTCATCCCACTGAACATGAGACACCATCCTACCAAACACAAGACATCATGCCACCAAACACGAGACATCCCACCAAAGAAGCGACATCATCCCACCAAACATCGAACATTCCACCAAAGAAGAGACATCATCCCCCCAAACACGAAACATCATCCCACCAAACACAAGACATCATCCTACCAAACACGAGGCATCTTCCCCCCAAACATGTGACGTCATCCCACCAAACATGGGACATTATACCTTCAAACAAGAGGCTGCATCCCTCCCGGCATCTCTCTGTTTGTAATACTGTATTTTAATAGCTTTCAGATAGAACTGTGAGTCTTACCATTTAAGAACAAGTTGTATCCAGGGTGATGTCAAAGAACATTTTATATACACTTGTAACACAGCAATATAGAGTCATACTTTACGGCAACCGATTTACACAATATATAAGCAGCAACATAAAAAATATTTCTCATTTCACATTTGAAGGTTAGCCAAGCTTGTTGCAGTCAACCCTCCAGGCCTGAGACTGCATCTGCAGATAAGGTTTGGAGGTTAGGCAAGCATTTTGCAATCACATATTTGCCTAGTGTCTATCAAGAACAATGACTGGATATTATGTTGGTCATCTTTAAAATTAGGACTAGGAATCTCAGGAAAGGCACAGGATCTACTGGGTAGATATGACACCAAAGGGCATCAAACATCTGTTCTGGTCTATTTTTTATAGGTACCATAGATATGAACGTGAACCTGCCAGTAAGTCATCAGGGTAGGCTGTGTCAGTCAGCCATTTTGTGATCACTAGCGGAGGCCCGCGTGTCTGTGTTGTTGCATTTCTACTCATAGGAAGGAGCAACGCATTGCAATTAAGTTTCTTTTGCGCTGCGGAAATCTTACCCACATACCTTACCTGTGCTACAAGAGGGAATGTGTCCATTTGATAGTCAGCGATGTTACTAATGGTTTAATAAATAGACAGTACCAGGCCAAATGAATAAAATCAGCCATTCAATATTTAGTGTGCACACCCACTCAGCATGCTCACAACCACCATATATGCCCCATAGTCTAGATGTGCATGAGCCACAGCAAATGCACCTGCACGGCACATACACATTTTGCATGAAAACTGGGAATCACAAAAGCACTAATTCACTCTAATGCAAATTAGGAGGTTACTGGCATTTCAGAACATGGTCGTCACTACCCAGCAGCCAGTAGATCAGGACCACTGACATCACTTCTAGTCATTTTTACAATGTTTAAATATGCCATTGTTTCCGGCACCCTGTTGGCGCTCAGGAAGGTGACAGCTGAAAGGTGTTTGTTTGCACATCTTTCATAAATGAATGCATTCATCCCCATGATTGCCAATCTCCCTTTTGCGTGGGAAATAACAGAGCAGTGATATATATCGCGGGCTCACCCCGCGTCATCTGGCACACGTACGTGAGTGAACGAGAAAAAGGTGGTCGGAAACTGAGTGTATATATATATATATATATATATATATATATTGTTTTTCAATACAAAACACCAGGCAGGAAGGTGGGAAAAATAGGACTGTACCGGGAAAGATGGCGTAATGAAGATTACTGGTAAGCAACCGGAGCATTAACCCCTTGTCCATCTTCGCAGATCCAGTCCTTACATGCAAGATGTTACCCCTTTGCCTAAAGCTACAATCTTCTACACTTTCAGGAGTCCTTGACACAGATGTGTCCAGATTTAACTCCTTCGATGCTGGTGACGGAACCATTCCGTCATCAGTCACGGTTGAGCTGTGCTGATGACGGAATGGTTCCGTCATGACCACACCCAGTTAAGGAATGTCCAGCACCGGAGAGGAATCGGGGCAGCAGCCAAGGTGTTAACAAATATATTATAAACACCCTTGATTCAGTGGCTCCGTTAAAACTTCAGGTAACAAAAAGGTCCAAGCCTTCAGCCCGGTGGTTCTCTTCCACATTAAGGGAAGAGAAGAGCCGTTGTAAAAATCTAGAGTGAAGTTGGAGAAAATCCTATTGTCCAAAGGCTAAGGATCAATACAAAGAAGATCTGAGAAATCTTTGCAAATCTTCCCATAAAGCAAAGAGAGTTCTTTTCCTCTTGAATTTTAGTAGCTTCAAATACCTCACGGGAGGTATCAAAAATGGTCCATTCTTTTCTCACTCCTGAGACAGTAAATAGTAAAATCAGCCCTTCAACTTTGTAACAATCTATCATCAGTTTATTCACTATAAAATTCAGAAAATGTATGCAACCTTTCCCACAAACATAACACTGGAGGTGCCTGTAGATTCTGTCTGGGTTAAAATCATCAACTCTCAAATGTTCTCAATTCAATTCAAAGAGACTTTATTCGGTTTGTTTCAACCATAAAAGTGCATAGACATACAGTACATACATAAAATAAAATATGATTACAGATGTTAAAGACACTGTCTACATTGGGTCCATCGAGCTCAAGTTCATTGTAATCACATCAGTCATTGGTTCAGACAGATTTGCAATTTAAAAGACAGTTTTAAAAATTCAAAAACTTGGAGGACACTATCACTGTGCAGCAATTGTAAATATAAAAAGGCTGGTTGTATCTGATTAAAATTTAGTTTCTTTAAAAGAGCAATTAAAAAGCGTTTACGTGGGTATTCATAAAATCTACATAAAAACATAAAGTGCAACATATCTTGTGGAGACTTTCCGTCGCAGCCACAGGATATTAGATTTTTACAAAAACTCTCCTTTTTGGGTCTGATAAGCAGATGTTGAAACAGATTGAATCTGAATCATGTTAATAGAAACTTTTCGTGAGTGCTAAGAGTGCTGAGTAGGTAAGGCTCAGTTGTCAGACAGGTTTTAACCATAATAAATTTCCTTACACTTGCTTTTTGTAACTCAACACCCTCCCTCACAGCCGTCTTACGCAGAAGAAAGATCTGCTTGACTAGTTCAATATCCCCCTTTCTAATTCCAGATGGGTGTTCAAACAGGTCAGGTCGCCCTATCTCTGAAAAGCAGGTTTTTAGATACTTCATCCAAGGGGTACCCAACGCATTATCATGAGCCATAAAATCATTGACAATTAAGTGTGTTAAGGGGATGTCTTCGCACAACCACATTTTCACCCAGCAGGTCAGAGGTCGTAGGGATAGGATATCGCTCAAATACCCCACTCCTAGCTCCTCATGAACTGCAAAGTTGGAGGTGGAGGCCGGGACACACAGAAGCCGTTTGTAAAAAGAATTTTCTGTGATCTGAAGTTGATCCCCAGCCATGTAGCCCCAAAGCTCACTACCATAGGCAGCAGTTGCTACAGATTTTGCGTCATATAATTTTATCATTGCAGCCGTGGGCTTTTTACCTAGTTTTGAACCGAAATTAAAAATGGAAGCATTAACCCTAGTCACGTCACATCTTTTCTTTGCAAGTTGTGGGCCCCACGATAATTTAGAATCAAAGAGAACTCCTAGATAGGAGAATGTATTGGAAAACGGTATTACTGCCTTATCTAGTTTAAAGGTGTATTGTCTCTTTGGCTGTTTCCCAACTTGCATGATGTATGATTTAGAGTTGTTCACTAACAAATCTCTATCTTCCATGAACTTTTTAAATGCATTAAGTAATAGTTGAAGGCCTTTTTCAGTTCTAGCTAACAAGACCGCATCATCTGCGTATAACAAGACAGGGATACTTCTTCTCCCCACTCTCGGACTATCTGCTTTCACCTCCTGTAAAACGCCATCCAGCTCGTTTATATAAAAATTAAAAAGGAATTGAGCTAATATGCAGCCTTGCCGCACCCCCTTCCCTGTTCTAAAATCATCAGTTACGCACACGTCTTGGCAATACCTTATATTTGCGCTTGTGTTACTATGGAGGTCAACTAAAAAGTTTATAATGCCGTTGTCTACTCCCTCATCCCTCATGGACCCCCACAGCTTCCCCTGTTCACACAGTCGAAAGCTGAGGATAGGTCCATGAAGGCCAGGTGGACTGTACCTTTTTGGGCAATGGTATATTTGCTGAGTATTAAGAAGAGATTTAAACATTGTGTTGTGGTCGAGCGGCCATTACAGAAACCATATTGTGTAATAGCCATGATGTTGTTGTCCCGTGCCCACTCAGAGAGACGCTGCAGTACAATTCTCCCCACTAGTTTCGCCATGGAGTTAATTAGGGAGATAGGCCTATAACAAAGCGGGCTATCCCTATCCCCTTTTTTGAATATAGGCACAATAGTGGAGAGCCCCCAGGATAGTGGACATCCGACTCTCGCGGCTGCGTTGATAACCGCCACAATAATCGGAGCCCAGAAATTAGGATCAGATTTGAAGAGATCCGGGGGTATCCCATTGGGGCCTGGTGATTTTCCCGCTGTGAGTCCCTCTATCCCCACTAGGACCTCTCCTATACTAACATTGAGACATGTGCCCCCTTTGGTACATTCAGAGAGTACAGCGTTAACCTCAGTGCCCCCATACAATTGTTTAAAATGTGCAACCCATTCTTCCTTTGTTATAACACATTCTAACCCCTCACCCGGATCTTGCACCAGGAAGGGTTTCTTATGCACCCGCCAAAATCTGGCGCTATTTTTCAGTGTTTGCGGTTCCAGGATCTCAGTCCAGGCCTCATTCTTCAATACCTCCTTCCGTGAGGCGATGACTGATTAATACTCTTTGCGTGACCTCTGGACTAGTTCCTTGTTTCTTGGTTTTACCAATAAAGCAGCTCTAAGGACACAGGCAGCTTTAGAGCATTCCTTGTTGAACCACCTGGGACCCTCCCTCCCCCTACTCTTTAATGGTTCTGTCATTAGAATAGCTATTTTGTCTGTTAAGCTCTGGAAGTCAGACAGGACCTGAGTTGGAGCAGAGTCAACCTGTGTGCATCTGGTGATTATATCACTACAGGTATTTTTGATGTTCTGATATATGAGGTCCGGGGTACACATAGACCATTTTAGACGGCGTCTGCCATGCATTGCTGTTACCCTACCCCTGGCCAAGTTAGAACTTGCGCTAGCCACCCAGGGCCCCCTTAGATGTATGGTGAGTGGGTTATGATCACTGAGTGCGTTATTATCTATAGAGAATGAGTGCACAAAGACCTGCATGGACAAGGTTAACAACATGTAGTCAATAAAGGTCCCTTTTCCATGCCCTTTGAAAGTTGGGGTAACAAAGCGCTTTGAGGGGTCACACAATGCCATTGCTAAAGTAAGACCATGGTTATTAAGAAAGTCATTAAAACGGTCCCCCTCCATGGTATGTTCCAGATGTAGACCCTTCAGTCTAGGGCAATGTATTTCCTGAAGGTTTTTCCTTAGGGGGTCACCACAAGAGTGAATGTTAAAATCGCCCATGACCAATAAATTGTGTGAACAATCCCTCATTGAGGTACCTATATAGTCATTTAAAATTTCTAGGTTGCCATGAGCTGTGCCAATGTTAATAGAGTTATAAAAATTGATCAGACCAACCTTACAATTGCCAGCAGATAAAACTAGGCCTTGTATACCGGGGTTGCTTGATGCCCTGCTATCAATTGTACATGTCAATGCTACCGAGATAAACATTACCATGCCACCCTTTGGCCTTCCCCGGTTTACTGGTATAGCAGGTACAAAATATGCCTTGTATCCTTCAATAAAGATTTCACATTTTACTAACCAAGTTTCTTGAAGGCAAATAATCTGAAAGCCCCTGATATATGATAACCAGCTCTCATCTTGCATTTTGGTTTCCAGGCCCGCCACATTCCAGCATATGACATTATTTTTATATATTGTGGGTGGATTCGCCTCTATCGGCTGTCCTACAGGAGACTGTACAATACTCTGACCATCCGGCACCACCAGTCAGTCGCAAGCGTCCAACCCTGAAAACATTTCAAAGCGATTACGTGTGGGAACATTGTACCCTCTCATGCTCTGATTGACAACATTAGAATTTAGTGCCGGTGTCTGCCAGCGATTCAACCCATGAGTGTTATTATTATACATGTATGGTACAGCCGATATTGGAGTCTGAGCATGGGATGTGAGCCTGTACATTCGAGGGTCTTTGGGGGAATTCTGGTCAGGAGGACACAAATAACCCAGAGGGCGCACGCAAACACTGTTTGCATTGTATACTAACGAGGATGCACGCAGTAAAACTGTCGCGACGTGTTGGGAATGCTTGAAGTTAACAACCACACAATCCCCCGTAGTCGCCTTACTCGAAGGACCAACCCAATTGACCCTTTCAGTAGAAATAATTTGGTCATAGTAATGAGTTGGGTAACCACAATTTTTGTTTAACCACGCCACCGTTTTATTTTTTAGAGAGTCATGAGACTCTCCGTGTGGTTGGGCTGGTACTTCTTCGTAGCATGGAACATTTGTTAGCACCACCACATATGGCACACAATCAGGAGGGAGATTTACATTCCTAAGTTTAGTCCTCTGCGGAGCAGCTGCTCGAATACTCAACGGTGCAGGGACCTGTTTATTTGGCTGGATTGCTGGTGCTGTAGCTGGCACAGCCCCAGCACCTGCCAGTCCTTGGGAGTTCGGCTGCTGCCCACTCTGCCCCCTGGCTGCATTCTCCTTCCCGCCCCTAGCACGGATAATTTTAGGGACTCTAACTGCTGTAACTGCTGGGGCGGGAGTCAAATGTACCGCCACCAGACCACCCAGCCTTTCTACCTCAGAGGCTACTACATCCAGTCTAGACAGTATTGGGCTGATTAGTTCTGTAATATTATCCTCTAACTTTCCTACTATTGTATTTATCAAAGTCTCTAGGTTGGAGGCAGATAAAGTTATGCTTCCCTCGTTATTGCCCTCTTGGTTGGTTTCTCCTATAACAGATTTACTTGTACTGTTAGCATTACTAGCCTTGCTGGTGTTAAGTGGGTTAGTGTGAGATTTAATTTTTGAAGGTTTCCCCCCGCGCCTCCCTTGAGTCTTTCTGCACTTCCTCACTGGCCTTGAGGTAGGAGGGGCCTCTACTAACTCTTCCTCGGCTGAATCTTCCTCCGATGTGTTACGCAAGTCCACAGGCAACTCAGAATGTACCTGTACCACTGTGCTAGAACCCCCTGTACTATGTAGGTTAGGGACATCTTCTAAAGTGCCTTCTAGGCCTTCTGTTATTTCAATAGGCACATTATCCAGGGGGGGGGGGGGGGGAGATTATTGCGGCCTAAAGAGGCCCTATGTTCGTTGTTTATTTGATTAACTTTTTTTACCAGGAAATTGTCCATAGTAACCAGGCCAGCTGTTGGTGGTTCACAGATCAATCTGGGCATTATGTCTGCTACAATATGCTCCAGGCCCCCAATGAGCGTAGAAAAACCTGTAGTACCTCGATCTAATGCATCAGTTATCCACAAGTTAAAAACGAATTAAATTATGTAATAAGTCCAAAGTCCAAAGTCTCACTTGAATGAACTAGTTCCTTATTCTGAAGCCAGGGTCTGTGGCCCGTCCCGTCCTCTTCCGGCCTCTGAGGGCCAAAGAGGGCCCGCCCTTTGCCCGGGCTTAGCCCGGTGCGTCCTGCGAGGCGGTATGAGCCACGTCCTTTTCAAGCGCCTCCGGGCGCGGTTAGGGGCGTGTCAGGGTACTGCTGGGCTTCTGGGGATTGTAGTGAGCAGCCTCCCCCTCTCAGCGGCAGCGCCCGATGACCTGTGGCGTCTGCGGCGGGGGGAAGCGTCAGTCCGGCAATGGAGAGCGGGGTTCTGATGCCCAGCACACTGTTTGGCCAGGTATGCCACCCAAATGTTTCACAAAGTGCCCCCGAGCGTATATATATCAACCTCTAATGCCTCCAGAAAGAGCCAAAGTGCATCCAAGCAGACTTTGCAACTGCTTCGCTAAGACAGAGAGATGAAAGGTTTGTTTTCCCCACCTGGGGAGCTTGCACAGTCCGTTCCGCTATCACCCTCTCGATATTAGACCTTGGACAGAAAGAATTACAACCAACTGGTGACAGAAACGGTAATTCCTACCGCATTTGATTTTGCAGGCTCTGCAGCGTTATCGGGCATTGTCTGGCGCTCCTCAATCGGCTCAAGCGTGCTCCTCTCCTCCTGCTGCAGTAAGCCGTTGCCACAGCTGCTCCGACTCAGGTGAGCATGACTAGGAGGGTAGATTGAACTTTCGCTCCGCGCTCTGCAATCTTCTCTGCAGGGTGTTCTTTGCCCTCAAGTCCCAGCACAAGATCGTCCGCGGGGGGGGAAGGCTCCGAGTCCTCAAGCCGCCTTAACCTCGCGGGAGAGCCGCCAAAGAAACACGGACGCCTACCGCCCACAGAACAGCTCCAAGATAGCGTGGCAGGTAACGACCACAGGTGACGGAGGGAGTCGTGTTCAGCCACTGCAGCTCGTCCGCAGCTTCCCCAAACACAGTCTCTCAGTGAACGCAGAAATCTTGGCCCAAAGCTCCGCCGGAGGAGGACAATCGCAGGTATTACGGCATTAGGTTAGGGACAGCTCACGCACCACCTACCACTCGGCCACTGGTGCAGCCGCAAGAGGAAGTCATTGCGCCTTACTGCTTTGGATGCTAACAACTACATGGAGTTTTCTCAAATGTTCTCTACATTTCTGAGGAAGTTTAGCCGAAACAACTTAAGAAATATAAATAAGGATCCCCAGCAGATCCTTGCCCACCTCAAATTCAACAACTGATTACCTCTATCATCAATACGATGTACAACAACATTCTGAACACCTCCCTAGAGGTTGTCCGTTTTCCTTCTGACTGGAAACACTCTTTTCTCCATCCCTTACTTAAGAAGCCTATTTCAGATCCGGCCACCTTGAATAACTTTAGCCCATCTCCCTTTTACCAGAAGCAGCCAGACTCTTGGAGAAATTGGTCCTCCTTTCTAGAATCTAAAGGCCGGTTGAACGACTCGTAGGCTGGTGTCTGACGAGGTATGAGAACTCAAACCTCCTTAGTAGAATGGACTTAAGATGTTAAAGAACATCTTGACACTGCTACTGTGATTATGTTGGACCAATCGGCAGCACTCAATGCGGTTTCACATGCCACCCTTTTGGCTAGATTAAGTTTGGCTGACGTACAAGGCACAGCCTTCTCTTGGCTGGGGTTGTTTTTAGAGACTAGATTTCAGCAGGTTTATCTTTATCCTTTCTCTTCCCACTCTACGCATCTTATAATTGGAGTTCCTCAGGGCTCAGATTTGAGTCTTACTTTGTTCAATCTTCATCTACCAACACTGGCATAGTTGATTGAGACTTGAGGTGTGCAGGTGGTGTCTTATGCGGATGATACCCAATTACTATTGTCCTTCCAGCAACACTAATTTTCTGCCCTCAGTAAGCTCAAAGAGTATCTAAAGGGAGTTGCTGGTTGGATGAATACAAATATTCTCAAATTAAATTTGGCCAAAACTAAAGTTATTTTCTTTGATCCAAGAGGCTCACCTTCCCCTAGTCTTTGGTGGCCTAAGAAAATGATTCCGCCCAGCCCCTGCTTCCACAGCCTAGAAACAGGTTCTGCAGGTCGAACATCAAACCTTGCAGGCAAGGACTGTTTCAGGAAACCCTTGAACTCATAGTAAGGATGATTACTGGTAAGTAACTAGGACATTATGGGGCATGATGTTGGACCCCATCCCTCAAGATGCAGGGGGAAGGGAATGGGCAGGTGCAAATTTGTCGCTTGCCCTCATTTTTCTGTCACCAGACTATGACTCTGCCCTTTCAAGTTATGTGCCTCACTTTCCATCCTCCTGGCACTGAGACTTTCTCCCTTTGGCTATAACTCTCCATCACAATTACCTCCTTCTCCACTCCTCCTGTCCGTCCCACCACATTTTTCACAGCTCTACCTCAACTTTGTAAACTTGTTGCTTTGACTTCCCTCACTACCCAACCTCATGCCCACTTTTAGTACACTAAGGAATTAAAATTATGACAACTCCTACCACAGTCCCAGCAGCTCTGCCAATAATCGATAAGAAGTACAAAGAAGCTCCTGAAGACTCGCCGGCATGTCTGGTTTGACATCCAAAATCGGACTCTACCATTACAGGCTGCCCAGCGTTGGTCAAAGAACCCTTCAATGCTAATTTCAACGCCACCTGACAAGGAAGGTAGGCGCCTTGAAAATACTAGTAAGCGGGTCTCAACTATGTCAGGTTGGTGTGTATTCAACAAGGACCCCCTGAGGTTATGGATACAATGGTTCCTAGGTCAGGGAAAGCAGAATTTATGACAAACAACAACCTAGGCAACTAATATTTAACAATGTAGTATACAGAAGGACAATTGGCTACACATTATTATAAAAGTATATGTTTTTATTATAGATTATTGAACATATGAAAAAGCATAAATAAAAACAGGGGGACAATAAACACAATTGGAATCATACAGTATCAATAAAAATCCATACGTTATTAACATTTCATGTAAACAAGATATAGAAAACTTAAAACAATTATTATAAGTGGCGGAATGAGTCTCTACGCGCGTTTCGGCGAACCAGCGCCTTCTTCTGGAGTTAGCCACACAAAGCTCTAGAAAGATACATATAAAATGACATTAATTATACACCATTCAATTAAAAAAGGGCTAAACACAAAATTTCCTAAATTGTAACATGGTAGCCAAATTGTCCTATTTTTAATCCAGGATTACTTTCTTTTCATTTCCTTGCCTTATCAAGAGTGTTATCATTTGGATGAAGAGTACAAAATGACTGATATATATGAATTGATTCTCTGTCTTTCAAGGCTGGGATATTATTGAAAAACACGTGAACACTTATACAAAACAGTTAGGGTAGAGGTCCTCTAAGTATATATTTGCCTCTTAGTATATTTATAAATATACATTTAAGGTAGCGAAAACTATATTTAACTACTCTTATTGGCAATAATTTTCAATTGTTCTTATATCATTGATTTCAATGAATTTTCTAAAAGCAAGCAATTGTCTTGTGGACTGGTTATACTTACAAATAGAAAATGAAAAAACACCGAAAGTTGATAGATAATTGGTTTAATGCCAGGGTATTTTCTAGGTTGATGAAGGATTGTAGAACCTTAGAAGAGGGAGAGGTGGAATGTAACATCTCTTTTGGTGAGTCTATATATTGCAATTCCCGCCAGCATTGAAAAGCTGTATCGAAACAGGTAAACAAAAAAGGAGCCATATAATTGTGTAATTAACAACGGCCAGCAACAATATAAAGACAGAGAATCAATTCATATATATCAGTCATTTTGAAACATATACTTTTATAATAATGTGTAGCCAATTGTCCTTCTGTATACTACATTGTTAAATATTAGTTGCCTAGGTTGTTGTTTGTCATAAACTCAACTATGTCAGGCACAACTGAAGATGCAGTGAATTGGCCGACAATCCTGGGCAGATATGACTGCTAGATGTTGCCGAACAACGCCACATATCTTGATTGCCTGCTGAAAGATGAGGAAACAGAAATAAGAAGATTCTGTAGGAAGGAGATATTTCTGCATCGGAAATCATAGATTGTGCTCTGGTCATCAGTCCTCAGACAACAAGCTTGGTTAAAGGCCACAACATTTCATCCTGAGGTGCAAACTAATATTTTTAGACGTGCCATATTATGGCGATGCTTTGTTTGGCAAGCACATTGATGATTCCTTACAAGCAGTGAGGGCTGACACTGACACCGCTAGATCTTTGGGCACCTTGAAGTTCCATAAAACAATTTTTATAGGGGCAGGCTTAAGAGGTGCTTATTCATATCGAGGAGAAAACCAGAGATATCAGTCATGCCAACCTTTTCAGCGGCCCTTTCGATCTACCTACCAGCAGCACCAACCATATCAGACACCGCTAGCAGCAGCTTACTCCAAGCAGTCACCAAGGAGGAATCAGACAGCAGCAGCAAGAGACACTATCAGGAAGCAAAGACAATATTATAGTGCTGGTTACGTGCCCTACAGAACACCATCCGGTGAGAGCAAAAATTTCAAAATATCCCCATCAATGGCAGACAATCCCAATGGACAAATGGGTCCTGGACCTCATCACAAATGGCCATACTTTGGAATTCACCCAAATTCCACCTACCGCTCCACCAAAAGGAGCACCTCCATCTCATCTTCATCTTCTCCGAAAGGAAGCACTATCTATGTTAAGCAAGGGTGCCATAGAAAAGATTCCAAACTCTCAAAAAAGAATGGGCTTCTATTCTTGTTTCTTCTTGGTCATGAAGATCTCAGGAAACTGAACAAATATTTGAAGAAGCAATCGTTTCGTATAATCACTCTTCAAGAAATCCTGCACCTCATCAAAAACAGAGATTTCATGAAAACAGTATGCTTATTTCCCTTTTTCCTATCCATCCGAATCTCAAATTTTTCAGATTCACAGTAGCTGGCACTCACTACCAATTCAAAGTAGTCCCATTTCACCTCATGTCCACTTCCTGGATAATTAAGAAGTGTCTGGCCCCAGTGGCAGCCTACTTAGGAAAAAAAGGCCTCTAGGTTTCCCGTATCTCGATGACTGGCTCATAAATGCGCTATTTGCTCGTCAAGCCTCGAAGGATACAATAACCTGTCTGCAAAAATTTTAGTTTTGAGGCCTAACCAGTCAATTATCAAAATTCTCTCCTTCGTCCCACAACAAAGATACATTTCCAAGGAGCGATCGTGGATACATTGCAAGACAAGGCATCCTTGTCACAAGAAAAACAAATGAAACTCATGACGTTGGCCCAGAATTTATCAAAAAGAAAATCAGTTTATTTTTGCCTTCTCCAATCACTTCTTAGCATTATGTCATCTGACATTTTACTAGTGCCTTGTGCCCCTCTATGGATGAGACCCTTTCTCTAAGGATTTGATGAACAATGGGTGCAGACAAACAATTTGAAGATGCCATCAAACTTGCACCATTCATGCTAACAGCTCTTCCTTGGAGGAAAAACTCACACAATCTCTCGTCAGGGCTCAGGTTTTTGTCCCAGATCCCCAAATATACCATTACAATGGATGCTTCTTTCGAAGGTTAGGCGGGGCTCATTTGCAAAAACCTCAAATAAATGGGAAATAGACCCTAGTTCAATCAAATATGCACATAAACCTCTGGGTACTCAGAGAAATTTCACTGGGCCTGCAAGCTTTCTTGCAAAGAATAAACGTATTTTCAATGTTGATATGAACGGACAATACAACCAGTATGTACTACCTGAACAAACAAGGATGCACAAAATTGCAGATTCTTTCTCAAGAGGCGCAAGAGATATGGAGATGGGCCTTAGCACATCAAATAACACTGCAAGCGCAAGATTTGCCAAAAGTGATCAGGAAGTCAGGGGATACTCTAAGCAGAACAAATGAGCTGCCACGAATGGGAATTAAATCAATCTATTCTGAATGCAGCCTTCCATCAATAGGGCAAACCAGAGCTAGATCTGTTCACATCTCAAGAGAACCGGTAATGTCACTTTTATGCAAGCTGGGACCCTCAAGATGAGTTGTGGTGGATTGAGTTCTCGATCAGATGATTAGGGATCTTTGTGTACCCTTTCCCCCGATCCCTCTCATTCCCAGACTCCTCAGAAAAATTAAGAGAAAACTGTGCCCCCTAATAGGGATTGCTCCACGATGGCCCAGGCAACACTGGTTCATGGAATGTCTACTGCTATCAGATGAGAATCACATTCAGCTGGAGCCCCGGAAGGATTTGCTGTCAATAAGCCACAAGCAGGTCCTTCATCCAAACCCAACTTCTCTGCAACTACCGGCCTGGCTTCTGAATACTATAAGCTTCAACCCTTAGATATCCCATAAGATTGCAGAGATATCCTTGCAAGAGTCAGAGGTGACACTATTTACAAAGCATATCACGTAAAATGTAAGTAGCCTTGCTTCTGGTGCTAAAAGTCTAAAATCCGCCCTATTTTTATCACCTCCAGAACAGGTTTTGCCATACATACTGTCTATGGCTAGATCAGACCTGCTTCCCTTTTCCATTAAAGTGCACTTGAAGGCCATTTACAGGGCAGAATTCAAATTCTTAACATACCTCTGACTTCCCTTAGAAGAGTGAGTGAGCTCCAGGCACTCATGATTAGGTAACCTTTCATACAATTTAAGAATCATACTCTGATTCACAGAGCTAATCCCAAGTTCATACCTAAAGGTCCAACTAATTTCCTTCTCATCAAACCTGTTGTACTTAAGACATATTTCCCGAATCAGCAGACACCTGCAGAAAGAACTCTGCATACCCAAGATGTAAAGAGATGCTTGAAGGCTTGAAGTTTTATTTGCATTGTACAAGGCACTTACGGCATATGGATCAGATAGTTGTTGCATATGGAAAAGATAACAAGGGAGGTCCGGCTTCCAAGGCAAGCATAGAAAGATGGATTTCAACAACTAATCAATTTGGTCATTCTAAGGCTGGTAGACCTTTGAGGGAAAAACTAAGCATACTCTACAAGAGCAGTCTCTACAATGGCAGCCCTATTTGCCTGCTGAAAGTGTATGCTGTGCAAGAACTTGGAAAAACAGGCATATGTTCATCCAACATTATTGCCTGGATTCATCGCAGCTGCGGGACAAGCCGTAATACGCCTTCTTTTCCAATAAAGTGAGCCTTTTATCATGACATGTGCATGTTTATACCCACCCATCATCTGCTATTGTGATATATAACATGATTTTACAATATACAGTATATAACTGCTAACTATTCTGATTCAAGCATGTGACTCTGTGAAAGACCCAATACTAGAGAAACATATTGTTGTTGCTACCTGTAACTCTCGTACTCTTTCATAGCATCACATGCAACCCACCCTTGTCCCCTTAGAAGCTCTCCTTCTTGTTAAGTGGTGACTGTCTCCAACTAGTGCTTGATAATCACAGGGAAGATGCCTCAGTTGTGAGTGTGCCAAAGAATTCTATCGCCTTATTGGCTAGAGTTTTGTTCTTTATAAATGATATAGATAAGCAATTAAAGTCAATGTCTGTTGCCATTGTAAGCTATGCATACTATTTCTACTGATTTAGAATGTACCGCAGGACTCCCACCTCGACAACAAGGATGATTCAAACATGTGAATCTACGAAAGATACCAATACTGGAGAACAAGAGTTACAGGTAAGTAAAACTTTTTTTCATTCAAAATGAAGTTAAACTACACAAACCTTAAAAATTCAAAAGTCATAGTTACAACTTTGTTATAATTTATGCCCTGTCCAAAACTTACTATAACTTGTGCACCATCGTACAGAGTTTTGCCAACTCACTAGCCATGCTAAATTAACTACAACTTGCCCCCTCCCCATATACTGCTTAAACCCATGAGACTAGACTAGGTCTCGAAACGCGTCGAGTGAGTTTGCCGGCAAAATTTGGCAAATAAAATACTGCTTTGTGCATTTCGAGTTCATGGTGGCTGTTTTTCCAGGATCTGGAGAGGTGCACAGTACAAGTTGGATTGATATATAAAAATATATACATATATTCACAGACAAAACCATAGGTTTAAGGCCTTATATAGTTAGGAATTAGCATTTAAAAAACCTTTGAAATTCACTCCTCCCTGTCGATGACCAGACAAGTCAACGCCATCTCATCTTCATGCTTCAACACCCTGCGCATGCTCCGCAAGATCTTCAGATGGATCCCCACTGAAACCAGGAAGACCGTCACCCAGGCACTCGTCACCAGCCGACTGGACTACGGGTACACCCTCTACGCCGGAACCACAGCCAAACTTCAAAAAAGACTCCAGCGCATCCAGAACGCCTCCGCACGACTCATCCTGGACATCCCCCGACACAGCCACATCACCGGACACCTGAGAGACCTGCACTGGCTCCCCGTCAGCAAGAGAATCACGTTCAGACTACTCACCCACGCACACAAGGCTCTCCACGACCCGGGCCCCAAGTACCTCAACGACCGCATGACCTTCTACGCGCCCACCCGCCAGCTACGATCGACCAGCCACGCCCTCGCCACCGTACCACGCATCCGCAGAGCCACCGCCGGAGGAAGATCCTTCTCCTACCTGGCAGCCAAGACCTGGAACTCCCTCCCCACCCACCTTCGGCGAACCCAGGACCGTCTCTCCTTCCGAAAGCAGCTCAAGACCTGGCTGTTCGAGCAGTAACACACCCCCTCCCCCAGCGCCTTGAGACCCTGACGGGTGAGTAGCGTGCTTTATAAATGCCGTGATTGATTGATTGATTGATTGGTGTTATAGTTAGCGGGACAATTCACTCATACAAAACCATTGAAATTGCTCCTATATAGTTAGTTGTACTAACTATATTTCACGCACACGCAATCCACTGCTGATGTCACATATTAGATCATTCATGACATGGTCAGTGACATCACTGATGACATCTCAAATGACATCACTGATGACATCACTGATGACCTCATCCAGTGAATGTGGTTTGCTTCGTTATTTAAATATGCATTATATATATAGCAATTTGCATTAAAGAATGAGTGGATATATAAAAATAAAGATTTGGATGGAGGATTTAGTAGTAGTGTAATTGACTGTTTACTTGACCAATTTATAGTGTCTCACCAAATATAGTGGATAGTGACTAAACTGTGTGAATATCTGTATCACTTTGTCAGTTGTTGTGTAAACAGGTTCTCCAGTTGGTTACTAGCTATGTGAAAGTCTATATTACTTATTGATTAGTTAACTGAGTATTTGTATGGGAGAGTGAATGTGTGTATGGTTCGGTGTGGGGGGGGGGGGGGAGTTTGTGACTGCCCAAAGATGTGTGAATAGTTGATTCAGTAGATATATGAAGTTAAAACTACATGTTCTAACAGTTGTTTGGGTGAGTGAATATCTTGATGGGTGTGGTGATGAGCAAATATATTTCTCAATGGTACATGTACAACGAACTAGAAAATTAAAAGACAGTGTTTGTGTCAGTTGTTGTATATAAATAAGTATACATAAGACTCAATGAGTGACTGTATGGATAACTGTATACTTGTAATAATGATTTAATAATACACTAAGTATGTTAAGTTATGTTATGTTATATTGTGATTTGTAGCGCGCACAACTACTCTTGAGTATCCTGGCGGGAAGCAGTCTTGAACAAATGGCAAGAGAAAGAGAATTAGTAGGCCTGTTTGAAGAGGTGGGTTTTGAGTAATTTTTTAAAGCATCTTAGGTCCTGAGTGTGGCGCAGCGCTATCGGGAGAGCATTCCAGAGGATGGCTGCTTTAACCGAAAGAGACTGGCTGCCCATCCTAGCTCGACGGAAATAGAGGATTGCCATCAGTCGCTGGGCAGCCGACCTAAGGGAACGTCTTGGAATGTAGAAGGCCACTCTCTTCTTGATGTAGGAGGGTCCGGAGTCGTGTAAGGCTCTGTGTGTTAGGACCAGAGCCTTAAACTGTACCCGCTGGATCACCGGCAGCCTGTGGAGTGTGCACATTTGTGCTCATATGCTGGTCCGTTTAAAGACGCCTATAAGGAGTCTCACCGCAGCGTTCTGAATAAGTTGTAGCTTGTTGACCAAGAATGCCGGAATGCCGAGGAAGAGTGCATTGGCATAGTCCAGGGGGGACAAGATGAGTGCCCGGGCGACCATCTCCTTGGCCGGTTGCGGAAGCAGAGGGAGGAATCTGCCTAAGGATTTGATGGCCCCGAAGCAGATGCCTGTGAGTCTTTTTATGTGCTCTGTAAATCTAAGGTCTGCTCCAAACCAAATGCCTAGATTCTTGGCTGGGCCACCCTCCGATAGAGGACGGGGAAAATCGGGGGGCCACAGAGTTTCTGGAACTGACAGGGAAATTGGCCATAAAGTATGATTTCTGATTTCCCCTCGTTGCATTTTAATTTCGCCTGGGCAAGCCAGGTGAACACGGCGGCTAGGCATCTTTGCGCCGCTTCTGTACTGACGATCGGATCATCCCAAGTGAACAGAAGCTGGGTGTCGTCGGCGTAGGCCATAATCTTGGCGCCCAATTTTTCGGCCAGGAAGATCAGTGGGGTCATATAGATGTTGAAGAGAAGAGGGCTCAGCGTTGAGCCCTGCGGGAGACCCGTCTGAACCTCTCTGGCCGATGAGGAGTAGGGGGGCATCCATATTTGCTGGGAGCGGGAGGTCAGAAAAGATTCCAACCATGACCACACCGACCCGGAGAGGCCGATGGTGGATAGGCGCTTCAGGAGAAGCTGGTGAGGTACTGTGTCAAAGGCGGCAGAGAGGTCTAATAAAATCAGCGCCGCTCTGCCACCCTTATCCAGACATTCCCTGACTTACTATCTAAATTAATAGATGAAGTGGTGTTTGTATAAGTGTGTAGCTAAGTAAGTTTGTAAGTATGATCCATTGTTTGCATAAGTGAGGAGGATGACTTCATAAGTGAATAGGATGTGTGCTTGTGTGTAATGTTGATATAGGTGTATAAGTATTTTTGATAGTGTTCTATTGTTCATTGACAGTATGTATGGGTGAATCTACATAAATGATTAGATGTGTGTATACATCTAGAAATCACTGAGTGGGTTTTTAGATACTTGTATTGCTTTGTCAATGGATTCAAATATGATACTCTGTATTTTACAAACAATGATGAAAGATTTTACTAGTGTATGAAAATGTGTATGTGATTGTCACGTGCATGATGTCATCAGTGATGTCATTTGAGAGGTCACCAGTGATGTCACTGACCATGTCATGAATGATCTAATATGTGACATCATCAGCAGTGGATTGCGGGTGCGCGAAATATAGTTAGTACAACTAACTATATAGGAGCAATTTCAATGGTTTTGTATGAGTGAATTGTCCAGCTAACTATAACACCCCTGAAACCAATGGTTTTTTCAGTGAATTTCAAAGGTTTTTTTAATGCTAATTCATAACTATATAAGGCCTGAAACCTATGGTTTTTTTTTTGTGAATTTCAATGGTTTTTTAAATGCTAATTCCTAACTAGATCAGGCCTGAAACCTATGGTTTTTTCATTTAATTTCGAAGGTTTTTTAAATGACAATTTTTAAATGTATTAATTGTTATTTTTTTTATACTGATTTACTACATTTTTGCAGGCAGGTGTTCAGAGGGCACGCCCCCTCTTTACAACACTCTGCAGCGCAGCTCCATGCGCTTACTGGAGATACCTGTTGGACTAGTTGCCCTCTAGGGGACCTCTGGATTGAAGAAGAATTAATTCCCCAACTTAAAACACGCCACAGGGAAGTGTAATGAAGCCACGCCCCTTTTTACACCTCTCTGCAACGCAGCCCCTGGGCGTGTTTGCAGAGGGGGAACTAATTCCCCTTGCATACTGGGGGTCCCTGGGGGCCAACTAGCCCACCTGGAACCTGCAGTATGCGCCAGGGGGCTGCATTGCAGAGAGGTGTAATGAGGCCACACCCTTTTTTACATCTCTCAGCAACGCAACCCCTGGCGCGTTTGCAGAGGAGGAACTAATTCCCCTTGCATACTGGGGGTCCCTGTGGGCCAACTAGCCCACCTGGAACCTCCAGTATAAGCCAGTGGGCTGCATTGCAGAGAGGTGTAATGAGGCCACACCCTTTTTTACACCTCTCTGCAACGTAGCCCCCGGGCGTGTTTGCAGAGGGGGAACTAATTCCCCTTGCATACTGGGGGTCCCTGGGGGGCAACTAGCACACCAGGAGCCTCCAGTATGCACCAGGGGGCTACTTTGCTTTGCCCCGGAGGGCGGTGGTCCCCGGGGTAGTGTGGGGGGGATTGGGCACCCCCACACTTCTTTATCACTATGCCCCTGCGATTTGGTCCCCCCGGGGGGTTATTTTTTAAATAAACATACCGTTTTTTTTTGGCCTTGGTGGTCCTTGTGGGACCCCCTGAGCAGGCCTAAGGGGTCAGGGTGCTTCTACCCTGCCCCCTTTTTTTTCTACACGTTTGTTTTTCTGCTTTCTTGTGCCTCGGTCTACCTAGCACAAGATGGATGCCAACACTTCCTGGTTAGAAGTGTTGACAGCCAATGAGCATGCTGCTTTCTTGGGAAGGCATGCTGATTGGCTGCCAGTGTCTGTCAACACTCCAAACCAGGAAGTGTTTGCAGCCATCTTGTGCCTCAGTAGAACCAAGGCACAAGAAATCAGTGAAACAAAGGTGGAAAACACACAAAGGGGGCAGGGTAGAAGCACCCTAACCCCCTAGGCCTGCTCAGGGGGTCCCACAAGGACCCCCAAGGCCCGAAAAGATTGTAATTTTTTGTTTTAAATCGCAGGGTACGTGCACCGTCCGCGTACCTCCGCTTAGGTACGCGTACGGTGCGCGCACCCCGCGATTTTTTCTTTCCCCCCCAATTTTTTTTTGGGGACCCCCTGAGCAGGCCTAGGGGGTAAGGGTGCTTCTACCCTGCCCCCTTTTTGAGTTCTACACGTTTGTTTTTCTGTTTTTCTGTGCCTCAGTCTACCGAGGCACAAGATGGCTGCCAACAATTTCTGTTTTGGAGTGTTGACAGATATTGGCAGCCAATCAGCATGCAGCTCGTGCACGCGAAGGTCCGCGCACGTATGCGTACGGTGCGCGCACTGTACACGTACGGTACGCGTACGGTATGCGTACGGTGCACGCTTATAGATATATAAAAACTATAAATTCCTTTTGGTTTTTCTCAGGAACTACTAGAGGGATTTACACCATTTAAGCAAAAGGGCGATCTGCGAACTGAACGCTACCTCTCTGCCAAATTTGGTGTAATTCCGTTCAGCCGTTCGGGCTGTAGCCGTGTCTAATCGTCCTACGGAAAATAACATGGGGAAAACACGTTTTGGGACCCCCCTTTTTTCTCAGCCCCCACTTGACGAATCCCCCGAAACTTTCAGGGAAGGAGCGGAGCGGAGCGGGCCATCTTCTTTGAGAAATTCGCGAAGATTCATCAACCGGCGCCAAAGTTATTCCCAATAGAATGTTGTGGATTTCCTATGGAAACTAGGTCCTAACTATATATACCTACTGGCGACCGCCAGTAGGTAATATATATATATATATATGTATATGTATATATATATATATATATATATATAACATTTGAGCCTCCGCCATATCACCGGCCCATTCTTGCCTCAGCATATGGCATTATGGGAGTTGTGGTGTGATTGTACTTACGTGCACTACAACAGGTGTGCTTCACGGCCAGGGGGAGGAGCGGAGCCTTGTTTCCATCATGAGGCAGCAGGAGGCACTTACCGAAACATTCTGTCGGGTGTAGGGCGCTGAGGAAGGCAATGCGCCGAAATGCATTCGCCGCCACCGGACTGTGCGTTTCTGCTATTAAAGCTGCTCCAAAGATAATCTCCTCTGTGGTTGCCGCCTTCTTCTTTGTGTGGATGGCAGTTTTGAATATATATATATTTATATATATATATATATATATATATATATATATATATATATATATCCGGTACACCGCGTCTCCACCCGATGATGAATTCCTCCACCGCTACAGAAACTGGACGGACACGGGCCAAGTAAGTGCTGAATATCTTTATTTGTGCAAATTCAGCCGCATGACGTTTCGGCTCCGAGGAGCCTTGCTCACATGTGTGTGTATATATATATATATATATATATATATATATATATATATATATATATATATATATATATATATATATATATATATATATATATGACAAAACACGGTAACTCACTTGGGACACACTCGAGATGGCATCAGGTTACCAGCCTTTATTATGTAGGTATGCACACACTTGCATGCAGGTAATTGAACAGCTTTCCTTAACGCCAACGCGTTTCGAGTTTATCTCTTCATCAGAGGCTCGGAAACTTTGTGCTTTGGCGGGCCATCTCCCATCGATTTATTCATAGTCCCGCCCCTCATTAGGCAATTTGAAGACTTGTGGGAGTTGTAGTGCCCTTATTACCATTCAATTGTAGTGCATTAATTCCTGCTGGATAAAGTCTGAAATGGACTCTCACACACTGGTATGTCCTAAATCCTGGGTGTCAGCTCCACTTGAGGACTTTGAATACATTCCTTGTGGGGGGACCGAATCTTAAGGCTACGCAGATTAGAGTCTCATTTTATCATTGACCTCCAGACAAAATCCCCGAAAGGTTTAAACAGTGGGGAGGAGCTGGCGGTGCATTTGAGAGACTAGCCGATATACGGCGTAATAGTGGTGCTTACAATATGTCCATATGTGTATTAGTAGACATGTTTGAAACGGCTTTTATTATATATGAAATCACAGATAATATCTGGGGCTCAATGTCGATATACAATGTACTTAATGTGAATATTTGCTGATATACGGCTAGCTTTATGAGCATAATTTTATCGATTCGGGGTAGAATCAGTTGATAAAACTGTTTCATTGTAAACTTGATTACAGACAACATTTCCAGTGTATCCAGATGGTCCTTGGACATTAGAGGCAGTGCGTTTTCACGGATGAAAGGCCGCCGCACCCATCATTTTTAAACCAAAGCATCCTCGAGATGAAAGCGCACTCCAACACCAGCTATTTTTCAAGGCAGAGCTGCATTTATTAATGATCAAGGTGAGTTCATAGCCTTACGCATTTCGGGGCTCCTTTCCCCTTGGTTATAGGCAATTGGACATGCAAAGGGGCAGATTATTTAAACAAGCATTTACCACACATGACTTCTTCAAGCTCTTCAATTGGCCACATTCGATAACTGCAGAGTGCTGCATGCTGGTAACGGAAGTCAATGATGTTTTAGTAACATTTAAATTGTCTTGCTCACAGTTAGTATTACCTTTAGTAGGCTCAGTCACTTTGCACAATTTTGTCCATTTGAGCCTACTAAAGGTAATACTGTCTGATAGAAAAACAGACATTTGAGGTGAGCAGATCTAGAGTGTCGTTGGTGTTGAGAGTGCTCTGACAGGAGCTGCTTTCCACCTAAACTTGAGAACTACCCAGAGTTCTCTCCTTCTTTTTTGCATAATTTATGTGTCACTCTATGCCTGAAAGGGTTTTGTTTTGACTTATGCTGGGTGCTCCCTTGTGTATGGACAAAGCTATACCTCTCTGAAGAGCTCTAATTAGAGCGAAACACTGTGTCAGGGGTTGCTTTTACTCATTTCAGGTTGGCTTGTATTGGTATTTTACCAATTCAAAGCTGTAATACTGTGCCTGGAGTGATAAATGGCTTTTGTCATTTTACAGCTCGGCAAGGACAGCACGTTGCTGTAGAAATAACAAAATACTTTGTCCTTTTCTATCTCAGCATGGATGGCACTGTTCTAATCCTATGCTTAAAGACTTTGATAGAAAAACAGACATTTGAGGTGAGCAGATCTAGAGTGTCGCTGGGTTTGAGAGTGCTCTAACAGGAGCTGCTTTCCACCGAAACTTCAGAACTGCCCATAGTTCTCTCCTTCTTTTTTGCATATATATATATATATATATATATATATATATATATATATATATATCCCCAGCGTGGCTCCTTTCAACGGACCTCCAGCGCTCTGTTTCCCGGTGCGTGCTACTCGACAGAGCCAAGTCGAAAATAATGCCATCACCTTCTTCTTCCACAAAGAAATTAGCACGCACTCACAGTATCCTGTATTTCCAATTTTCTTATATATATATATATTACCTACTGGCGGTCGCCAGTAGGTAGTTATAGTTAGGATCTACTTTCCATAGGAAATCCGCAACATTCTATTGGGAATAACTTTGGCGCTGGTGGACGAATCTTCGCGAATTTCTCAAAGTTTGTGGCCCGCTCCGCTCCTTCCCTGAAAACGTGGGGGGGATTTGTCAAGGGGGGTCCCAAAACGTGTTTTCTCCATGTTAATTTCCATAGGGCGGTCGAACTCACCTTTAGCCCGAACGGCTGAATGGATTTGCACCAAACTTGGCAAATTTGTAGGGACTGGTAGCCCGATGTGCCTTTGCTATGTCTCAAGATATGTGCTCCAGTGGTTTTTGAGTAATTTAGGTTCAAAAAAATATATATATCTATAGGCGCGCCCCGGTACGCGCACCGGCCCGCTACGCGACTTGCTCACGGAAAGCTGTTTGGCTCTCGGTGTCTGTAAACATTTGAAACAGTCCGGAGCGGCCGCCATCTTGTGTCTCGGTAGGATCGAGACACAAGAGGTGGCAAAAATAAAGGGAGAAATGACCATAAGGGGGCAGGGTAGACCCCCCTGATCCCCTAGGTTTGATGTGGGGGCTATAAAAGGGCCCACGGGGCAAAAAAAAAAATTTCGATTTGCGCTGGGAGAGCGCCCGGTACGCGCACCGGGGAGCGGACCGGGGAGTGTAGCATGGGGAAAACCCAGTTTATTCACTGCGTCACCTCTGCGACCCTTTCTTGCGTCAATACGCCCCTTTTGCATACATTACACCTGACGAAGGTATAATGTGGCGCAGGGGCTTACAAAGTGACGCATCTACCTAGATGCGTCACTTTGTAAATATGACTGAATAAGGTGCATTTTTTACAGCACTGGTGCGTCACAAAAAGTGACGCACCGGTGGGTTTAAGTGACGCTTGGCCTCATTAATGAGGCCTTCAGTCTTGTAGTCATGCGTCATATTAAATATATGACGTATTATGTCGCAAGTACGTACAGATACGTCAGTATTTCAGACGTATCTGTAAGCGCAAAAGTGATGCATTTCTGGAGTGTGTCACAAAAATGATGCAATTCCAGCAATGCATCCTTTCACATGGGGCCAGGCCCCATGTGAAAGGGCCTGCATCAGTCTTACGCCTGCTGTGAAACAGGCATAAGATTTGGACGCAACAGCGTCATAAATGTGACGTAGTGATATCTCATAGTTTTCATTGCGTCACCTTTACAACCCTTCCGTGCGTCAATACGTCCCTTTTGCATACATTACACCTGACGTAGGTATAATGTAGTGCAGGGGCTTACAAAGTGACGCATCAACCTAGATGCGTCACTTTGTAAATATGACTGAATAAGGTGCATTTTTTACAGCACTGGTGCGTCACAAAAAGTGACGCACCAGTGGCGTTAAAGTGACGCATGGCCTCATAAATGAGGCCTTCAGTCTTGTAGTCATGCGTCATATTAAATATATGACGTATTATGTCGCAAGTACTTACAGATACATCAGTATTTCAGACGTATCTGTAAGCGCAAAAGTGATGCATTGCTGGAGTGTGTCACAAAAATGATGCAACTCCAGCAATGCATCCTTTTACATGGGGCCAGGCCCCATGTGAAAGGGCCTGCATCAGTCTTACGCCTGCTGTGATATAGGCGCAAGATTTGGACGCAACAGCGTCATAAAAGTGACGCAGTGATATTTCATAGATTTCACTGCATCACCTCTACGACCCTTTTTTTGCGTCAATACGTCCCTTTTGCATACATACAGATACCTCAGTATTTCAGACGTATCTGTAAGTACAAAAGTGATGCATTGCTGGAGTTTGTCACAAAAATGATGCAACTCCAGCAATGCATCTTTTCTTACCCTTCCACACCCCCGTTCCTTTTCAACATTTTCTTTGAATATCCACATTCCCCATGTTCACTCTCCTTCTCCTTACTTTCTTTCCCAACACTCACCTTCTTTCAGTCCCCCTACTTCACTTCCTTTCTCCTCTCATACCTTTCTGTTCTTTCTTACTCATTTTCCTTTCTATTATCAATGCACTCCATTTCACTTACTCTTTTTCATTTTTTTAAGAATATAGCTCTTTGATGAGAATTGGAGGTAGTTCTGAAAAGAACTTTCTTTTTTTCTTCTTTTTTCTTTTTTTAGAACAGAAACAAAAACAGTAAATGGAAACTGCTTAACAGGAGCAAAAAAAACAAAAAACATTTGGGCTGGGAACGGCAGCGATGGTTCTCCAATGCTCGAACCATGAGCAGGACACTTTGCTCCCCAAAGGTAAGCAGTTGATCGCAGTATCTGCATTTCAGGACACCTTTGTTGAATGCAGGTTGAATGTTTGGAACCAGCTCCTGCGATCGCCCCTCACAGAAGTAGTTGCTCCTCCGGTGGATGTAGAGGCCCCATCACTGGGAACCTCTTGTGCCAGAGCCCTGACACTTTCCCGGGCAAAATTCTGGGGGTGCTCCCTCTCCACATGGCGAAGCATTGTGGAGTTCCAAAAGAATATTTTTTTTTGGGGTCACCCCGTGACAGGACTGTATGGCAGATCCTGCACTCCACTTTTGGAGCATTCACCTTTTTCTGGTCATCTGGTATGGAAAAAAAATTCCAGATGAAATGCTCTTTCACCTTTGGCTGTGGAGGCTGTTCATCGATGAATTCAGGCTCATCTTCACTGCTGGATGGTCTGGCAGCCATGATTAACCAAGCAAGATCGAAGAGAAAAAAGGCAGGTCTTTCAGTCACAAAAGTGAAAGAAGAAGTGAAGGAAATGGGTGGGGATTTTATTCTTTGTAAAAAAAACTGTAAGCAACCAATGAAAAGTGTTATTTTAAGGTCACATGACTTGACGCGCTGACGCTGCGCGCACCGGAGCGCTTCCGGCGGCGCATACGCGGCGCGAACGTAGGTGCTTCCGGGGGTGCATACGCGGCGCGAACGTAGGCGCTTCCGGGGGCGCTTACACGGCGCGCTGAAGTGACGTTTTGATAGTTTTACGGAAATGCAAAATTATTTTCATTTCCAAAATTCAAAAAAACTGCTTTTATATGTATGGTACAAAATGTCTTGCGTTATTATTTACTTTTCATTCATATTTTTTTACACGAACGCAAGTAGCGCTCTGGGTGCACTCTCCGGAGAGCTTACAGGTGCACGGACCCAGAGCGCCCCAAGAAAAACTAGTAAAAAAAAAAAAAATATTATGATTAAAAAAAATAATACTAATTAATACTCACATAAAACAGCATATTAAAAAAAATTGTAGGTTACAAACTCGATATAGAAAGGAATTAGCATTTAAAAAACCTATGAAATTCACTGAAAAAACCATAGGTTTCACACCAGTTATAGTTAGGAATTAGCATTTAAAAAGCCTATTAAATTCACTGAAAAAACCATAGGTTTGACACCAGTTATAGTTAGCTGGAAATTTAACTGACATAAAACCATTGAAATTCCCACGTTATAGTTAGTTGGACTCACTATAACTTGCGCGCCTGCAATGCACTGCTGATGACGTCACATATTACATCACTCATGACATGGTCAGTGACATCACTCATGACATCACTATGACACCATCCTTGTGACAGAGTGACAGACCTCCTTTTAGTGTAATGTAGCCCTTGAAACACATATTTTAAAATAGAAACTAACATTTTCAAAAAAATGGAGATACCCATACCAGTTACAACAACCAATTCAGTAATTCCACCATCTATATACACATCTACTCATTCACAAACACTTCTATATAGTCACTCATACATATACTCACTCATCATATGTAGTGATACACCTATACATCCTGTTACACACTGACAGTCATCCAAAAGTTACTCACACATGCAAATAAAGTATTGAACATCCATTTATTTGCATATACAACTTTACACACACTACCACCTTACTTCTAAGGAAACTTACACATACTTCCTCTCTTAAACAATCACTTATAAAAACACATACTTATTTAAACAGGAACTCTTACAATCTCTCACTCTCACATATACTCACTTATATACATAAATACTCACATATACTAGATTAAAACATATCTTGTTACTGATAAAGACACTAGTGAGACAGCCATTCACTCACTAACACACACATATACACACTCATCCACCCATACAGTGCTGCACATATGCTGTATTCAAAACACATACAAACAGTGAGTCAGTCACCAACCCATGCAGCCACTTATACACAAAGTGAAACACTGATACATATATTTCAATATTTAAAAGTTACTCGCTAATATATGTATTCACTAAGATACACTTAATAAGCCAGTTAACCGATCATTTTTTTTTTTAAAACATCCAATACACTTATTTAAACATTTATTCTTCAATCGACCTTTACATATACATATATAAAACATATTTATTTTTCAGAAAGACACACATTCACTGGATGGTGTCATCAGTGATGTCATGAGTGATGTCACTGACCATGTCATGAGTGATATAATATGTGACGTCATCAGCAGTGCATTGCAAGCGCGCAAGTTATAGTGAGTCCAACTAACTATAACGTGGGAATTTCAATGGTTTTATGTCAGTTAAATTTCCAGCTAACTATAACTGGTGTCAAACCTATGGTCTTTTCAGTGAAAATATATATATATATATATATATATAGGACATTGCTTCTTTATATACTAGCATTTATCACATTGACGGGCGTAGAGCTGTAAAACATTTTCTTAATGATAGAGCCATCTTCCTATATGATCACAACTGCATGCTTTTATCTATGATAGATGTATGCCTCAACAACAACCTGTTTCTTTTTAACAAAACTATATACCAACAGTTGAGAAGGGTGGCGATGGGGGCACGCTTCTCCCCCAGCTATGCATGTTTACATGTAGGCTGGTGGGAGGAAATTGTCCTCAGGTCATTGCCTAAAGGCATCTGGGATTCCCACATTAAGTACTATTGGAGGTACATAGACAATGTCTTTATTGTATGAGAGGGTATGAAGGAAGCAGCCTTTCAGTTTGTGACCACTATCAATAACAACAAACTCAATCTTAGCTTTACTGCTGTTATCAGTGAGGACAGGGTAGAATTTCTTGAAGTAGACGTGTATATTCAAGATGAGAAAATACAAACCAAGTTACACAGAAAGAGCACTGCCGGAAATTCTACTCTCCATGCCACTAGCGCAGACCCTCGCCATTTGATCCGCAGTATACCGTATGGCGAATTTCTTCGCATATATCGTATCTGCAGCCTCAATCAAGATCTGATTCATGGCCAGCAAGAGGCATTTAACCGCTTTTTGGCACGAGGCTATAAAAAAACGTCCCTACAGTTGGCTTTGGATAAAGCCAATTCCCAACCACGAGAATGGTGTTTGATACCAAAAAGGGAGAGAAACGTAAACTCCAGCACACAGTCAGAGGTTGACAATGATAATACAGACACTCAACCAATCAGACTAGTGACCACTTACAGCAGGCAGGAAAAGCAAATACGTAAAATCATTTATGCTCAGTGGCCCATTGTGCTTACAGACCTAACCCTCAGAACTCTGTTGCCATCACTTCCTGGTATAACTTTCAGGAAAGATGAGGGATGCTCTAATCAAATCCAGCCCTGAACTCACACCTAAAACCACTTGGCTTTCCAAATCTGGCTTTTTCAAATGCAAGTCTTGCCGGGCGTGTACCTAACTGAATATATGCCTGTCTTCAGTTCTATTTCTATTCCCTTAAAGGAACACTACACTTTCCGCACTGATTATGCGGTTTACATGCTAGAGTGCACTTGCGGGCTAAAATATATATTGTAGTACCATGCTCCCTGTGTTCAATAGAATTTTGCAGCACTTGCGAGCTATTATCAATTCAGACCACAACTATCCAGTAGCCCTGCACTTTAAAGCAGTGCACAAGAATAAAGCCAAAGATTTTAAATATTCAGTGATAGGGGCTGTTCCCGCATCTATTCAGGGAGGCAACAGAGAGAGGAAGTTGTGACAATTTGAGTCATATTTTGTCATTACTCTTGACACTAAGATGCCCAATGGGCTCAATACGAGTGGGGACCTACACAACGTTTTATAATATCTGCATTAGTAGGTTCTCCCAACATGTCTGTTTGCTCTGCCTGCTATTCTTCAACTCATAGTCTCTTCCTTGCATGTATATTCTGTGTTAGAGGTGTGGAACAGCGGCCAGGGTGCCTGACTCCGGACCACAGGGTTCACTGTTCCCGGATCCGGCGGCAGGTTAACCCAGCACCATGTGACTCTGGGCTTGCTTAATCTTCCCGACAGCCCCCAGCGCCGGAGTTAGCTGTGTGCTTTACAAATGCTGGCATTTACAATGCTGGCTAGCATTCTGCATGTTTTGGTTTCCATTGTCTTTTCAATCATGAGTTTCTATACACTTAATGCAAGCAATGAAAATAATGTGATATACTCAGGCACTGGCATTGTATATATTCTATCACTAGCACTTTGATTAACAATCTCTGGTGTTTTTTTTCTGATGAAATCGCGCCTCTGGGCAGCCACTACTATTTTTATTTATCAGTGTATACAGGGCGATCAAGTTTTTTTAAATATATTATACATTGCACATTCGCACAAAACACATTTTTCAAGTTTTCTTTAATAGACTATAAATCAGTAATCTTCAGGTGTTGAGGCACTAGAATATTTCAATATGAGAAGAGAAACTATATCCTACTTTTTTTGCATTGGTTCAATATTTGAGAAGAGGGAGGTTAAAATGACTCAATATTTGTCAGTTCATTACAGCACTTGCATTTGATCTCTTTGTGGTACTGACCACGACCTGCATAGATCATGTGACCTGACTACTGATTTGAAAGAACATTTTGTTATGACATTTTACATCAAAACAATAATTTTTCTCCTGTTAACTTATTCATGTTTTAACCAAGTTGAAATATTCATTTGCATGATATGTTTTGGATTTACATATGTGCTGATGTACTATGTGACACGGGTACTCTAGTCTGTTGTCCATACAATCATTTTTGTATAGTCTGATATTCATTTTTCTTGCACAATGCTATACCGGTCTGTTTAAATTGATTGGCCACACTTGATATTTAAGTGGTAATTCGTCAGTGGCGTTTCATGTGATCAAGATGGCAGCGGAGCGATGAAAACACGTCAGGGCGGACACTTGTCTGTTTCACTATGAGGTGCTTTGGAAATAAACAAGAATTGCGAAACATCCTTGATTGACTGTGTGGAGGCGTATTTGTGGTCCGTACCTGCAAGGAAACCCCCTCTGTACAGTAGGGGGGGGGGTCAGGACTGCTGTATTTTCATATATATATATATAACAATAACTTGAACCTCAAACTGACAGGGGAGATTAGCCAGACAGTGGTGAACTTCCTGGACCTGAAAGTCTTCCCTGCGGGTGGCAGACTGTGCACTTCCCTGCACAGAAAACCAACCGCAGGGAACTCTATTTTACATGCCAAAAGTTGCCACCCAGAAAAAACTATTGAGAGTATACCATATGGTGAGCTTCTGAGGATAAAAAGAAACTGCACTAGAGCATGTGACTTTCAGGCCGCAGCCAAGGAATGTATGAAAAGGTTTGAGGTGAGAGGATATCCCAAGTCCACTCTGGAGGAAGCAAAACTCAAAGTAGACAAGATAGAAAGGAAAGATCTGATCACGCCAGGAAAGCAGAGTAGCATTGAGAAGAAACTAACTAAATGTAAAGATGACACTTTGAGGATGATAACCGACTACTCAAGTGATGCCACGAATATCTGGAGGATCTTTGCACGTAATTGGCATATTTTGAAATTAGATCCAGTGATAGGTAAGGAGCTACCGAGGGCACAACTTATAAGATACAGAAGAGCAAGATCCCTACGAAGCAGTCTGGTACAGAGCCACTGCGAGAAAGAGAGTAGGGAGTCCCCATTTGGGAAGCTTGCAGGGTTTTATCCTTGCCTCAAGTGCAAGGCTTGTAAGAACAGCCACAAGGTGTTACACTATCAGATACCTGGCGTGGAGGAACCAATGAAAATTAAAAGACTGATGAACTGTAACACGAGCCACACTGTATACTGTTTGGTGTGCCCGTGTGGCTTGCGCTACATAGGGAGTACAATCCACCCCACGAAAATTAGGATTTTGGAACATCTCAGAGATATACAGAACAAAGACCCCAAATATCCGGTGGCGCTGCACTTTGGGATTTTTCATAACAGCAATAGAGACCTTTTGCGTTTTTTCTGTATGGACCAGGTAACACAGGATGTTAGGGGAGGGAACAGACTGCAACAATTACGCAGATTAGAGTCACGGCACATCATAGAGAATCAGACCAAAAGACCAGGGGGTCTGAATAGTGGTGAGGAGATGGCCGTACATCTGTAGTGTTCCCCTATACTGCTCTCCATCATGCCCTTCAGGAATGTGTTGCATTAGCCATTGTTTATGATTGTATTATGGTACATGGGCTAAATCAGGAGATGATTTTTGTATTTTATTTTCTTTGGTATTTTGTAGCCCATTTGCCCATCCAGGGCTTTATGTTTTGTGAATCTATAACAGTGCAATATTATTGGCAGTGTTTGACCACATAGATGTGGCATGGTACTTACATGTTATTTCTTACGTTTAACAATGGCTGACATCCTGGCGAATTTAGCCGGGTGTCCTATGTCTATGTTGATTACATTTGTTACATGTCACATTTTTTAATAACCTGCGTTAACTCGGCGCTCATCACTATAGAAAAAGGCAACAAGCCGAAACGCGTCTTTATATGCATTTGTAAACCAAATAAAATCTAGGTTTACCGTTCCTGTGAGTGCTTTGCCTCTGTTGTGGATGTGAGTGAGCTTTGGACTGGAAATCCGCGCGGTGTCCGCCACCGCACTCATAGCACCCAGCCGTGAGTGAAAGGGGTCAATGGCGGACAGCTGAGCATAATATATATATATATATATATATATATATATATATATATATATATATATATATATATATATATTCACTGAAAAAACCATAGGTTATAGACCATATATAGTTAGGAATTAGCATTTACAAAACCTTATTTTACTCACACAAAACCATTGAAATTTCATATATAGTTAGTTCCACTAACTATATATCGCGCACCCGCAATCCACTGCTGATGATGTCACATATTACATCATTCATGACATGGTCAGTGACATCACTGATGACATCACTGATGACATCTCAAATGACATCACTGATGACAACATCCAGTGACTGTATGTTTCTGTAAAGTTAAAATATGTTTTACATATTGAAGAATGAGTAGATGTAGAAGTGTCTGGATGAAGGATTTAGTAGGTGCGTGACTGACTGTATGAGTGAGTGATTAAATGTGTCTCACTGAGTGCATGGGTTAGTGACTAAACTGTCTTAATTTGTGCATCATTATGTCTGTTGTTCTGTAAACTGCTGCATGTGTTGATCAGTAGCTATATGAGTAACTATATGGGTTATTGATTGGTTGGCCAAGTATTTGTATGGGAGAGTGAGTGTGTGTGTGTGGGTGACTGGGAGGTGTGTAACTCTGTGCATAGATGTGTGAGCAGTTGATTCGCTAGATGTATGGGTTCAAAAGTGCATGTGGAAACAGCTGTATGGGCGGTTGACTGTGTGCATGAGTGTATTGGTGAGTGAAAGGATATCTCAGTGCTACATGTCAAAGTAAGTACATATGTAAAACACAGTCCATGTGAGAGTTGACATATATAAATAACTGTGCATAAGAGCCAGTGAATGTGTGAGTGGCTGTATGGATCATTGTGAACTTGTATCAAGGATTGTATAAGAGAGTAAATATGTGTTAGTATATGTTTGAATAAGTAAGGTGTGTATAACTGTATAGTTGAGGAAATGGAGGTGTGATTGATTCTTTGCATGACTGACTAGATGTGTGAGTAACTCCATGGATGAGTGACAGTCTGTGAGTGTCTGTTTACACTAATTGTATCTAAGGTTATATTAGAGTCTGAAGAGGTTCATCGTATTATCACATGAATGATGTCATCAGTGATGTGATAAGTAATGTCAAATGAGATGTCATCAGTGATGTCATTTGAGATGTCTTCAGTGATGTCATCAGTGATGTCATTTGAGATGTCATCAGTGATGTCATCAGTGATGTCACTGACCATGACATGAATGATGTAATATGTGACATCATCAGCAGTGGAATGCGGGTGCGCGATACATAGTTAGTGGAACTAACTATATATGAAATTTCAATGGTTTTGTGTGAGTAAAATAAGGTTTTGTAAATGCTAATTCCTAACTATATATGGTCTATAACCTATGGTTTTTTCAGTGAATTTCAATGGTTTTTTAATAGCAAATATGAAAAGCTTTAAAATGTCAAGTACGTGGTAGGTAAAAACATTTTCGTGTCTATGCACGCTGATGTGCTTTGAACGCTGCCCCCCCCCTTTTTTCTTTTAGGAGTATTCTCTCTTTGCAGATAGTGAAGGGTAGGTAACGCAGGCCTTTGCCCCCGTTGTAATCCGTCGTGCCTGCTTCTCTCTCGATTTGATTGATTGTTATCCAAGCATTTACTGTTTTAGAATTGGTTCTCTTTGGTTCATTCTCTATTTACAAACAAACACAGAGTCGCAATACTCTGTTTAGTCTTTGCAGATAGTGAAAAATCGTTTTAAAAAACAAAAGGAATCAAGCAAAATCAGTAGGCCACTAATGGGATCTCTTTTTGACCTCGCTAAAATAGAAACATTAGGAACAACCCCTCATGAGAAATACGAAACTAGTGAGATGAACTGAGCTCGACGCCATGATGGCTGCAAGACAGCTCGGCTCCGCCACCCACCCCGCCCAAATTCTATCAGTTCCGGTGGAGCCCCAACGTGAACAGGTAGAGAAGAACTTGCCCTCCCCTCTTTGACTGAAGGTTCTTGTTGCCTGTCCCTTCTGTTGTCATTTAACAGAACTTTTTGGACTACTGAAAGAGGTTGTGTTCCGACCGCTGGTTGGTGGAGACATTTTGACTATATTCTGGACCTGCGTTGTCGCGTAATGCGTCATATGACGCGCCGCGTTAGCGCACCCGGAAGTACTCCGGTGCGCGAGGCGCAGCTTCCCGGAGGCGATCCAGAGTGCGGCGCGCAGCGCGTAACATAAGCATAACAGGTCATGTGACTTGTTAATAAAACTTTTCATTGGTTCATTTTACTTTTGTTATTCTAATGATGAAAGGCTTGGTCATATGACCTAAAAATAACGCTTTTCATTGCTTTTGAACATTTTTTTTTCTTAAACATATATGTTATAATGTTCCAGGCTAATGTATTTTCCCGGAAAATTTACAACTGTCCTGCAAGTAAAATATATTCCTTTTTCGAGAAAAAGGGCGTTTCTTGGTCCCATGAGGGAGCCGTTGAGCAAAAGAGGCTCGGCCTGCTGTCTTAGTCGCTGATAGGCCTGAATATCAGATTCTTATCGATCACTTTATGTTGCAGGAGTAGAAAACACAACAGCCCTTGACCATTTATCTTTACTGCGTTCCTGCGTATTATACCTTTTAACAGTCATGTAATTGGACTGCTTTATTTCACTTGCCTTTTACTGATTCGAAAACAGTGGCTATTATTCAAAACTTTACCAATGTAGGTACTACTACCATGTTTTTTTTTAAAAACCTTTATTGTGAAAATGTCAGTATACAAATACGGGCCTATAACCACGTGGGCCGGCCACGGAGCAAACTGGAATCGTATATGATGAGGGAACATTTACACTGTAGAAGAACGTAACGGGCGACCCATTAGATTGCAAGAACTAAGGTGTCTAACAATAGCGGAATCGGTGGACATACATTTTACAATTAAAGTACGACAGGGCCAGTTACAATAAAATTATCTAGATATACATTTGCGGGCAAGTACCATGGGTGACGTTAATTCGAACTTTCAATAGTACAGTAATCAATAACACATCAGAACTTAATATCAATAGGGATGTCAAAATGTTCAATCAATTCTCGTCCCCGCCCGCCATGTGCTTCAAAACTGCATACGTATCTCGTGATATCAAGGTTGGGCAACCAGTACACAACAAGGAGTTACGAGTCCCATTTATACCGGCGCCATTTTGGACGAGGCCGGGCAGGGCCTGGATATAGTCAAAATGTCTCCACCAACCAGCGGTCGGACCAGAACCATTTTCGGCAGTCCAAAAATGTTCCGTTAAATGACAACAGAAGAAATAGGCAACAAGAACAATCAATCAAAAGAGGGGACGCTTTCGTGAATGGGGCCCATGCCCTAGCAGGCAAGCGTCCGAGTTCCAAGGTGTCCCAGAGCCATTTTAGTGGACCAGGCCCAAATCCAAAGAGCTGGCCGCCATTTTGAGAGTCTTGTTGCAGCCGGCTATCGCTGCACCACAAGAATAGCCGCAATTCAGCTAGATGGCGGGTGAGTCACTGTACCGCAAAAGCGGGCGGAACTCAGCTGAAAGGCGAGTGAAACGCTAAGAGGCACCCCACTGCAGATGAGGTGCCTCCACCTGGGGAGGAGGGAGAGGCCCGTTTGCGCTGCCTCCCCCCCCCCCGGGCACCCCACGCCGTCTTTCGGCGCAGCATTGTAGGATGGCCACACCAGTGAAACTTGCTGGACACCACCTCGGCACCATCCAGATCTCGGCGCGTTGTGCTGCCTTCGGCGTACTGTAGCAGCAAGAGTGACCGCAACTCAGCTGGACACGCCGTCTTTCGGCGCAGCATTGTAGGATGGCCACACCAGTGCGGCAACTTGCTGGACACCACCTCGGTGCCATCCGGATCTCGGCGCGTTCGAGTCACTGTACCGCAAGAGCGGGAGAAACTCAGCTGGACACGCCGTCTTTCGGCGCAGCATTGTAGGATGGCCACACCAGTGCGGCAACTTGCTGGACACCACCTCGGTGCCATCCGGATCTCGGTGCGTTGTGCTGCCTTTGGCCTACTGTAGCAGCAAGTGCGGGCGCAACTCGGCTGGACAGCGTGTGAAACGCTAAGGGGCGCCGCACTGCAGATGAGGTGCCTCCACCTGGGAGGCGGAAGAGAGCCGTTCGCGCCGCCTCCCCCCGGGCACCCCACGCCGTCTTTCGGCGCAGCATTGTAGGATGGCCACACCAGTGCAACTTGCTGGACACCACCTCGGTGCCATCCGGATCTCGGCGCGTTGTGCTGCCTTCGGCCTATTCGCACATCGGTCCGCTACTGACGCCGCCTCATGGGCCAACGGATTTTGTACGCTTTTTATAGCCCAAAGCCGCATAACAGGTCATGTGACTTGTTTATAAAACTTTTCATTGGTTCATTTTACTTTTGGTTTCCTAATGATGGAAGGCTTGATCATATGACCTAAAAATAACACTTTTCATTGGATTAAAACATTTTTTTTTCCCAAACGATGAAAGACCCACCTTTTTTTTTCTCACTCGGCAATCAAAAAAGGTTCCGTTAGATGACAACAGAGGGGACAACAGAGGGGACCCGTTCACGCCGCCTCCCCCCCCCGGGGCGCCCCACGCCGTTTTTCGGAGCAGCATTGTAGGATGCCAAAACCAGTGCGGCAACTTACTGGACATCACCTGGGTGCCGTCCAGATATCAGCGTGTTCTGCTGCCTTGGGACTATTCGCACAACAGACCGCTACTGACGAGGCACAGTGCAGCAAAAGCGGGCGGAAAACCGCTGAATGGCAAGTGAAACGCTAAAGGGGCGCCCCACTACAGCAGACGAGCCTCCACCTGGGGAGGCCCGTTCACCCCCCCCCCCCCCCCCACCCCCCCCCCCCGGGGCGCCCCACACCGTTTTTCGGAGCAGCATTGTAGGATACCAAAACCAGTGCGGCACCCAGGTGACATCACCTGGGTGCCGTCCAGAACTCAGCACGTTGTGCTGCCTTCGGACTATTCGCAAAACAGACCGCTACTGACCATTGTTGCTTCTGTTTAAAAAATTTTTTTTTAACGTGTTTACTGTTTTTGTTGCGTTGTATATATTTATAAGTTATTAAAGTGTTATAATCCTACTACTTTGTTGGAGTGCTATATATTTTTAATGTGACACATAATTGTGAAGACTTTGATGTACAAAAAGGCATCCCTGGAATCTTCCGCTTCAGGCTCGGTCCCACACACCCTCACAGTGAGAATCCCCTCCCCAATCACAACACAGGATGGTTATCAGATAGTAGGAACGCGTGTGGTGTGACGGATCTCATCGGGTGGGGGCCTTGATCTTCTGTAACTCCTTTGAAGAGGGGTGATTCTTTACAGTTGAGGCCATAAACTACATCCGCAGGGCTAGGTGATAGCCTGGGACCGGCCTGGACAATCAGACACAAAGGAAGAGGAATGTCAGAGGCTGCGGTAGTGAATAGGGTGAAAGGGTGGTGTCGGGCGGGCACAGGGTGTGATTCTCATGGATGTGCAGCGCAGATGGGGGAGGTTTATGGCCCATGCATAAGACAGAGAGCGGGGGTGACCAGTGCGTGGGGGAGATGCTTGCGAGGGTGGGGAGCCATGCTGAGGATCGGCGGCGTGCAGAGAGTGGGTCTGGTCAAGGCATCTAAAATGGCTGCCGTGCACGACAAAAGTGTGGCATTGGAAAAAAAGCAAGATGGCGCAGACAATGTTGATCAATACGAATTAATTTATAACAATTATTTTTAACAATATATTTACTCGCAGTGTCAAAATGGCGGTCAACACTTCCGGATTTCCTTCGAATCGAACGTTAACAGACGTCACGATCGGCGGCGTGCAGAGAGTGGGTCTGGTCAAGGCATCTAAAATGGCTGCCGTGCACGACAAAAGTGTGCCATTGGAAAAAAAGCAAGATGGCGCAGACAATGTTTATCAATACGGATTAATTTATAACAATTATTTTTAACAATATATTTACTCGCAGTGTCAAAATGGCGGTCAACACTTCCTGATTTCCTTCGAATCGAACGTTAACAGACGTCACGCAGCCAAAAAAAAAAAAAAACGCTCACGCGCAGCCGCTGGAAGACAAGTATCAACATATATGAGCATCCTCAGTCACCCTCAGAAAACATAGGGGGTCAGGATACGTCTCCCGTACCCCCTTATACCCATTTCTCACATTGTTTTTCCTCCATCTTGTAATTTAATTAAATTGAAACACAAAATGGCGAATTCCCGTTTCGCGTCCCGGTTCACTACCCGGTTCGCGAACCGGAAAGCGCTTCTACCGCAAAAAATCAATATTTTTTTATTTGCCCCACGGGACCCTTTAATAACCCCAACATCATTCCTAGGGGGTCAAGAAGGGTCTACCTTGCCCCCTTTCATTAAATTCCCCCTTCGTTTTTCTCCTCCTCTTGTCTCTCGATCCTACCGAGAAACAAGATGGCGGCCGCTCCGGACTGTTTAGAATGTTGACAGACACCGGAGAGCCAATCAGCTTCGCTACGCAAAGTTCCGTTACGCGAAAAGTTTGCGAACCGGAGCGCTATCCGGGACGCTGTCACAGATATATCTGTTTTTTAAAACGTTAATTTCTCAAAATCCACTGGAGCACATATATTGAGACCCAGCAAAGGCACATCGGGCTAACAGTCCCTACAATTTTGCCAAGTTTCGTGCAAATCCATTCAGCCGTTCGAGCTAAAAGTGAGGCCAAACGCCTTATGGAAAACTCAATGTTAAAAATGCGTTTTGGGACCCCCCTTTTTTCTCGGCCCCCCTTGACGAAACCCCCCCAAATTTTCAGGGGCTGCTCAGAAACAAAATGTGCCATTTTCCTGAAAATTTCAGCCGATTCCGTCCACAAACGCCAAAGTTATTAGACATAGAATTTTCAAAAGTTCCATAGAGAAAAAATCCTAACTATATATACCTACTGGCGACCGCCAGTAGGTAATATATTTATATATATATATTCACAACAAAATCCCAAAGCTTGACCATCCAAAGGAACGGCACAACACCAGAATATAGACTCCGTGGGCAATGTTCAAGATAAGTGTTGTTTATTCACACATCAAAGGTCCAAATGACGTGTTTCGGACGCCAGACGTGCGGCCTTGTTCACATATATATGAGATTATATGGCGTGCAACTGTATTTCCATATATTTGTGAGTCTCTGACAGATTTTAAACTGTCTTTAAATGTACATGCTTCTAACCTGGTGAAAGAATCACAATATACACCACTGAGGATTATATTTATCATCATTAGAGTAGATGTCTACTACTCTTGTGGGTTATGAAACCCAACTGTGGTGTACCATGTCTCCTACCAATCATTGGGCTCAAAAAGGTGACAACTGTTCGCTGCTGTACTCTCCCAGTCAATCAAGTCTCTGCTCCGAACGGCCTGTTTGGCAGCTCAATCAGTGCCTGGGAGCCTGGGCATGTTCTCCACCGGGCAGTGCAACACAGCCGGATGGGGAACATGCTAAAGGCGCATGACTGGCTGTCCCAAAAGGGACGGACAAACAGTCATTCTCACTTAGGGAGTGCAAATCACACCTCACTCTGCTCTGGTGAGCTAAGCCCGCTCCGGCTTTGCTCTGAGTCCCGCATTGAAAAATAAAACTTCTTGTTATTATCATTATATTTTTACTTTTTTGCTCCGTTCAAAGAGCAGTGGAGTGATGTTCTTATGGCTTAACAGAGGAACCGCCACTCCAAATAACACAAGAATTAAGGATCTTGTTGATGGGGATGGGAAAGGTCAGTCAACCCTGATGTTATTATTTTTCAGTACTAATTTCTCCACTGTTAGAGCAAAATGAACGCTTAAGTTTACAGATTTAGGGCCCAATGTAGGTAGGCAAATACCGGTCGGTAACAGCCAAAAATCGGTAATTTCGGCCGTTACCGACCGGTATTTGGAAAATGAGATGTAGGTGTCAAAAATGTACCGAATCAGAAATTATGAATCAGTAAAAATCCGATTCGGTATTTACCGATTCCTTATTTACCAAGTTCTTATTTTCCGATTCGGTAAATAAGAAATGGAAAAACGGCCTATTGAGATGTAGTAAAGACCAAAAATACCGAATTGCATGAAATTCGGTATTTAAGAGTCGGTATTTACCATGGACTGAAAGCAGGTGGTAACCAGGTGCAGGCTATAAAAAAGGGCCCAAAATGCAACAGTGTTGCAAGAATGGCAGCATTCTATGTGATTGCGAGGCGGCAAAGGCTACAGGCAGCAGGAGAGAGGGTATGGAGAAGGGAGGAGCAGGTGTACAGGCAGAGGATCAACCTATTCCAACTGACTGAGCCACAGATACTGCAGAGGTACAGGCTACACCCCAGAACCATCCTGGACTTAATTAGGGACCTCCACCCATACCTGGATCACCCAACACCCAGGGCCCACACCATCCCACCCCATGTGCAGGTGCTGTGTAGCCTACACCTGCTTGCCTCTGGGAGCTACCAGAGTGTGATTGCTGCAGTAGGTGGTTTGTCCCAGAGCTGCCTGTCCCGTTTTTTCAGGAAGTTCCTGGATGCCATGATGCAGAGAATGGAACATTACGTCCGGTTCCCTGGCCCACCTGCGGAACATGCAAAAATAAAAACTGACTTCTATGAACTGGCACACTTCCCGCATGTGATAGGCTGCATAGATGGCACCCACATTCCACTGTGCCCACCTGCAGCCACTGAACACATCTACAGAAATCGTAAGTCAACGCACTCCATCAATGTGCAGGTGATATGCAATGCTGGCAACATCATCACAGACATAGTGGCCAAATTTCCTGGGAGCACGCACGACTCCTACATTTTCCAGAACAGCGGAATATACACACGGCTTGTTGCTGGAGATTTTGGTGATGGATATCTGCTAGGTAAATAAGTGTAACACACCCTGATATGAATGGCAGATGTATGTGTCATGTGTATGTAACTCATGGACCTCTCATTCCCTCCTAGGCGATAGTGCATATGCCCTGCGCTCCTTTGTGCTCACACCGTACCTCAATCCAACTAACAGAGGTGAAAGGCGTTATAATGTGGCACACAGGTCAACTCGCAAGGTAGTGGAGCGCACATTTGGACTCCTCAAGAGCAGGCTCCGCTGCCTCCACAAGAGTGGAGGTGCACGACAGTACACCCCCATCCTGTGTTGCAAGATCATAGTGACCGGTGCCATGTTGCACAATCTTGCCACCAAAGAAGGCACAGAGGTGGAGGTGACACATCACGAGGACATTGATGATGACCAAGAACATGGAGACCCCCAAGCAACAGGAGCAGCAGCAACAGATGGAAGATTGAGACGGACAGAGATTACACGTCGATATTTCTAGGTAATGTATGACACACAGACAGGTATAGTGTTTGACGAGTGTAGTTTAATATTCACTACATCATGATTAAAATAGAAAAGCCATTGTCCATCAATGTCCATGTCCATGACTGCGTGTGCTCAGTTGCCGTGACTGTGAGCAGTCCTGTGGATTTTAGGCAATGTTCAATGCTTAAGCCCACGCACTACATTGCGGGATTTACGTGCCTGGGTTGCCATATCTTGGCTGGGGCCTGACTCAGCATTGCTGCGCCTGACGCTCCTGCGCACCTGTGGTACAGGTGTGCTGGAGCCACTCCTGCTGGTGGACCCCTCTGTCTCCTCCACATCCGTGTCACCAGCAGTGCCTGTTTGAGTGGTGAGCATCTGCTCCATCGCAGAGGTCACTCTTCCCATGCCCTGTGTCAAGTCTGTGCAGCAGTGCACAATTGCATCCTGCATGGATATTGAGCGGTGGCACAGTAGTGATGTAGCTGCAGCAAATCTGTTCAGTGCCTTGGACTGCTGCCGCATATACTGTCGTTCCCTGCGACGCTCTAGTTGGTCCCTGTCCAACTTATCAGACAGTACACCCATGTATGTAGAAATGTCTGACATCCCCTTGGAAATTGCCTCCCAACTACAGGCAATGTGGCCTATTCCCTTGTCTATGTGTGACATTTCATTTTTCATGCTGCGCACCTGCCTATGCACGGCCAACAGCGCCTTTGCCTGCATGCGCTGTACTTTGACCATTGTGGCCTCCAGGCCACAGAAGACGCTCCCACCTTCCTGCCCATCGCCACCCTCACGTGCCCTCCTGCCAAGGACACTGGTCCGTGCAGCGCCTGCTGAAATCTGTGGTCTGGCCTTGTTAGCCACAGGTGCAATTGTTTGATTTTCTACATCCTCATCCTCCTCATCTGAGGTTTGCAGGATCCTCTGAGGGGGCACATCAGGCCTACTTGCCCTTCCCTGCATGGACGACCTGGACGTTGGTTTTGGTGTAAGCGGTGTGCTTTCCAATTCAGGTGATCCAAACAATAGAGGTGATAGTGGGACATGTGTTGAGGCTCGCTCTGGTGTTGAGGCTTCCTGGGTTGTGTTATTGCCTCCTTCTACAGCGCTATGACCTGTGCTTTGTTTCTATTTTTCTCTTCTGTTAGTTGCTGGTGCCCTCTCCTCCCTTGCTGGTGCTGTACTGTGTGAGGAATCTCCTGTGGAAACATATACACATAGGGTCAATGGTGTTGTTCACCTGTGTGTAGTTCTTAAATAAATTGTTTACACACCTTTGCCCAGTGTACATTGTGTGTTTGGAGATGTGTGTGGCATGCCTTGCTGAGTCTTGTGGTGTATGCATTGCATGTATGTAATCATGACTACGTCTATCATGATGCATTGCTGGCCCCAAGTATGAGCTGTTCTGCAGTGTAGTGATTTTACACAGTGGGGTACGGGTTCAGGGTAATTGTGGATTAGGGTCCATGCATCTTACCTTGTTTCTTAGTTGCTCTTACTGTACTGTCCAGGTCTCCAATCCCATGGATGCATTCTGGCTCCAGGGTTGATTCAACAAGCTCCTCCATCTCAGTCAGTTTTGGTGCTTTGCTCCTACCACCTCCTGTCACACCACCCTCCTTTTTTTGGGCAGCAATCTTCTTTTTTGTTATGATGCGCAGGTCATACCATTGTTTCATTATGTCATCGATCTCCCTGTGCGTCACACCAATGGCATTGACTTTGCACTGTATGCCAAGCCATATGTTTCTCTTCACAGACTCTGCAACATGCAGAGACTGTTTTCCAAAAATTTGGTTGTAGTGACTCACAATTTCTTCTACAACCGCCTGCAGTTCTGCTGGGCTGAACTTGATCTTTCTGTTGCGCTCTCCACCATCCTTTTGCCCTTCCTGAGACTCCATTCTGTTGCACAGCTTGGCTCTGGATAGTCAGCTCCTCTCACCTCAGCTCAGTTGTTTGTTCAGTTGCTGTGCTCCTGCATGGGTGTGGCCACTCCCAGGTACTGGGGAGGGGTGCTTCATTCTGATTGGTTGGATACTCTGGGCCTTGGTTGTGGGGTGTGTAGGGTGTCCCTGATTGGTTGGCAGGCTCACATGTCGATTTTCAAACTGCCGATTCGGTATTTACCGATACGGAATGTGCAGATTCGGTAAATCCCATTCATTCCTATGGGCCAGAAGGTCCATAGGAATGAATGTGATTTACCGAATCGTGATTTTCCGAAATTTACCGATTTTTTTGCTACATCACGTTTTCCGATTCTTGATTACCGATTCGGTATGAGTCGGTATTTAAGAGTCGTAAAAAGAGATTTACCTACATCTGGCCCTTATAGTATTACCGGGCAGGAAGGAACTCACTGCAGCTTTCAGTTCACTAGAGAGATACTGTTTCAGCAGTGGTTAAGGTTCACCACGGTGCTTCAGCATGGCAAATCCACCTTCCCTACGCGTGTGCAAGCTGACGTGCTTACACTTGTCTCCACCACAGCCTCCTTAGAGCTGAAAGTGTAGTCTGAAAGGAATAACTTGTGTTCTCAGGTCTCTACAGGACCACTAATACACACCTTGTTTACCCCTCCACAATTCTGTGGAGAAGTTAAACTTTCAGAGACTGGTAAATGTGCCAATGAAGCTTGGAGGTTGCATTCTTCATTGGAGTTTAATGTTGTCCTTTCAATCTTGTACGCCTTCTGAACCATTGGCTATCAATGACTTTGAATTGACTGCTTGGGACTTTGTTTGGTTGTGGTTACTCCTGATCTCAGGTTTGGCGAGCTTAAGCACAGGGATCAAATTGTCCTTTGTACACATCAGTTGTTCTTTTTCCTAATGTCCCAGCCATATTTTTCATGTTGAGGAGTAAAACAGGTCTCCCGTTTTTTGCCTTAAACTGCCCTCTGAGGCGGAGCGGACTCGTCATATTTTGGATGTAAATCAATATGTTCAATTATGTGGATACAAAAAAAGTTTTAAAGCATCCAGCAGATTGTGTGTTGTTGTAAATAAAGATACTCCTGTAGCCAGGTCATGTATAAGTACCTTGTAGGTGTATTCATAGATACAGCTTCAGATAAGTTACTGGAAGATGTATACTCAAGGTGATGCCCCACCAGGAGCAGCCTCCCTGCTGCTCAGCCTGCTTACTCCATCTGACACTCCCAACCTCACCAGGCACCCATGCATTCCACAACATCATCAATCATCCAACATTACAGACATCTTCAAGCACTCCAACACTCACTCTGGCTGAGCAGTAGGGAAGAGATACATAAATAAGGGGAAAGGCAAACAGTAGATTATATCACATCCCCCTTCCTAGGGAAACCAAAACACAAATAAATGCAATTGAAAGTACATAAAGCAATCAAAATAGAAAATACATTAGATTAAAAAAATGCATGAAAAGACATTGAGCAAATGAATTAAGGAACATGTCAAAGAATGAAATGCAGAAAAAACATCAAGCTTTAACAATACTGCAATCTTCAATAATCTCATCAAACACTTCAAGGGTAAAACCAGAGAAGCTTCGTAAGAAGGTGTCTTCTCTTAACGCAGTCCAAACAGGGAAAAACCTTTCACTCACACAGATGACAAACTCATGTCAACCAATAACCACAAATCAGTGGTACACTCAGAGAAGCTTTGTAAGATGGTGTCTTCTCTTACCGCAGTCCAAACAGTGAGGGTAACCTTTCACTCACACAGGTGACAAACTCATGTCAACCAATAACCACAAATCAGTGGTAAACCAAGGTGTAGCATCTTGCTACCCCAAAGATGACGCTAGACTACGTTATAGATTGGAGTACTTTATTATACGCCCATGCTGGTCCCTGTCCCTATTCTAACTGGGCCTAGACCGTCCCTCAGCTCCTCCCGTTCCTGTTCCTCCCCTGGCCCCACCCCCCAAACACTAGACTGCATCACACAACCTTACATCTCCCCCCTTGTTAACAAAATAACCTTAGTGTCCAACATGTTTATAGTTCCTCAGTAAGCCACACGGGTCCGCGGGCCGCCCGTTCAAACTATGGAGACGCATCTCCATTTCCGTCGTGTGACTTTGTCGCCTTGACGAGAGCATCCTTTATTACAGGAGTGCATCTTTGAAATTGCGAGACGTCTCGTGTGGTCTTCTTGTGCTCAGGTTCGTGGTGGTTTCCAATCAGCTTCTGGGTGATCCACTCATCTTCAGTTTCTGAGGTGACTGTGAAAAGCTCAGCTTGATGTCGGCAGTCTGTCTTCCTTTGTGGCTCTTGTTCGATTGACGCTCAATCTCCTTCATGAGGGGATGTTGTTCTGGTTCTCTTCCGAGCATCCGCATATGATTTTACTTCTTTTTGTCTTGTCCGGTCGAGGGCAACACTGCCCTCCTGTTCAAAGTCATGTATACCAGACGGTAAGGCGCTATCTGACAAGATTATCTTAGTTTGGTTCGGGGACTCATTCGCTGCCTCTGGTTGTCTCACCCACTCCCACTCACGTTTGGGACTGGTGAACCCTTTGACTGTCTGGGCATGTGCATGTTTCTCTCTCATCTGATGATGATCTGTCTCTGTTAACATGTCTGACTTTCCTTGCAGAGTGACTGGATAGTCCTTTCCCGTCCGGTGGGTAATGTCCACTATATCTGTTTTCCTTCTGTAGGCTCTTTGGGTCAGCCTCGCTGACCCCATCAGGGGTGAAGGTATATTATTTATGTCTTGATGTACCTGCGACTGACATGACAGGTTGTCTTGTGGAGTGATTGAGTATTCAGAGACATTGGTGTGAGATACGTTACTCTTGATGGGAAGAATGTCCTTTGGTTCTGGGGTGTATTCAGGTGGTTTACGCCATGGCCGTCGTCGGGGCCATGACTCGGTCGACTCGAGGGATCGAACAGACGTGCTTTCTAAATCGGAGGAGACTTTTGTCGATTTCCTTTGATAACGTTCCTTTGAGTGTGTCTTTAATGGAGGATTTCTGAAATAGGTAGGCCGTGACGAGCTGCTCCTAGAGTCGGAGTTCTCTTTGGGATATTTCTACGGGTACCTTTCTCGAAGCGACTTCGGTGTCATCTTACTGGAGAGGTTGTTTGATAACCACATATTTATTTCTTGTGTTTGATCCCTGGGTATTTTGTCTCTGCCTCTCTCGTGTGAGGATAATGGCCTCCTCTCAGTTTCTTCATTGTCTCGGATGTCGTGGATGCGCTTGTCTTCCTCTTTCTGGTGTCTGAGTGGATCAGTCCGTCTTATGCGGTTTGCCTCTTCTTCCCACTTGTTTTGTGCACTGACATCTGTGTTACAGGTGTGATCGTGTACCGATTTCCAGTGTTGACGTGACTGGTCCAGTCTTCTATAGTTTGCCTTTCTTGCACATTTGTTGGGCAGGCTGTCATGTGGTCCATTGGTGCGATCTGTCCCACTTGACACGTCATCTGCTTCAGAATCGTTCGCACCATATGTTGAATGACTCCTTGAGGTTGAATAACTCCTTGAGGTTTTATCAGTGAAGCTGTCGCAATCCTGGATCATCTCGGTCTTTTGTGTTGTTGACTCAGAGTATTTCATGTCACTTTGTCTCTCTCATTGTCTTGACTCTGGTCTGCCTTCACCCTCCCCGTTTCTGGTTTTGTTTGTTTCTTGAGTTTTATTAGTGTCTTTGCGTCTTGCACTCAGGTGCAGTTTATTTAATATTTTCCTTGCTATGACCCGCTCTCCAACTTCGGCCTTCCTGATGATATCCTTTAGCGACCTATGCCCTCGAAGGATCTTGCGCTTCGTGTTAGAACTTGAACAGCCTTCGATTATCCGGAGCCGAACTGCTTCCTCATTTGTAAATGTGTTGAAATGGCAGCATTGTACCAGACTTTGCAACCGGGGGATGAAGTTTGGCAATGGTGCTCCTGGTTATTGCCGTGCTGTGTTGAAGGCAATGCGATCATGATCCACGTCTGCCTGTGCGTTGAAATGGGCGCGTAGCTTTTCTTGGAGTCTTTCATAGGTCTCTGTGTCCTTTTCAGAGAATGTTCTGATTAAGCATCGGCCCTCATGACCCACCAGCTGGAGGAGTAGTATCAGACATTTTCCATCTTTTCGTTCACCGATTGCGTCAAGAAAATCGTCCAGTGATTCCAGCCACCGGTTCCATTTAGGACCCAAACTCTGAATGTCAGTCTGTGTCACTGGGGGCGGCACTTCAATGCAGGGATTGGACCGTTGTGTTGCTTTTCCCACTGCCATGAGGGAGGAAGATTCTCGTTTACTTTGGCATTTGCCTTTGCTCGTGCTCGTTACATTCGAGATCTGTGTTTGCTTGGTGCATTCAGGATTTACACTTGTTTGTGCTCGCTGACTTCGGAACTGGTGTTCGTCCGTGCTTGTTTATATTCAGTGCAATCTTCGCTTGTTTCTGGCACTGGTTTGTGCTTGGTGCACTGTGAACCTTGCATTTGCCAGTTTTTGTTGCTAACAGTCACGTTTGCCCATTCCCCTTCTTGTCGCTGGTATTAGTGCTTGTTTGTGTTCACCGTTGTCTTTATTTGTCTCTTGCATTTGTTTATGCTTGTTTCGTTACTCTTCTTGCATTCGCTTGTGCTTGTTCTATTGCACTTCTTGCATTTGCTGATGCTTGCTTGATTACATTTCTTGTATTTGCTTATGCTTGTTCTCTCATACCTCTTGCATTTGCTTATACTTGTTTCGTTACTCTTCTTGCATTCGCTTATGCTTGTTCTATTGCACTTCTTGCATGTGCTTGTGCTTGTTTGGTATTTTACTCTTGAATTTACTCGTGCTTGTTTGTTACTTCACTCCTGCATCTGCTCGTGCTTGTTTTGTTTTATTTGCTGTTGTCTTTGCCTGTGCTTGTTTTAGTTCAGCTCTTGCATTTGCCACTGCTCGTTACGTTACTGTCAGTTTGCACTTGTCAATGTTTGTTTATTGGAGCTCTGGCTTTTGCGCTTACCAATGCTTGTTGTGTTGCTGCAGCTTTATTCTTCGCCAATGCTTGTTGCTCAGCTGGCCTGACCTTAAAATGGCTACTCAGGGTTCCTGACAGGGGATTGGAGGATCCGCCTGACTCTAAAATGGCCGCCGCCCTGAGATCTCGTCTTCCACGAGATTTGGCTTTTCTCCACTGCTGTAGTCACTCGGCACCCATTCAACAGCACTCACCAGGTGCAGGCGCCCCTTCCTGGGCATGGAGGCTGCCACTGTTCCCACCACGACGGTGAATGGCACAGGGACGACCGGGGTGGGCTCCCGATGTCACGTCCTCCTGTTCCAAGACTCACGCTTCGGGGGTGAGTTGCCGATTCCTTTGTGCGCGCTTGCGCTTGCTTAGTGTTCCACGCTCCACGCAGCTGCCTCAGCCACGGAGCTTCAGTACAGACAACACTTCTGGCGACGCAATCTCTGCCGCGTTGCTTACTCTGGTCGTGGTAGTCGCGATGGCAGCTTTCCACTCGGGCTATCGGGGACAGGGTCGCGCAGCGTCATGGGATCGATGTCCGGTGCACAGTGCGCCCGATCCCACCCTCGTCGCCAGCTGTAGCATCTTGCTACCCCAAAGATGATGCTAGACTACAATATAGATTGGAGTACTTTATTATACGTCCATGCTGGTCCCTGTCCCTATTCTAACTGCCCCTAGACCGTCCCTCAGCTCCTCCCGTTCCTGTTCCTTCCCTGGCTCCTCCCCCCAAACACTAGACTGCATCACACAATCTTACACAAGGCTAAGGGAAACACTAGGGAGAAACTTCACAAGAAGGTGTCTTCTCTTAACGCAGTCCAAACAGTGAGGGAAACCTTTCACTCACACAGGTGACAACAACCACAAATCAGTGGCAAACCAAGGGCTAAGGGAAACAGGGGTGAATACTCTACCCCTAAACTCAGAGTACTACTCAAGTCACCACAACTTAAACACCTCACACGAGGTAACACTCACAGGGTACAATCACAACTACACACACTAGGGTGACCAGGGACACTACACACTCACACCCTCTATTCCATACAATAACAGAACCAAAGACATTACGCAACTCAATAGGGCATGGCATTAACATTATAGCAAAAACATAGATGTCACATTCAAGTTAGCAGAACAGTCACAACGACCGGAGAGTGATTTCTCACCCGAGGCCACTATCCAAACCGCATCTTAAAGATAAAGATATTCATGTACATTTACTGTTGCATTAACAGTTCCTTCTACATGTGTATGAAAACACAGGAACAGTCTTACCGGATGTGGATATCTGACTATATGGTTACCCCAACTTTTTGCCTAGTGTTTAGCTGGTTTTTGACTTAGTTGGCCTGGAATCCTGCTATTCAGGGTCTCAGGCTATCTGCTCTCTCTGTAAAATGGACTCCATGTACTTTAGGTACATTTCTAATTGGATATTGGGTCACTTTGTGAGCCCCTGTATAGCGTCCCATAGGTACCCAGGGCATAGGTGCATCCAAGGCCTACCAGGGGCTGCAGCATGTATTATGCCACCCCTGGCTGGCCATCCAAACTGACACCACAACTGATCACTCAGCTTGGGCAAGGTCGTGTAATCACCCCTTGCTTAGATATAGAATTCCTATATCTACCCTTATATATATACACATATATACCTATAAGTCACTCCTTTGGCAGGCCTTGACAATCCTGAGGGCAGAGTGCTTGGTTTTATGCGAGGTGGTGCTCTAGCATGAGCTGAGCCTTTCTGCAGCTTTCGGAAACCATGTCCTTATAGCTGGTCTATGATATAGCCTTACCATATACTCTTAAGTGCATTATGAACCTCGCGGTTAAATGCTAACTTTGGTTTGGCTTTATCAAAACATGTCGTGTAAGGTGTCAAACACTTTGGAATACTACCCCCTCACCAGTTCTGGATACAGGGTAGCATTCCACCCTTCTAGAGGGAGAAGACATGTAGGTGTGGCTTTACCCGGTTAAAGTTAAACAGAGCCTCAGCATCACAAAATGGATGCTGCTGCCACAGACACAAGTCTGACCTCCTGCTGCTGGACGAAACTCCGGCAGGGGAGGCCTGGACAATAGGTTTCCTGCCTTGGGAGGTGCTAGCACCTCCCCAGACAGACTTTAGTGTATTGGGGCAGGGTGGGTTGAAAGAAATGAGGCACTGCCTGGGGCACCCAAGGTGCTCCATGCAAATCCCGGTTCAAACCAGTTGCTGGGGCACTCCAGCCCCAGCTCTGGCGCGAAACTGGACAAAGGGGAAGGGGTGTCCCCACCCCTGCCCAGGTTCCACCCACAGGAGGGACCTAGCAGGTAATCCAGCCCCTTAGTTTAGTATAAAGATAGGAGCTGAGTCTAGAGACTTTAGATTATCCTGGAAAGAAACTCTGAAACAAACTCTTGGACCTTCGACGTTCCATTTCAACTGGAAGACTGAAGATATCTCCCTTGTGGTCAAGGAGTGACCACCCTGTGCAAACAGGCACCACCAGTAACTTGTTGGTTTGCTTTGTCGATGCTCCTGCCGGAACCCGAAGATTCAGCGCTGCAGACTCTAGACTTCCAGACTTCTCTGACTCCGACCCACATACACAGCAAAGCTGAGACCCGTGGCGGACATGAGAGACGTAGGACCGGACACCCTGCAGTACCTGCTTTTTGCTAATTGTGCATCTTCTGAGGCATCCTCGAAGTTGTGCATTGGGGATTAGGAAGCCCCAACCCCGAGCGGTAAGTGCACCGAAGCTCAGCCCTCCACACTCCACGAGTGCCATGTGGGGCCTGCGCCTGCATTTCTCCTCGATGCGTCTTTGGGGTTGCTAGCCCGTTGGCTAGTGGCCCTCCTGAAGACATCTTTTTAAAACAACACCGCTTGCCTGGTTGCTCCGGGCTTGCTCCTGCTTTTCTGTAAAGGGGAAGCTCCCCAGACCTGAACAGAAGCCGATCTTCCCTTCCTGCATGGATTGTCTTTGCCAAGGCTTGTTGGGTCCAATCTGGATACCGACACCGCCAACAGCTAGATCCTTTGTGGGACAGTCCGTATCCAGCTCGTGGTCATCGTCGACACCTCCTGGTCCACGTTGCTGTGGAGACAAACTTCACCTCTTTACCTGATTGCATCGCGACATTGCCTGGTTCCTTCCTGGTCACTGGCTAGTGACCCCAGACTCTGTCCCCTCTGCTTTCAGGTACTTCACTGCTCCGATCCACCCTTGGATCTATCCGGACATCTTCCTCCTGGTGGCTTGCAGCACTTTCTTGCAGCTCTCCATAGGATTGATTGACGAAACCCGACGCGAAAGAACACCTATGCACCCGGCTTCCCTGGGTGAGGTAACTCGAGTACTCCGGTGCTCCCGTGGGTAATAACTATCAAAGTGTCCTAGTTTAACAGGGTTTTCCCATAGTCCACCCGGAAGTGTCCGAAATCAACTACTTTCTAACTTTTACGTTCCCATTGAAAGTCTATGGTAACTCGCGTGTGTGTTTAGACACTGCACACGCATCCTGTGGGTTTCCTACTTCCCAAGCCCTGGGTTGTTCAGTGTAGCCCTAGCGATTTCCTAGGCCCTAGTCCTACTCACCTTTTCTGAAGTTGTTCTTATACCACTTCTTTAGTATATGGTTCGTGAGGCCCCTAGGGCAGTTGTATTTGTGCATCTTATAGTATGCTTATTGAGTAACTTGTGCTGTATCTTGAACTCTGACCTCATAAAGAGTGCAGAGGGGTTGTGTTAGTAATAAATACATATATATTTGATTTATACCTTGTGTGGTGTCCTTTCATTTGGTATTCAAGGGATTATAATTGGTAAAACAATTGGCTTCACATGCTCTCTGAAGTTTTAGCCTAAGAATGCTTTGTCCATGCTACCCCTAGGATAGCTGGTCTATAAGGTTGACTTTACAACCATCACCATAAGGGTTGTTTGGACTGGTGCAAGGTGCTCACTAGAATAGTGAACACCATATACCAGGCCAACTTCTCACACCGGATATCCAAGGTGAAAGTTAATTCCCCCAATTTTTTTAAAAAAAACAACACAAAGGATGCATTGCTGCAGAATGCCACCCTAAATAAACTTTAGCTGTAAAGTCAAAGTCTGAGTCACACGCTCTACATTAAAGTAAAATCCTTCATGCAGCCATCTAAGACTGGATCTGGGTAAAGGAACAGAACAGAAAATAGGCGTTGATGATCAAGAAGAGGTGATGACGGGAGGAGCTACGACACCAACCAAGATGGCCGCATAGTCTCCCGGCTCTGCTGACCCCCGTCCTCCGCTCGCTTATCCTGTTGAATATCCTGATCTCCTGCCCCGGATTCGTGTGGGTGAACTAGTCTGCATCCCGATGGTGTGATCGCGAAATTTTTCTGATGTTCTGGTGTGAAGTAACATCGAAAAATGTTTTGAGGCCTAACCCAGACTGGAAGCCGGGGCCTCGATTTCTGGTCTACCCAGGTCCAAAGTGAACAACAACGGACTGCCGAGGGTGGTTTGGTCAGGTCCCTGGAACTTTCCGAAATTTCTCTGAACTACTTTGCAACCATCTGCTGCCTAGTGCTGTACCTGAGGTGAGGCGACGGGTGGTGCGCGGTGCTGCGTCGCGGGGGGCCCCGGCCCGGAGGCCCGGCACTAGCACCGCTGGTGCCCCGGGGTAGGGGTCCCGCCGCACGTTGCTGCATGTTGCTGGCCCGTCCCTCACGGCCTGTTTCTGCTCCGGCGTATCCTGCCCCGGAGAGGGAGCCTCTCCGTGGGGTTCGTTATGCCTGCGGCCGAATGGAACCCGGCGGAACGGACTCAATGTGACCCTTCCTTGCGGATGGTAATGGCGGAAGTTGCGGCGCTTCACGAGATGGTGAGGGCCCAGGTCAATCATTGGCTGTCGGCAACAGATGGAATCATAGGACCGGGAACGAGCCCTGACTTGCTCTTTGAGACCCGGCAGCCGACTTTCCCCCTGTTGGAAGCCCTACTGGTGTGTTTGGACCCGGTGCTGGAAGCTGAGCCTGCCCCCGGAGAAACGGAATTCATCGTGTGTGCTGAGTTTGGTGACTCTCTTAAGTTCTCGGAAACATCGGTCCTACAGTTATCGGAGCATTTCACTGCTTCCCCCATCCTGGACACTGTTGGCCCACACTTTGATCGGCGTCGGAATGAGTCGCACCCCCTCCCCAATCGATCTCCCAATATGGCGGATGGAACGATGCTTGGCTTCGGGGACGGGGAGGGACATCGTTGGTGCAAGCTGTGTGCGTTGGGACCTGCTATTCCTCTCCTAATTGCTGACTCAAGCTCTGGCTGCTTCTGTGTGAACTTTGACTTTCCGGGGATGTGGCTTTTCTTATCCGAGGGACACGGCAACTTTGTTAGACGGGGCCAAGGCTGAGATTGTGGGTTGAATCGTTTACAATGGATCTATTGGTAACGGGACTGCTTCATCTACGGACGGATTCCGGGGCGGGAGGTTTGGGGTTCCCCCAGGGGTATTTTTGTATGGTGGACAACTTTACTTGTGTTGGCTTAGGGGGGCCCCTTTGATAGGGCGGGGGGGAGAGACCGGGAGCGCATAGACTATCGCCCTCCTCCGCTTCCCCGTTAGGTGGGGTTTCCTTTCTTTCTCTTTTTTCTCTTCTTCTATATTTCGGGTTTGGTTCTCGGGCGACCGGCACACTGCTGGGGGGGGGGGGGGGCCGTAGTCATCTGCAGGGGTGCAGGGTGAGGGGTTGGGGGAGGGGATCTTTCGTTTTATTTTTGTTTCTATGGCCTTTTTTCTCTTCTCTTATCTTTCTTTGTCTTTTTTCTTTTCTGGGTCAGTGCAGTGGGTTTCCTTTGGTATCAATCCCCGCTTTTTCATCTGTGCCTCAATTTTCGTGGTGTTTTTTTGGGCTTTAGGGCAGGTAACTGCAGGCGCGAATTGACCGTAATATTCCTTCACATCCTGACCTCTTGTTTCAGCGCCATTGATTTGATCGATTACTGTTTATTGTCGATACGTTTACTATTCTGCCTGCCATTTTCGCTGCTGGGAAATTGTTCGGCACCTGATCCTTCCATCTTATATTATAAAATGAAAACCTTTTATATCCTGTTTTTTAATTGTGATGTTCAGTGGCCAAGAGTACGCTAGCATGGAGATTCTGCTCCCCGAGGTGCTGCATGTGATTAAAACTGCTCTCTGTTAATCTAGCTGCTTAGCGGCCGGCCCCCGGGGTTGTAGGCCCATACTTGTATTTGGTTTAAATGTTAATAAAGGTTTTTTTTTTAAAAAAAGAAGAGGTGATGACGATCACAAAGCGTTCTTCAACTAGCTTTATTGCGAACAAGGGACGTGGTTGGCAAAGCTGGGAACTGCATAAAAGCATGAAGAAAACAAGTACCAATGTTAAAATGGCGTCACGTTTTCAACGTAGCACCGAGTGGCTCACAGCATGTTTATGGTGCAGAACGTACTTCAGCAGCCCCAAGCAGTAAAGAAATTATGACATGGAGAAACCTGACATCACAGGGGATCCGGAATGACAAGGAGATTCCATGCGACCTTCAGACATGGAGGTACACACGGTGGAAATGACATGCACCAGATTTTAAAACCCTTCCAAAGCAGTTTGAAATGTCTTTGAAATGTCGCGCATCGTAACGACCATTATCGATTCGCGAAGGTACATGGCCACTCCTCCCTGAAACTCACAATCCAACAGTAACAAGTCGCCCTTTGGTCCAAATACTGCAAAGTGATTATTAGGCTCAACCAACACCTAGTCAGCACCAAACAGCAGGGCTCGGTATTTGCCACCGAACGCCGCACCTCGCAATGAAAATCACCACATGGCACACTTGGCTGCAGAGTTGTAGGGAGATCCACACTAACAAAACCACGATGAAGCACAGCAGGATATGGCAAAACTCAGTCCCGGCACAGTTCTCAAGTAAATCACTGTTATGGCAGTCACCAGCAGTGCCGATTCTAAAATCCCAGCGGGTTGCGCACGGGCAGAGCAGACATAGTTGTGTAAGGCAGGCAACGTGCAAGGCAGGGAGACATATAACGAAAGCCAGCACTTCTGTTCACTGGTCAAATGAAAGTCAAGCGCCCTGGTATGCATGCTGTCCTGTTGAAAAAGGACACTTGTGGGGCTGACCAGAGCGTATCTGCAGTAATCCTTTTTCTTGGGAATTCTTTTCTTGGGGTTCCAGTTCATAAGTTTAAATTCCATTGGTTACTCAAATCCTTAGTTCCAGTAGGAGGGTATTCCTGCAGCAACACGCAGGTTCTTTTAAAATCGTCACCAGTGTTGTAAATAAAGATACTCCTGTAGCCAGGTCATGTATAAGTACTTTGTAGGTTCTCTGGGGAGGCAGATCCTCAACGCATTGATTGATCATTGAATGGTTTCATGCTTTTCAGAATGCAACAAGATCAATGGTTGCCCTCACCAACAACTTCCATTCAGATTTGAGAACCAAGGGTACACCATCAGCAACGTGAGAGAGTACACCGTCCGCTCTCACTATTTAAGGTTGAGAAGACCACCAGCTTTCTGCTAAAGGAGCACCAGTTGACTCTGTCTGTCGATGGAAAGCTTTGTCCAATGGCTCTAAGGAGTTGAGGCCATCGGAGGATGGGCATCACACCGCATGCCCTATTTAGAGTGAACAGTGAGATGTCCTTTTGTGATGTTTGCTGCTGCCAGGTAACACCTTGTAGTGAGGGGAAAAAAAACTAATAATTACCGTCACACTAGGGAAGGAAATCCCTGGGTGTAAGGGTCACTAATTGTTTGGTTTTTAAAAACAAACTCCCACTTTAAAAGTGTGTTTTAAAAAAAACTTTTGGTAAATGTTGATGGATGGCAGTCAAAACAATCAGCAGAGAACAGTAGATTCTCTCATCTTGACTGAAATAGGACAATATGACATTGGTTCATGAGACCCCATGCTCTCTGCATTGAACTGGTGTCCATAATGAAGGAATGTTTGACGTGTTGATAGTGGGTGGGGGAGGGGGGTAAAATTGGCGGATGTACATTTTTTTGTGTCACTGGGTGTGGGCAATGGGTTGACACCACACTGCATGATTTGTGGGTCAAGTTGGCCAGAATGTAATGTCGAAACGAAAGTCAATCAAATATGTTCAGAAAAAAAAACAATCAGCCAAACTTTTTTACCTTGACATGAGCAGCAATAATAGTGGTTCCTATCAAGTTATAGGGATTACTGCGGGCCAGCGGTGATTTCTAAATTTGTTGTAAAAGGCGGACGCAATGTCTACTGCCACCCTGACGGATTGCACTCTATCCGCCAAACTCTAGATCATGGGTACTCACAAACATTTCCCTGGGGACCACAAAATATTGTCTGTGGCATGCCCGAGGGCCGCACCTATTGCAGCAGGGCGAGAGCCGGAGTAATGAAAGGTGGGGGTAGGGGGACATGAAGCAGATGCATAGTGTGAGCAACAAACCAAGGGGCATATTATCAACGCTGTGCAAAAAATATCGCACAGCGTTGATAACGTGGTAAAATCTATCGCCGATGTCACATCGCCTGTTAGCAGCGTATTCTCAACGCTAAAGCCAACAGGCGATGTGAAATCGTCGATAGGTCGCATTAGCGCGTGAAAACAAGCGCTGTTTTCACGCGCTAATGTGTGCCTTGATAATATGGGGGGGTGGATTCAGCTTTATGATCCACCCCCTCATGTTAGCAATGCCTAACACGTACTAAAAGCAGGCGTTGGGAGACCTGCGAAATACGCGTTTATCGCAGGTCTCCTTCTCCCAAGGCCTGCCTTGTGAATAGGCCAATCCCACCTCCAACCACATTTTACATGTGGTTGGACGTGAGAACGCCCACCCTGCATCTCATTAGCGTTATTCATCGCCCCCAGCGTGGGGGCGATGAATAACGCATGAAATGCGTCGCTAACCGGAGTTAGCGGCACTTTGATAATAGGGCGATACTTAATTCATGCGTTAGCAACCGGAAAAGGTCGCTAACACATGAATTAAGGCCCTTGATAATATGCCCCCAAGTCTTGTGTCTTCTTTCTGCCACAACACTCTATTCTCATGCACACAGAATTAAAGTCAAAGAATTAACTTTTAGGTTTAAAGTATTTTATTGAAGCGGGGTGGGGTAGGACACAAAGGGGGCAAGGAACAAGTAAACCACAGGAACCGCACAGCAATGCGTATTGTGCAGCAAGTACAGTAATGCAATTACAATTTCGTAAGAGGCCCCATCCGACTCGGGAGCATAGCTTCCCCAACTGTGGTCACATACAAACAACGAGGGGGGGGGGGGGGGGGGTGAGAGGGGAAGAGGGAAAGGGGAAAAAGGGGGGGGTGAAGGGAGGGAAGGAACCCCGCTCCAAGAACCAACCCAACCAAACAGAACCCCCAACTACCGAACCCTAACCCACCCCCTGCACCGTGCCAGTATCTACAGTCTCCGCTACATGCAACTCTCAGAAAATCCCCGCTACACAGTACCGACCCCACCCAATCAAGTAGGCGGGTCCGGTGGCGGTGTCAGCCTTAACAACCTAAGGTATCTAGGGCAGGTGATCTCCCGAAACTCGGAACATAACAGGCTGTGAAAGGGCTCCCACAGTTCCTCAAAAGTATCAGTATCCCCCAAGGCTACTAAGGACATCTTCTCCATTCCAAGGACATGCCATAATCTGTGCAGCCAACCAACTACAGAGCGAAGTGTGGTAGTGCGCCAGTGTATGAGAATATTCTGCACCGCTGACCCCAGCGCAATTGCGATCTGTCTACCTCTCTTAGATCTAAGGGGATACATCAGCCCATTCGGCAACCCTAGCAGAACATAGGCCGGGAATCTAGGCAGTTCTATCCCAAAGCATTTGTCCACTTCGCCCAAAACCTCTTCCCAGTAAGGAGCCAGCAGGGGACATTCCCATAGTATGTGTGTTAGCGTACCAGTATTGCCACAGTTGCGCCAGCACGTCCCTGGTATTGCCCTGTCCATCTCGTGCAGTTTCTCCGGGGTACGGTACCAATAGGTCGAGATTTTAGTGAAGGTCTCCGTAAGACCCGTGTGGTAGGCCGAGTGACGTGCGCGGAAGGAGATGTGTTCCCATTCTTTATGGCTCAACACGCGCCCGAGCTCGCGCTCCCAACGTTCCCGACCGGGGTTGTGAATATGAAAGGAGGGGGGTTGCAGCATTTTATACAGGTCTGAAATCAGTTTAGCGTCCGACGTGCGAGTAATTAACCAACGCTCATACGCAGTGATTTCCCGGTGTGCCGCGTCGCGCACTTGGGGTTGTGATGCCCAGTGGCGTGCCTGCATGTATCGCATGCGCTCCGTTTCCGGGAGGCCATAATCCCTCCTCAGGTCCGGGAAGGGGACAACCCCCTCAGGGCAATACAAGTGATACAGAGTGCAGCAGCGGGCCACCCGCCATCGCTCATAAGCGCCCTGCTCCATCCCGGGGCCGAAGTCCGGGTTGCCAATGAGCGGCGTAAAGGGAGAGGGGAAGGTGGTAAGCTCGCACCTGGCAGCCAACGAGTCCCACGTCCGGAGCGGGACCCGCGTTACCAGAGACGCATAGAGATTGGGGGGTCGATGGGCCCGCTTCAAGAATGGTACTTCCTGCAGCGTCCTTCCCGCCACCGCCTGGTCCTGGAACAGCCAGTGCTTATCAGACTCCCACCGGCTCCATTCCACTAGATAGCGGAGCTGAGCGGCATGGAAATATTTCCGCAAGTCCGGTATCCCCAGCCCCCCAGATTCCGGTGACAGCATAGCGATGCTTCTCTTGATCCTCGGCCTGCGGCCCTGCCACACGAACCGCGCGATGGCAGCCTGTGTCTCCGCAAGCCACCCCGCGGGGGGCTGGAGAGGCAACGCCCTAAAAAGGTAAAGCACCTGAGGCAGGAGAGTCATCTTCACCGCGGCCACCCTACCCAGCAACGACAGCGTACCCTTATCCCATCGGCCCAATTCCTCCCTGATTTTCGCGCCCAGCACCGCGTAATTGGCCGTGACCATCTCCGGGAGGGAGGGCGCCAATAGGATCCCCAAGTACGGGATCCGGTCCCTGGACCAGCTCAGAGGGTAAAGCCTCTGTAGTTCCGTTCTGGTGGCGTTAGTAAGCGAAATGTCAAGGGCGGCCGACTTCCCTAGGTTCACCTTGAAGCCCGCCACGTCGGCGAATAAGTTCAATTCCTCTACACAGGCCGGCAGCGATCTCCGCGGGTCATCCAGCGTCAGAATGACATCATCCGCGTACAGGCTGATCGCATGATGGAATGCACCCATCTTGACACCGACAATGTCGGGGTTCTGCCTGACACTCTGAGCAAAGGGCTCCATGTACAGGGCAAAGAGCAGAGGGGAGAGAGGGCACCCCTGTCTCGTACCCCGCTCAATGGGGAAGGGTCGAGAGCTGCCGCCGTTCACCCGGACTACCGCAGAGGGGAACCGGTAACAATTGAAGATCAGATGACGGAACTTCTCCCCAATCCCGAATTTGCTCAGGACCTTCTCTAGGTAGGGCCAGTGCACCCTGTCGAAAGCCTTCTCCGCGTCTATGGACAGGAGCATCCTCTCCCCAGGGATCCTGGAAGCCTTCTCGAGGATGTGCGTCACCCTCTTTGTGTTATCTACTGTTTGCCTACCGGGCACGAAGCCCGCTTGGTCCGAGTCAACCATGCCCGGGAGGTGCAACGCCAGGCGTGCGGCTAATATACTGGTGAACACTTTCAAATCTGTGTTCAGTAGCGAAATGGGACGGTAGGACCCACAGGCGGTCCTGTCCTTACCCGGCTTCGGAATCATGGAAACCGTGGCCTGGAGAAATTCGGAGGGGATGGCTCCCGGTTCTGCGAAGGAGTTAAAAAGGCGGGTCAGTAGAGGCGCCAGTTCCTGACAGAAGGTTTTATAGAACAGCGGGATGAAGCCATCCGGACCCGGGGCCTTGCCCAATTTAAGCCGGGATATCGCCGTGATCACCTCCTCGATACGGATGTCACGCTCCAGATACTGAGCCTGCTCCTGAGACAACGACGGGAGCGGGACCGAGTCCAGATAGGCCATCTCAGCCCGGGCCGAGGGGGCCTCCCCGGTGTAGAGGTCAGCATAAAAGCTGCGAAAGACGTCTGCTATTTGCACATCAGCCGTGACCCTACCACCGGCCGGGTCCACCAGTTCCTTCACACGGTGCTGCTGGTGTTGCACCCTAAGTTTATTAGCCAGGAGCCGCCCACACCGATCGCCCCCCGTATAATATTTGTGTTTCAGGCGAAGCATCGCGTACTCCGCCCGGTCCGTGTCAAGGGCCGCCAGGAGTTTCCGTGCCGCCTTCAGCTGCCTCCACACCCTGGGGGCCCCTGTCCTGTGATGAACCTGCTCCAGCTCCCTCACCTGCCGGGTGAGCTCATCTCTCTTGAGCTGTCGGTCCCTATTCTCGGCCGAGGAAATCGCTATAAATTCGCCTCGGAGCACCGCCTTCAGGGCTGCCCACTGTGTCGCACGAGAAGTATCCCCAGTATCATTTATGGTCTGAAAATCCAAAATGGCCGCCCGGATCTGATCCACCACCGACCGCCTGTGCAAAAGCGTGTCCCGGAGCCGCCAGACCCCTCTCGGCCGGACCACCGGGGGCAGAGTGAAAGCGCCCTCCACCGGGGCGTGGTCAGAAAGAGAGAGGACCCCCATGTCCACACTTGAAGCCAAAGGGAGCATTGGGCCCGATACAAGGAGATGATCTAATCGCGCATAAGATCTATGGGCATGTGAGAAGTAAGAGTATGCGCGGGTGGTGGGGTGGAGGTGGCGCCACACGTCATGCAGATCCAGCTCCTCAAGTCGAGCTCGAATCGAGCCCGAAAGCTCACCCAACTGGTGGCGCCGCTGCACAGACCTGTCCACCGCCGCATCGAAAACCAGGTTCAAATCACCCCCCAACACTATGTGCCTATCAGAGGTGGATGCCACGTCCTCCAAAGCCCTGTGTAAGAATTGGTCCTGGTGATCATTGGGGCAGTAGACGGTGCCAACAGTCAGTGCTAAACCCCCCATCTTGATCCTGTACACCAGAAGTCTCCCCTTCTGTTCCGCTACCCTGCACACGACCTCTCCCCTGAACCCTCTAGAAAACAAGATCGCCACCCCTGCCGTCTTGGAGGCGCTAGAGGAGAACAGCTGCGTGGGGAACTTAGGGGTACGCATCCTCGAGCAGTCCTTAGCCAGCAAATGGGTCTCCTGCAACAGACAGATATCCGCTTGTGAGTTTTCCAGCAAGGATAACACTGCCCGCCTCTTCACCGGATTATTCAGCCCTTTCACATTGAGAGTAAGCACCTTAAGAGCCATCAAGGAGGGGGATCAATGGAGCACATTTCAAGAGGCATAGCCCCGCAGGCAAACACAGAAGGCACCACTCGAGGCTTCAAAACAGAGCAACTTTGAACCGTCCACTGGCACAGTACAGTCCCCGAACCCCAACACCCCACAACTAGAAAAAAAACCCTCGTCCCCACACAACCAAATCCACACCACCCCCCGCAGCTGCCCCCCCCTCTAGTCCCCAAAATCAAAACATCTGCCCGCCTGTCCCAACCCCACTCCCTGCTACTCAAACTTTTCAAAAAAGACATTGTCCCAGTCCGGCCCGTAACGGGCAGGGCCGTGGTAAATCAGTCTAGTGGACGTCCAGCCACCTCCTCCAGCACTCGCCATCCCTCCCAGCCCACCCCCCGGAACCCCGCACCTGCAAGAGGAATAAGCTAAAGTAGACTCCCCCCGGAGTGAGTTCAGGCCGTCAGGGCCACTTCGCCGTTCGCCGCCACTCTGGAGGCCTCCTGGATGGCGGCCTCCATGTCCGCCCTGATCACGGGCGAGCCCGGACGCTCCGAAGGAGGAGAGGTCCCCCCTCCAGCTTGCTGCCATCCGTCACGAGTGCTTCGCCTCCGCCGCGGAGCCGGGGTATCTGTATCCGATGCTGTGAGGCCCAACACCGCGCAGACATCCTGGAGGGACCGAAGCTGATGCAAAACACCGTTCCATCGGAAGATCAGACGGAAGGGGTGCCCCCAAGAGTACTGTGTCCCTCGTTCCCGGAGGAAGTCAGTGGCGATCTTGAATGATTTCCTCTTCTGCAGCGTGACTGTAGATAAGTCCTGAAACAGGGTCACAGGGTGGTCCCGGAATCGGAAAGATTGCTGCCCTCGTGCTTCTCGGAGGATTCGCTCCTTCAAGGGAAAGTTCGGGAGGAAGGCCAGAATGTCCGGGGCGGGCGCCGTAGCTCTGCGGGGGCGGCCCACCCGATGTGCTCGGTCTATGCGGATCCGAAAGTCCTCCGACTCTCCCAGGATCGCACGAAAGAGGGCCACAAGATAAGCAGTCACGTCCTCACCCTCCTCACCGGACGGCACACCGCGGACCCGTATGTTGTTCCGCCTGGACCGATTTTCAAGGTCCTCGGCGTGGGCCTGTAGCTCAATCTGTTGCTCCCGCAGTCGCAGAACTTCCTGCTGCAGATGGGTGATCTCTTCATCCCTGGAGTGACCCGCTTCCTCCACTGTGTTCACACGTTCCCCCAGGGAGTCCATCTCTCTCCTTACTTCGCGGACCTCCCCGGCCACCTCACGCTTGAGCGTTTGAAAGTCCTCCCGAAGGGAGCTAAAGAGCGATTCGAGAAATGATCTCGTCACCGGGGGTTCTCCGCCATCCGCACTCCTGGTCGGGGCCGGGGAGGTCGTGGCGGGTTGGGTTCCACCGCTGCGTAGGGCGCCGCGTCCCAGCATGTCCGGCAAGGTTCGGTCGCCCCGTCGCTGTCCCCTAGCGTTCGACATTGCAGCTGAGTAGAGGACGTTGAGGGCAAAGAAAGCAGCTATATGCTAGTCGGGGGCAGCGCCACTTAAAGAGCACCAGGAAGGCCGAGCTGCCCGGGCGGAGACCACAAAATGGCCGCTCTGTGATGTCGAGGGGCCAACGCCCAATATGGAGAACCCCTCTCCGTCTCCGATCCGGGACCCAAAATTCGGCCAGGGGGCAAAGTCACTGTGCGATGGCCGCCGGGGGCCGTGGCCTCAGGGGGAGATCTGCCCCGGGAGCCCCGCTCCGCTGCTCCGCTCAGACAACCGGCCGGAGCGGCCTCTCCCAACTGGCTCTTCAATCCACGGGCTGGCGTAGTGAAGCGATGTCGACTCCGCCTCCGCCCCTCACCTCCGCTCTGCTCGGTTCCGCACAACCGCCATCGGACAACCCCGAGCCGTTCGCGAAGCCGTTGCAGACTCCCACTCCGACAGTTCATGCACCGCTGCGGGCTTCACACACAGGCGGCTGGGCGCTCCGTCACGCTCCGAGGGTCGGGAGACTCACGGCTTCCAGCTCGCACACGGCCATTCAGCGATCCCCGACCCGAGCTTCACCGGTCAGGATCACACCCCCGACGGCGCAAACCGGGCTCAGCAGTCGCTCCACACCTCCACCGTGGGCACCAGGCACAGTCGCCGCGTGATCCGGGGGGGAATCAGCGGTTACAAGCGGTGCAGGGAGTCAGGGGTCCGGGAGCTCTCGGCAAGTGCGACCTCTCAGCCCGCCATCTTGGCCACGCCCTCAGAATTAACTTTTAATGTAAAACATGAGAGGGAATGAGATACTCATCAGGTGGCTGAATGGCAAAATGTGAAACCAGAAAACCTTTATTTATGCCGGTTTCAAAGTGTTCTGAATGCTCTTGATATGTCAAGTGAACAACAGCCAAGAGCTGCTGGTCACCAGGGGGCCGCAACTAAAGGCCATAAGGGCCGCATGCGGCCCCCGGGCTGTACTTTAAGTATCCGTGCTCTAGGTCATACTCCAAACATGCATCTGTCACTGTCCAGTAGCTCTGTGTGGGCTAGTCTTCATGGTTTCTCTAAACACTCTGCTATGGATGTCAGTGGATATGCAAATTCTCAATAAGGTAAAGGTCTGTAAAGAACTTGGGGGCATATTAGCAAGAACCTCGTTAAAATTATCGCAGTTTTAGCGGCAGGAAACTGCCGCTAAAACGGCAATAATGGGCTTGCTAATATGAGTTCTAGAATTCCAATAGAAGCCCAGGTCAGATGTCCTGCACATCTAGCCTGGGCTTCTATTGGAATTCTATAACGCATATTACCAGGCCCATTATCGCTGTTTTAGCGGCAGTTTCCTGCCGCTAAAATGGCGATAATTTTTTTGTTAAACCTTTATTTTTTTGTCTGAGAGAAAGAATACACAGAGAAAGAAAGAGAGCGACAATTCCGCACAACTTCCCACACTGGGGGCAATCCAGGAGGCATGATCCAGGGCATTGTAGGCAAAAGCTCAAAGTCCATGCAGCTCACTGAAACAGTCCGAAAAATAGCAGAAGTATCCCATCATTACCTGTAATAAGTTGCAGGGCTACAGGCAGAGCGGGTAGGAACTCTCAGTGTGGTAGGATGGCACCCATAAAGTCAACATTCGCTGCATTTATTTATTAATTTATTTATTAACGATTTGTAGAGCGCCTGGTGACCCGAAGGCATCCCCGCGCTATAATGTTTGTTGGAACCATAGGAGAGGAGAGAGAAGGAGGAGGGGGCTTTATTTTGGAAATAGGAGCGTTTTCAGTTTTTTTCTGAAAATCAGATGACTGGGTTCCAGCCTAAGGGTGCGGGGAAGAGAGTTCCACCCGGCGGATGCCTTCACGGAGAAGCGTCGGCCGCCGGTCCGTGTCTTCCTGTATCTAGGGATGTTGGCCAGCCGCTCATTCTCAGATCGGAGGGATCTGGGGGCCTTGTAAGGAGTGACCAGGTCACTAAGGATCGCAGGGCCAACGCCATTCAGCAATTTATGTGCAGTACACAGGGCCTTAAATTCGACCCTTTGACGCCCTGGAAGCCAGTGTAGGGCTTTGATTGCTGGTTTGGCTGAAACTCTGGAGGGAAGGTTCATCAGTAGTCGGGCGGCTGCATTCTGTGTGCGTTGTAGTTTAGCCATGGTGGCCTCTGGGGCTCCCAGATATACCATGTTGCTGTAATCCAACCGCGCCAGTATTAAACCTTGGACTAGGAGTTTCCTAGATAGGGGCGGGAGTGATGGGAGGATCCTGCGGATGGTGCGCATAAGCCCGAAACAGGTGCCTGCTGTTTTGGATGCTTGGGTTTTCATCGAAAGCTCGGGTTCCAGCCAGACTCCTAAGGTCTTAATTTCTTGTTTCGGGGTAGGAATTTCCCCGAACACGTCTGGCCAGACCGATGGGGGGATGGTAGCCCATTGCTTGCCCATGAGCATAACTTCGGTCTTTGACCCGTTTAGTTTAAGTGATGATTCACACATCCACTTATGAATTTCCGTGAGGCAGTTTGACAGATTGTCCGGACGGTCGTCCAGTTGGGATAGGGAGATGACCAGCTGCGTATCGTCAGCGTAGCTCACTATTTTAATCCCGAAGGGGATAACCACATCTTCGAGGGGGGCCATATATGCGTTAAATAGCGTGGGACTTAGTGAAGACCCCTGGGGGACCCCGCTCGTGAGGGGGAGGGTAGTGGAGTGGTAATTGCCATCCCATACCTGGAACGAGCGCCCTACAAGGAAGGACTCTATCCATCTGAGCGCCGACCCTGTAAGCCCTGCTGCCGCCAACCGATGGAGTAGGACACGATGGTTGACTGTGTCGAAGGCTGAACTAAGATCCAGGAGGATCACTGCCACTGACCCTCCTGAATCCAAAATGCGCCTTGCCTCCTCGATGACGGAAAGAAGGGCTTACATCAACCTCAATCGTCAGGAAGGATGTCGCAAAGGAACAAGGAAGATAAAGAACTCTTCCCCCCCCCCCCCAGTGGTGGTGACCTCAGTCATTCTAGCATTCATTCCGGTTATAACAATCAGACCTGAAATAAATGAAGTGATCGGATCGTGGCAGGACAAACCGCAGATGGTAGACCTTTGGAGAGGAAGAGAACCAAGGGACCCCAGCGAAACATAAAGTTCTTGTAGTGACCCAGAAATTGTCCGCCATCCTTTCCATACTCAGCAGCTTCCACAGTCTTGCGTGCCATAGGGAGATCACCGGGGCCTTCGGTGTCTTCCAAGCCGCTGCCAAAGTGAGTTTTGCGGCTCCGATACATAACCATAGTATCTGCTTGTCTGCGCGGGTTTGATGTTCGAGCTCCGGGTCCCGAAGACCTAGCAGTATATAAGCCATAGAGCCATCAACAGGATATCCTAGTATCTCTCGGATATGGGACAAAATCTCCTCCCAGTACGGGGGGATGATCGGACAGTCCCACCAGATGTGGCGGAAATCACCAAGCAAACCGCAACCCCTCCAACATCTGTCAGAGGAGGTCGGGAAAATGCGGTGTAATTTGGCAGGGTATAAATACCAATCCATGAGCGTCTTGAGGTGGGCCTCCCTGAGTTCCACCGAGTGGTTATGCACAGCGATGTCCTGCCACAGGCTCGACCACTCCCCATCCGAGATATCTCGCCCAAGGAGGTCTTCCCATGTACCGGGGGCAGGGTGAGACTGCGGAGGTAAGTAGAAGGCCATAGAGGAAGGAGATGACCCCTTTCATAGAGGAAGTTCGCAACAAAAAAGCTTAGAAGATGGAAGGCGGTCTCGTGGCCCCGGCGTGGACTGCCGAGGACGTGGCCCAAGAGAGCAATTGAATATGTCGGAAGCGTTCGGATGCCGGCACACCGTAATCCCGCATACAGTTGTCAAAGGTGGGGCTTGGCCATGGAACAGATGTGTGAGAGCACGGCAACCCCCTTCCCTCCAAGTATCGAAGGGCCCTTCCGTGAGCGCCGGTGGAAAGGCTGGGTTAAAGTGTAGTGGTGTGAAGGGGGAGGGGAACAAAGTCCAGCGTTCATCTCCAGACACCGTGTCCCAGACCTTGAGAGTAGTACCGGTGGGGGTACTAATATATGCGTTTTTGGGTCTGTCCTTTTTGGGCCTCCACGCCAAATCCCAGATCGAACGTCTGGCTACACTCCTATCCATGTGCAGCCAGTGTTTCTCCGAGAATTGTTGGGACCACTCCACTATGACCCGCAGTTGTGCGGCCTTGTAGTATAAATGCATGTCAGGAAGGCCCACACCTCCCTCCCTTCGCTGCCGGCAGAGTGTAGTAAAGGAGAACCGCGCCCTCCCCCCCTGCCAGACAAACTGGAGCATCTGGGTCTTGAGGAGCCGGAAGAAGTCAGTCTCCAGTGGTATAGGGAGCGCCTGGAAGAGGTATAGGAATTTGGGGAGAATAACCATTTTAAGTGTGTGGATTCTACCCAGCCAAGATATGTATTTCGGCTTCCAGCGTTCCAGGTAAGCTTGAGTCTGTGCCAACAACTGGGGGAAGTTTGCAGCATATAGTTGCTCAATCGTGGGGTCAACCGGACTCCCAGGTACAGGATGGAGTGAGGGGCCCACGACAGGGGTGTGAGTGTCCGCAATCTCTCCACCTCTGTTGAGGGGAGTGTAAGATTAAGGACAAAAGATTTTTCATAGTTTACTTTGAAGCCCGCCACCTCTTCGAAGCGCAGGAGTACCCGTTGGACATGTGGGAGAGAGTGGGCCGGGTCCATGATAGAGAGGAGGACATCATCGGCAAAAAGGGTGATCTTATGCTGCTCTCCCGAGAATGGGAGTCCACGTATCTCCTCATGCTCACGCACCGCAAGTGCCAGAGGCTCAATACTCAGGGCAAAGAGCAGAGGGGAGAGGGGGCACCCCTGCCTGGTGCCACGCGAGTGAGAGAAGAACCCAGAGAGATGGCCATTCACTGCTACTCTCGAGCAAGGGCTGCTGTAATTTGCCCTCACTATCGAGAGAAAGTTGGTGGAGAAACCGAAGGCTGCCAGAGTACGAAATAAGAATCCCCAGTCCACCCGGTCAAAGGCTTTTTCAGCGTCGAGGCCTACTAGAACCGCCGGAATCTTGAACCTATGGGCCTTCTCAATCAGATGGATGACTCTTCTTGTGTTGTCATGGGTTTGGCGGCCCTTGATGATTCCAGATTGATCCGGATGAATGAGTGCCGGCATCAGGTCCTGGAGTCTTCCCGCAATGATGGAGGAGTACAACTTGGCGTCCACATTGAGGAGGGCTATCGGTCTGTATGAGGAGCATTTGGACGGGTCTTTCCCCGGTTTGGGGATAACCGAGATTACGGCCTCAGCCATGGAGCTCGACGTCTCCCCAGTCGCCGCCATGGTATTGAAAAGGGAAACCAGAAAGTCGCACACCTCCGAAGCGAAGGTCTGATAAAATAGAAAATTACAAAAAACAATTTGATGGACAGAATGTAGATCAATGTCTTACATTCACCCCAGTACAAGGATCTGGGCCTAAATCCATCGTTTTTTGCACTCCACACCACCCTGGGTTAGATAATGGCTTTATGCAAATCAGCTCTGACCCTGTGCCCCATGGGAACAGTCCAGTCCGAACTACACAGCCATATCTTTCCCAGACCGGAATCAAGCATCCGAGGACCGGACCGGTTTCGAGGTAACACCTCTCATCAGCCCGGCTAGCTTGACTCCAGTGGTGTGGAGGCTCTGGGACCCACGTCTGGGCTACCCCAGTACACTCAGGGAGAAAATTACAAAAAACAATTTGATGGACAGAATGTAGATCAATGTCTTACATTCACCCCAGTACAAGGATCTGGGCCTAAATCCATCGTTTTTTGCACTCCACACCACCCTGGGTTAGATAATGGCTTTATGCAAATCAGCTCTGACCCTGTGCCCCATGGGAACAGTCCAGTCCGAACTACACAGCCATATCTTTCCCAGACCGGAATCAAGCATCCGAGGACCGGACCGGTTTCGAGGTAACACCTCTCATCAGCCCGGCTAGCTTGACTCCAGTGGTGTGGAGGCTCTGGGACCCACGTCTGGGCTACCCCAGTACACTCAGGGAGAAAATTACAAAAAACAATTTGATGGACAGAATGTAGATCAATGTCTTACATTCACCCCAGTACAAGGATCTGGGCCTAAATCCATCGTTTTTTGCACTCCACACCACCCTGGGTTAGATAATGGCTTTATGCAAATCAGCTCTGACCCTGTGCCCCATGGGAACAGTCCAGTCCGAACTACACAGCCATATCTTTCCCAGACCGGAATCAAGCATCCGAGGACCGGACCGGTTTCGAGGTAACACCTCTCATCAGCCCGGCTAGCTTGACTCCAGTGGTGTGGAGGCTCTGGGACCCACGTCTGGGCTACCCCAGTACACTCAGGGAGAAAATTACAAAAAACAATTTGATGGACAGAATGTAGATCAATGTCTTACATTCACCCCAGTACAAGGATCTGGGCCTAAATCCATCGTTTTTTGCACTCCACACCACCCTGGGTTAGATAATGGCTTTATGCAAATCAGCTCTGACCCTGTGCCCCATGGGAACAGTCCAGTCCGAACTACACAGCCATATCTTTCCCAGACCGGAATCAAGCATCCGAGGACCGGACCGGTTTCGAGGTAACACCTCTCATCAGCCCGGCTAGCTTGACTCCAGTGGTGTGGAGGCTCTGGGACCCACGTCTGGGCTACCCCTGGTGGAAAAAAAAAAAAAAAAAAAAACGATGGATTTGGGCCCAGATCTTCTGACTGGGGGAATGTGTGACATCGATCCACATTCGGTCCATCACTTGTTGTTTTTGCAATTGCCGCCCTAAGTGCGCTGGGGATGCCCAGACGTGGGTCCCAGGCACTCCACACCACTTGGAGTCAAGCTAGCCGGGCTGATGAGAGGTGTTACCTCGAAACCGGTCCGGTCCTCGGATGCTTGATTCCGTTCTGGGAAGGACATGGCTTTTGTAGTTCGGACTGGACTGTTCCCATGGGGCAACAGGGTCAGAGCTGATTTGCATATCGCCATTGTCTAACCCAGGGTGGTGTGGAGTGCAAAAAAATGATGGATTTGGGCCCAGATCTTTTGACTGGGGGAATGTGTGACATTGATCCACATTCGGTCCATCACTTGTTGTTTTTGCAATTGCCGCCCTAAGTGCTCTGGGGATGCCCAGACGTGGGTCCCAGGCACTCCACACCACTTGGAGTCAAGCTAGCCGGGCTGATGAGAGGTGTTACCTCGAAACCGGTCCGGTCCTCGGATGCTTGATTCCGTTCTGGGAAGGACATGGCTTTTGTAGTTCGGACTGGACTGTTCCCATGGGGCAACAGGGTCAGAGCTGATTTGCATATCGCCATTGTCTAACCCAGGGTGGTGTGGAGTGCAAAAAAACGATGGATTTGGGCCCAGATCTTTTGACTGGGGGAATGTGTGACATTGATCCACATTCGGTCCATCACTTGTTGTTTTTGCAATTGCCGCCCTAAGTGCGCTGGGGATGCCCAGACGTGGGTCCCAGGCACTCCACACCACTTGGAGTCAAGCTAGCCGGGCTGATGAGAGGTGTTACCTCGAAACCGGTCCGGTCCTCGGATGCTTGATTCCGTTCTGGGAAGGACATGGCTTTTGTAGTTCGGACTGGACTGTTCCCATGGGGCAACAGGGTCAGAGCTGATTTGCATATCACCATTGTCTAACCCAGGGTGGTGTGGAGTGCAAAAAAACGATGGATTTGGGCCCAGACCTTTTGACTGGGGGAATGCGTGACATTGATCCACATTCGGTCCATCACTTGTTGTTTTTGCAATTGCCGCCCTAAGGGTCTGATAAAATAGGGCAGTATAGCCATCCGGCCCGGGTGCCTTGTGGGGTTTCAGAGTTTTAATAGCATCCATGACCTCCTACCTCGTGAATGGGGCCTCGAGCAGCCCATTCCATTCCCGGGAAACCTGGGGGATCGGGAGGTCTCTCAGGTAAGCCTGTTGGCCTTCCGGGTCAGAGGCTTCCCCCCTATAGAGCGCTGCATAAAATCGTCCAAAGAGGTCGGCCTTGTCCTCATCCTGATGGTGCAGGATCCCCATTGTATCCCTAATACCTCCAATATACTCCCGTTCCTGTTTATCCCGGAGCTGGTGAGCCAGGTGTCTCCCCACTTTGTTCCCCTGGGCATAGGAGAGGCGCCGGAGTTTAAGTAGAGTGAGCTCTGCCCTGTTGTTATAATGAGCTCTAAGCTTCCCCCGAATCGCCGTTAATGGGCGAAGGGTCAACCTGGAGGGGTTCCGTTTATGCTCTTGTTCAAGAACATCGAGTTCCCTCTCTAAATCCTCACTCTCCTTCCGTCTCAGCTTATTAAGATTGGCGTTGAGGGCCAAGCAGGTGCCCCTCAATGACGCCTTAAAGGCGTCCCATGTGATGAAGGTGGATGTATCAGCCACAGGATTAAGATCGAAAAATTCTCGTATGGCCTTGCGCAATCCCTTACAGGAAGTCTCATCCCGAATAAGCGAGGCTGGGAAGTACCTTTTGCGTTGCCCATCACACCTTGCCGACCAGCGCAGACAGAGCACATGTAAGCTGTGATCAGAGACTGAGAGTGGGAACATTCAGGCGTCGCGGACATCCCCTCTAAGGGACTGGCTCAAGAAAATGTGATCCAGGCGGGAATAGGTGTGGTGGACATGGGAGAAGAAGGTGTAGTCCCGAGTTTGGGGATGGAGAGACCGCCACCCATCCACCAGTCCCAGGTCTCCTATCAGGCGCTGCGTCTTAGCTGAAAATACCCCAGTGTCCCAGCGTTGGCTATGAGAGCTATCCAGTTCCTTATTCCACACTAGATTTAAGTCCCCCATCAAAAATAAGGCACCCTCCACAAAATCATCCACCTATCGCATCATATCATGGAGGAAGCCATTCTGTCCCGCATTCGGAGCATAAACTACTACAAAGGTGCACATTTTATCATACAACAACCCCTTGACCATCAGCCAACGACCTTCCTTATCGCTGCGCACCCCTATGGGCTGAAAGTGAAGGGCGGACCGGAAGAGAAGAGCCACCCCTCTATGCTTCGTGGTAGCCAACGACCTGTATATAAGGGGAAAGTTTTTATGTTTGAGGCGCAGTTCATCCTTGTGTGCCAGGTGTGTCTCCTGGAGACCCACCACGTCTAGCTGGTGATCCAGTACATACTTCCAAAGTTTCTGGCGCTTCTGCGGGGAATTCAAACCCTTCACATTCCATGTACCTATAGTTACCCGCATTACACAATGAAAACTTCACCCCCCGTCATCCGTATACAGCAAAGACATATCACTTCCCTTCCCAACCCGGGCAGCCACTCAGCCTGGCGTGCCAGCATCTCCAACCAAAAACAATTGCAAAGAGTCCAGCCCAGACATGCATGCGTCCCTCCCGACCTCCCAAAGCCCCTCTCCCCCGCTCCCAAACCCCACATTCCCCGTAATTCCAGAACTATCGGGTCCAAAGGCTTAAATCCAGCAGGCCACCACATAACAATCATCCCCATGCACACTTCTTGGTCACCACCACCGTCTCCCCAGTCCTCAACGTCCCCATCTCCCCCAAAAGCCCACCCACACAACTCCCCCCCCCCCTAAACCCTGTAGGTCCCATAAGGTGGCCCACAGAACTAGGACCAGTCCCTGTCCCAAAGCAGACTGTCAAAAACTTGGGGGTGTTATTCGATCAGGCCCTGACTTTCAAACATCATGTCAACCAAGTTGCTGGCACATGCTTTAGGGCCATCGGACTATTAAAAAGGGTGTTCCCTTATATACCTGATAGTCACAGGAAAACCCTAGTCCAGGCACTAGTGATCAGTAGACTGGACTACTGTAATGGCCTTCTATTGTCAACTAATGAAGGCCAACTAAACAAATTACAAGTAGTCCAGAATACGGCGGCAAGGTTAGTTCTCAATGTTCCATCTAGAACTCCCTCCCGCCCTCTACTAGCCAAGCTCCATTGGTTGCCAGTGCGGCAACGCACGAAGTTCAAAATTCTCTGTACCATTCATAGATGCCTGACAGGGAAGGGCCCTAAATATTTGACCAAAGCCTTTCAACCCTATGTGCCAGGCCGATCACTCCGATCGAGTAATCTTCATTTACTTCAGGTCCCCAAAATAAAAAAATCCCGTCAGGGAGGTCGTGCTCTGGCACATACAGGTCCTGCTCTCTGGAACTCCCTTCCTCTTAAACTTAAACTCATCACCAATCACTTATCCTTTCGTAAAACTCTCAAGACCCATCTTTTCACCACTAATTAACTCAGTTTATGATTTCTCACCTCTGTAATGATCAGACACAGGTCCAATCTCCCCTTCCAGCATGAGCGCGGAGATACCCCTTCGGGGATTTATTCAGGCGCTATAGAAGCACATAAAATTAAATAAATAAATAAATAAAATAAAATAAATAAGGGGACAACAAAACATCAAAAAACAAAAGAAGGGAGTAAGGAAAACTTTTACCAAACAGGTCAGAAGGACCAGTAGTTCCAAAAAGAGGACGCATACTGAAGCCCTCCAGGGACGAGGGTCGGGGGTACAGTCAATGGTCCCCCCAGAGTTCGGTCCGGGGTGTCTTCCCAGAAAGTACATAAGGACCCACGGTACCTGAATCGGAGGTGTCCCCCCGACGCCATCTTTTCAGCCTACCAGGACTCAGGCCGCTCCGGAGCTGTCTCTTGATGTGGCATCCGTTACTGTGGTCACAGAGGCAACCGCTGCCCCCCTCTCCTGCAAGCTAGTCGTGGGGTCCGGCCTCCTCATGGCCGCTGCTCCGCCAACTCTCTGCCAGGAGGGAGAGCGTCGTCTCCGTCTCCCAGGGGAGCTCCCCCCTCTCGGGGGATGGCCTCGCCAGTCAGACCCAGCAGGTCTCTGGCAGCCTGCAGGGAACGGACCTGGACCAACCTATTTTGCCATCTAAAAATGAGTCGAAAGGGGTGACCCCAGGAGTAGGCCACGTTCTGGTCTTGCAAAAAAGCGGTAACAGGTCGGAATTTGCGCCGCTTCTGAAGCGTCGAGGCCGCCAGGTCTTGAAAGAGCTGAGGACGGTGATCCCGAAACTGCAACAAAGAGATCCCACGTGCTTTCCTGAGTATGCGCTCCTTCAGCTGGAAATCGTGGATGCACACCAGGATGTCCGGGGGGGGAGCTCCACCGCTCCTCGGCAAGCCAACTCTGTGGACTCTGTCCATACGGATTTCATGAAGATCCTCCTCCCCCAAGATCTGTAGAAAGAGGGCCTCTACATAACCCCGCAGGTCTCCATCCTCTCTACCCCAAGGCACCGCTCGGATGCGGATGTTATTCCGGCGGGACCTGTTTTCCAGGTCCTCCGCGTGAGCCTGGAGATCCAAATTCTGTTCCGTGAGATGGATCACGTCTTGCTGGAGCTAGTGTACCTCGCCGGCCATCCCTAGGTCGTGGTCCTCTAATGTGGCTACACGCTCTCCAATGTCGTCCACATCTCTCCTCATCTCGTGGAGGTCCGAGGTGAGCTAGGAGCGCAGCTCCGAGATATCCTCCTTAATCGCGGAGAAGAGCTCTTGCATGAAAGCTTTAGTGGCAGGCGCATCTTCATCGTTTGGCTTGGGCGAGGCACTGGCACCCGGCGACGCCGGTAGCTGAGAACCTCTCGCCGGGGCGTCCTTGCCCGGTTTCCCTGTGCGTTGCCTGTTGGCCATTATCTCTCCGACGGTCAGGCGTCCACCCCAGAAGTCCACCAGTGCAGCGGCCGCGTCGCTGGGTGGGGACGCTGGGCCCCCCCCCCGAGGCCTCGCAGCCGTCACCGCTCCCAGTAAGTCCCAATCACAGACAAGGGGGTAGTGCTCCCCAAATAGTGGGAGTTGTGTGGATCCGTAGGGTGTGCCGGGGGGGAAGGTTCCTTAGTATAGCCCCGCTATCAGTCCGCCACAGGGGTCACAGGAACATTACAGATTCATCAGCGTTGTGCAACCAGGGGAAGTATCTCTGGTGAGCCAAGAAGCAAATTATCTCTCATAAGGGTCCTCAACAGAAGTCCGCGGTCCCCCCTCGGCTCATCGGGCTCCGGAGGTCGAGGAGTGCCAATCACCCGTGCCAGTTAACAGATTGAGCAGGCAGTCGCCATCTAAGGTGCCCTCCAGTCTTTTCAGGAGTAAAAGGCCGGGCCTCCTGCACTCCAGCAGCAGTCCTCAATGCGCCAGAGGGGCCTACCCGGGGTCCACGACGAGGCGGCGGCCGGTCCACCCTCACCCGGATAGGATGAGACTAGCCCTCCACTTGATAGGGCCGCCTCGCTCTCCACCGTCCCCTCCGGATACTCCAAGCAGCGGCAAGTCCACAGAAGCCCCCCAAAGCAAGGGGCAGAGGGGCACCACCGGGCACCAACGCAGCGCGGCCAGCGGGCACCGCAGATCTTCCACAGTGCTGGCCCGATCTCCTCGCTCTCAAGCCTTCAGCCATGCGTGGCGCAGCTGTTTCCACCCCGAGGACACACCATTGGCCGGAGAGCGATCGCGGCTCCCACACCCAGCGCCCACAAGTATTGCTCTACTCTTGCTGCCAGGGGGTCGGAGAGCGTCTACGGCTCCAGGCCTTCCACCGCTCAGGACCGCGACAGTTCCAAATCCCCTCCTTGTGGCCCAGGGCAGTCCCCGGCCTCGCTTACCGTAGGCCGCCGGGCCGGAGCGTCCGCCCGTCTCGTTGCTTCTGGCCGCCCTGTTGCCCGGATCGTTCAATTAGCTTCAATCCGGCCCATCTGCAGATCCTGGGGTGGGAGGCTTTGCTCCGCCGGGCCTCCTGCAATTCCGCCACCAGCCGTCCTACGGCCCGCCTCCCGTGCGCGGCAGGGCTCCACAGCTCACTACAGCTCCCGGCTTCAGCGCCGGCCACGCCGCTACAGGCCGCCAGCAGTCCGGGCCAAACCACACCTCGAGGAGGACCTCCAGGAATCCCAAACTTTCGGGATCGACTCGGGGGCTGTTGCAATCTTCCCGGTTAGCTTTCCGAGGTCCTGGGCAGGCGCAAAACAAGGCTTAGCAGGTTCTGCGCCGGAGGGACCCATTAGAGCGTCCTACTCCGCCGCCATCTTGACCAATGGCGATCATTTTAACGGGGTTCTTGCTAATATGCCCCTTGTTTGGTTGTAATATATGACTCCCTTTGGTTCAGATGAATTTGGAGCAAAGAGTTGTTGGGATGTACCAGTAAGTAAATGTTACTCACAGTTTTATCTGGCGCCAGTAATCCCCTCTGTATGCAGACAATCTGCTGACCACAATCTTCTATTTGTGTCTATAATTCTAGACACAGAGAAGAGGACTGGCTTGGGGGTCCTACAGCTCAGCGTATCTTGGGTGGTAGAAGGCTGGGCTATGGTATGTCAATGGAAGACTCGTTATGATGGCTAGCTTACGTTTCCTGGTGCATATCCTACAATGAGTGCAGCATACAGTATATCATGGCAATAGGGCTAAGTATGCACATAATTTTAAAAGAACAAAACAGTTTTGGAGAATCCATGATTGTGGAGTAACACCCCTTACTCGAGATTCCTAAATACTTGATCTGTCTGCTTATATTTAGTGGACGGCGTTCAACACAGGGCACGATGTTCTTCCTTTGGGAATGTTCTTCCTTTGAGACCTGTCCACACGTTAGTGTTCACATGTGCAATCGAAAGCACATGTGAACCTTCTGTTTTATGGTGACAGAACCAGACCACAGCTGCTTTCCTTGTAGCACTGGAAGTGCCGAGTGGCTGGAGGAACTTCATGAATCAAGACCAATGAGGTTTAGAAAGGCTTACACCATTAGGTGAATGTGGAATGTGAGAGGGTCCCTGAGAGCAGAGGAAGGCCAGGCCAGACCCTGAAATGGAAGGCTCTCAGAACCTATTATTTAGAGAGATCACCTTGTCTCTTTTACACTGAATTTATTATCTTTCACAAGGAGTATAAAGAGCATTATTATTGGATATTCATTTTTCACTTGGCTAATGCTGATAATTGTCATTTAGGCTGCTGGCAGTGCCTTTCCCAGCAGCCCTTGAGCTCAAGGTACAGCTGCTGTGTGATTTTACAGAACGTTTCTGCTTGTGTGTGCCAGGTAGGTACCAAGTCATAGATCTAACAGGGACAATTCTGATGCTATTCTCTGTAATATAAAGCTGGTGGCATACTTTGAGGTGCCAAGAATTGACTTCTGAATGAGTGGCACATGGCTGAGAACATTAGCCCTCATTACGAGTGGTCCATAATTTAGGGATGTATGCCTCTTACTGATAGTGGTGGCATCGGTGATACTGGCAACCTGTACTATCAGACACTATTTATTTGGTGTTTTATATAGCGTGAACATGACCCATTCGGGTATCAGAGCGCTGTACAAATAGCCATCAACTCATACAATATCAGGGAAGGAGAAGAGGCAAATGACAATCGGAGAAGGAATAACCATGGAGTTACATACACACAGTGTATCATTAAGCTTATCAGTTCTAAGAGCCTCCAGAAGCCCACCCAACGTTAGCCAGGCTGAAGAAGGTTCCTTGCTCTTGGTGACTGAATTTATGATCTCATATAAACCTCAAAGCAATAGGGAATAGCATTGGGAAATTGATTTTCGCATTTCAAATTGCAATCCCATTGCTTTTACCCCGGAACAAAGGCCTCCATGTGTGACCAGGAGGATTTTTCCAATAAAAGATGCAGTATTACTGCATCTGAAATATCGGGTTTTCAAAACCTCACCTCTTGGATTCCAGATGCTTCTGAGCAGTGCAACAAAGGAAAAATAAAAAGCTAATAACAGGATGTAATTATCATTTTATTTTTCTCTACTGAGCCAGGTTGGGCGGTGCAGGCTGGGCTTTTGTCACAGTGCAGGAGGAGCGGTATATGCATCTTAAGAGCACATGACAGTTTGGCCGGCCTTCTTGGGCTGGCCAAACAGTCATGCGTACTTAGCATGTTCCCCAGCGGACTGTAATGCACAGTCTGGGTGGAGATCATGCACAGGCTCACAGTCCCAGCCTGAACACCGAACCAGGGCGCCCAGACCAATCACTATGCTGCTGTCATGGTGATAGTAGAGTATTGATTGGCTTAGGAGAGCCTGGGTGCTTTCTGCTTCCGGGAGCGAGAAAGAGCAGAGAAGAAGCGTGCGGTGTGAACAGGTAAGTGATCTTTATTTTATTTTTTTCCATTCCCTCCCGCCCTACCACCCCTATTCTGCAGTAGTCCCCTCTGTTACCATCAGTCCAAATACCTGTTTTTAGACCTTCCTAAGATGTATATGTTACCTAACAGAGCTCATTCTGGGTAGATGCTGCGGGTTGACTAGTTCGTATACACTTCAAGTAGGAATCCTTTTTTCTTACCAGCGAACTGTCTGGATTCTAATCCTCGTAGATGTTTTTTCTAGGAAGCGCAAATTATTTTTAATGCCATTCAGCCCTTCAAACTTTGCTTTACAAGTCCATGCATAAATCCATTAGTTCATTGATTTATTCAGTCCACAAGCACTTAACGTTAAACGAGCAAATGCCTCCAATTTGTATCACGAACATCAAATTCTTAATGCAAAGTGTAAAAAAGCAAGCTTTCTTCAAAAGCGAATGTTTTAGCTCTGTGCATAGGAATTGTATGTGGTCATAACACCCTGTCTCTTGCAGCCTCTTCTAACCCACCCTTCAGAGAGCAAAATGTTAATCTTGTTTTAAAGCACCCGTAAAGGTTATATCATAAAATGAACATGTTTCCCTACTCAAGCGGTGGTAATATCCATTAGGAAATCCTACTGTCCTTGCGGGTCAGCTGGTCAGTATGCAGTGTAGAGTAGATGAGTATTCAAGACTTTATTGTTATTTCTGAAGTCTTCAGGAAAGTAAAGACTCATAGGAGGGAGTTCCGTAGACTCGAGCAGGGTTCTCCAAAGTCGGTCCTGGAGGGCCGGATCCATCCCCGATTTTTAGCATATCCCTATTTAAGATAAATGTAGTTATCTTTAAAATCTGGCATGGATCCGGTCCTCCAGGACCAACTTTGGGGAACCCTGGACTACAGTCTTGAAATTCAAATGACCGTACAGCAAAACCTTTGCATCTCAGCATGCTTAGTGCGTGGTAGTATGTTTGGATCAGTGGATCTTTGACATGTTGTCATGTAGTAGGAACAGTAGCTGAGATCTCCAGTTAAGAGTGTGACATGCGCTTTACAAGTGCCAATACAATACAATACAATACTACGTACCAGACAGAGTTTTCGGTTAACTGGTTCATGTGACGGGCAGCCATTGGAGTGATCATTAACCCCTTAAGCGCTGCCATCGGCATCGCTACCTCCCCAGTGCTGCCGTCGGCCATTGGCCGACGGCATTCCACCCATGCACGGAAACGCCCGCACTGCGGCGGGATTACGGCCGCGGTTAACGAGTTAAGTTCCCAATATAACTTGGTCTGTGGGATGACTTAGATGTGACTTTCGGACCAGATGAAGCACCAGGACCTGATATCTAGTCATCAGCGAGATGAAGTAGGCAATAGACGAACCAAACAAGGAAGCAGCTGTATTGAGGAAAAGCGCAGATCACACCAGGAAACAACAATGCTCCACTAAGTCCAGGAATAAATCACATGGCAAACCTGAAACAACATAGGAAAGGTAGAATCCAGGGCTCGAGTCCAAGGTAGGTGCGGGTAGAGGCTGTCTTCCCACTATTTTGAGAGGGTAGACGCCGTCTACCCTGCTGAAAAGCTGGCCACTTTCAGCGGATTGCTGCGTTCTTTTCCTACTTTTCCCGGAATTCACAGAAATATCCTGAACTCATCCGAGTGTAATTTTGAGACACCGGGACCCTTTCAGCAGCGCCTGCACATTGTCTGCTTTTGTTACGAGCAGCAACGTGCGGGCGGGGAAAGGACCTATCAGATTCTAGCTTCGCCCATAACAAAAGCTGAAGTTAAGGGGCCATACGGCCTCTTTTAGTTAGAGTATCCTGGCTGGGAGGTTCCGACCTAGATGCCATGGAGGGGAAAGAAAGGCTCACATCTTATCCCTTCACAGGTACTTAAGAGAGAAATACTTTTGACTTTGTTCAGTCTCTATATATAAGAGATATGCATACAGTGTATGAATGTGAGATATGTTGATCACCCCAGTATTTACACACATAATAATTTAAATACCCTATTTTGTTTTATTTATTTTATAGCGGTATAGCACTACTCATCCTAATGCAGGGTGTTAGAGTGCTTTACACCACATGAACACATTATACATTGAAAATAAATCATATGTTTATAAATCAATGTATACGATGTGTTATATAAGAACGTGAGGGTTGCAAGGTGTAGGGGTCACATATCCTTTATAGCTCGAATGTATGAACTGCAAGTACAAAAAGGATCTCTGTCTTAAAAGCAGTAACCCACTTGCCCAGTTACATAAAATAAAAATCTGTCATCTGCCCGTTACATAATGTGCTTTGCAGGAGATATATTAACCCTCTATGCTACTTTCATTCAAAACTTTTACTAGGCAAAACACAGATCTCTCCAGCAAGTACATTATCCTCCAGAATTATCTTGCCATTATTACTATCCCCTGAGATTTAGCCGACCCACAAAGATCTCTGCAGCAGGTGCCTTAACCCCATATGATATTTTAAAATACAGACATTGCAACCAATTAAGCAGAACAGATTTACTGCCATGTTTCCCCTTGTAACCAAATTCTTTGTGGCAGGGTTTAAAAACTTAAATGTTTAAGGGGAGGCCCAGATTTTGTGTTGTGGTTGCGTCAATATTTTGACACAACCCCAATGCAAAATCTAGTTGTTAACTATTGTAATGTGTCAAATGTACTCATGATAGACATTGTTAGACTTGGCTGTCTCTAGTTGGCAGAGGTATACACTTCTGACAAATAGGGACTCACCTCCTCTAGTCAGGGCAAGGGGATCACACACTTAGATAACCCCTGCTCACCCCCTTGGTAGCTTGGCAAAGCAGACAGGCTTATCTCAGAGGCAGTGCGTTAAGCATTTATGACCACATACAGTAATAAAGTGAATACACTACAAATGGACACGACACAGTAGTATTATAAAAATAAGGATTTTTATATAAGGCTTAGCACAAGACCAAATAACGACAAAAATATACCACAATCTTAATAAATGCTCTTGGAAGGAAAAATAATAGTTCAAGTGTAGTTTCTTCCTAGCACAAAGTCTTTAGTAACAAAAGCAACTCTTCTTTAAAACACAGTTCTTGGCAACAATGTAACCCACACTGGAGTTACAAGACGTCGAGGCAAAGTTAATCCAAAGGTTCGGCGTCGACCGCGAGGAGCGCTACGTTGAGCCCGGAGTCGCACAGACCCCCACAACACAGTACCTTGGAAAAGCGAAGCACACGATGATCAGCGGCGTCGAGATGTCCGGCGTCGCGTCTTCGGCGTCGATCGGGCCTCGGAGTCGGGGCGATCTGCAGAGGCGTCGACAGATGTCAGGCAGGAGCAGCACTCAGGAGGCGAAGCAGGATACGGCTTCGTCGTCGATGATGATGTTGCAAGAGTGAGCAGCGCTCACGGCGTCGAGAGGGCTCGAAGTCGATGCGATCAGCAGCGGTGCAGACACGGGGTCACTTGGAGCTGGAGCCGAACTCGCTACTCACTGGCGTTGCTGCTGGCGTCGATCGGGCCCGGCGGCCGGCGTCGAGGAAGCGGGACACTGGAGCCATTACTCACGATGTCGAGCTGGATTCGGCGGCGTCCGTCGGCGTCGAGATTGCTGGTTTCTTTCAGAGGTGCTGGACTTTCAGGTTCCAGCAACAAGCACTTTTTAGCAAATGATGAAGTCCTTTAGCTCAGTGGCTTCAACAGGAGGCTGGCACTCTTCCAGCACTTGGAGATTTTCTTTAGCAAAGCTTGAGAGTACACACTCAGTTTCTCTCTCCTGGTTCCTTGGCAAAAATAAAGAAGCAACTGCAGGATTCCCCCCAGCAAACAGCACACTGGCAGAAGGGGTAGGCAAGTCCTTGGATCAGCAGGCTTCTTGTCCTTGGTTCAGGGTTCCTTGTCAGAAGTGATCTAAATTCTTGGTTCAGGGGTCCTTCTCTTACACCCCTTTTTGGCTTTGATCCCTTTGTCCATGCAGGGGAATTTCCCCACATCCTGGGTTTGTTGTGGGTGCAGCCAGGCAGAGGCACCTGGCCTATTCACTGTGCAGGGCTGGGTCCTCAGACGCCCAGCAGGAGGTGGAGCCAGTATTGTCACTAGCAGGAGCAGAGCTATCGGTCTCCTGGTAGGAGGTGGGGCCAGGATCGTCCCTGGCAGGCACAGAGCCATCAGTCGCCTGGCAGGAGGTGGAGCCAGCATTGTGTCAGGCAGGGCAGGTTATCAGGAGCTCCTCTTCCCCTACTCTCAATGCAAATGTCCCACTCATCCCACACTGACTCATTCAGACCTCTGGAGCCACCCAGCCCCTGTCACACACACACCAAACCAGCAGAAACCAGAAATAGTTAGACAAGAAAATAGCCACTTTCTAAAAGTGCTATTTTCAAACCCAGAGTCCAAAAACCATCCACACAAATGGATGCGTGATTAAACCCAGAGTTCAGGGATACCAAACTCGACATTGCACCATGCTCCCCGAGCCAGCTAGGATTATAGCATTAATAATCCTGGCAGCCCATTCTAACTAATGGAGAGCAGGTAACCTTGCAATAGTGAAAAACAGCTTACAATGCACCCTGCCCTCAGGCCTACCATAGGGGTGACTAACATGAAGTTAAGGGAAGGTTTGGGGACTGGCAAGTAGGTGTACTTGCGCAGTCAGCGTGACAGTACCAGACTGCACGTAGGTCTAGCAATGGCAGACCTTTAGACATACTTTTACCAGGCCGCTCTTGTGGGTGGCACAACATGTGCTGCAAGCCCACGAGCAGCATTTGTATTTACAAGCCCTGGTGCACTAGACTAGGGACTGACAGTAAACCAAATAAGCCAAACATGGAATTCAATCAATACAGCAATTTTACATAGGGAGCACTTGCACTGTGGCACTGATCAGCAGTGGCACAGTGCCCAAAGCATTATACCAGCAAAAACATCGTAAACAGAGGAGGTAAACAGGAAAAAAATGGAGGAGAGACTCAGGCCAATGATGTCAGGTCTAACAGACATGCTAAACATATGTGAGGTCTTCAGATCCTATGTCACTTCCTGTCAGGTCATGGGTTGTGATGCCACTTCCTGTGATGACACATGCGATGCCACGCACCATGATGGAACTTCCTGTGATGTCACATGTGGTGATGACACATGCGGTGGTCACTTCCTGTGATGTCACACGCGATGATGGCACAGCCGTTCTGCTTAACTTGGTGAGTCTGCCCGATTCTGTTTCTTAGGACTTGAGCCCTGGTAGAATCCAAGATGATTGTTTAGGATTTCAGGTGACTGTTTACAAGACATCGATTCTCATGAAAAAAACAGATATAGGGAGGGTATTTTTACTCCTAGGTTTTCAAAGCCCGTGACAAAGAAGCCAAGAGCAGCACATGGAGATTATTTACCGGTTTACCATTAAACTGCTGCTGAAAAGGAGGAACTCAAGGAACAAGACCCGCAACAGCCGAATATATTGTTCCTCATTTAGAGTTGAAGAGTATTGTTTATAGTCGGTCAAAACCAAAACAATACCCTGTGAAGAAAAACCAGAGAGACAAAAGCTGATTCTTACACACGAGGCAATCCCTTATTAGCTTTTTTTCTAGTCATGCCCTTTAAATCAGACTGTCTACCCTGAAGAAATGCTACAGCATTCCAGTGCTTAAGTTGAGCCAGTGGTTTCCGGTGCTCGGCACTGGCACTCAATTGTCAACACCGGTGCTTATCACACTCTGCCACAAGGTGGTGCTGTCTGGCTAATTTATAGATGACTACAACAGTTAATTATTAATTTAATAGACATTAAAAATGACTATCACCTGACGCCCAAACCTATCTTATAGCTTTGGGGGCCAAAAGTAGTCTGAATTGTTACAGAGTGTGATGGTTAGTAGCAGGGCTATAAGTGGGTGAGAAAACTGGGGGTCTCTAAAAGGAGTGTGGCCAATGAAATTAAAGGTGTGGCTTAAAATTACATACGCGTAAAAATCTGTGCTTAGCATAGTGTGCCGTCCCACTTGTATTTTGGTGTTTCTGTCATTGCATCCAGATATATTATACAACATTTAGCATCTACAAGTCACGACTATTGGCTTTGTCAATGCATAAGATAAATAAGCAGCATCAATGACTTGTATATAATATTGAAAAGTCTTCTTCTTAAAGCTGTGGTGACACCACAATGTTATGCTCCTGAGTTTCAAAAAGAGGAGGGAAATCCAGAGAGAAAATGACTCTTTAAAGGATTTCCCTTCTCTGCAATCTCACCTGGCAAGATGTCATGCCCTAACTTCTCCACTAGTGAGAAGTGAGCAGTGTGAGCAGCTCACATCCATGTGCCTGCGGTTACTGCAGGACTGCCTGTGCCAGGGCACAAAACAGAGCCTGATATAGACCAGTTCCGAGGCCCCCTTTAAAAAAACTGCTGGTGCTCAGACCTGGTGAGACCCGGCCCACTTAAAGCCCTGGTTAGTGGTTTTGTAGGTACAGTCATTAGCAGTACTGGTAGCGGCAATGTCTGGTGCAAGCTGCAGTGGCCTCCTGATGAGAGCCCTGAAACTTATGTTTTTTTACACATTAAACACTGCAACAGTCACACGACCCTCCTCTCCTTTATTTGACCTGAGGCAGGTACCTCCATTGACGCCGGTCTGCTTGTATTTAACATTCACTCCGCATTCGCCCCAGGAGTTAAGCCACAGCGTACACAGCGATTAGGGAACAGCCAGAGAACCGTCAATCCCCATCAACAGTACCCGGGACTTCATAAAACCGCAGTTTTTATTTGCTTTAAATAGAGCTACAGTTGTCAGATAATTCTTATTGACTCTAACGGCTCTGGCTGAACGTCACAGTTTCCTTATACATGTTGCAATTAGAATATGCCGCATAAATAGACGATGGGTAGGAATTACTGTTCGGAGATGGCCTCGCGTGAGCGGTCTGCTTGATATCCGAGGAGCGGCAAATGCAGGTTCCAGATCACATTCCTTTTGCCATTAACCTTCATTTCAAGATTACCTGACGTCATTCTTTGCTACTGATGAGTTTAATTACAGCTGTGCTTGTTCTGCGTGCCTCATTGCCAATATTTGTCTCTCTCTTTCTCTCTCTCTCTCTCTCTCTCTCTCTCTCTCTCTCGTTGTTTCTCTCTCGCTCGCTTTCTCTTCCCTCCCCGCCCCTCATACCCACCTCCCTCAATAAGTAGCTTACTCTCTGGTGTAGAATGCCTCAGCCTAGTCACCCCTGGTCAAAAACCCTGGGGGCCATTCGCCAACCATTTGTTAGCCATCGTAAAATCAGTGCTTAATTTGTGCAGGTGCTTCTCGGTGCTCAGCACGGGCACTTAATTGTCAACTCCGGTACTTATATCAGTTTGCACCATGGTAGCGCTGTTTGTGGAATTTGGAGATGAGCACAATACCAGCTGTTTATTAGTCCAATATACATAAAAACAACTAATATCTACCACCCAGGTTATTTTTTTTTTGCTTTGGGGGCCTGGAATAGTCTGAATTGTCACACTTGTAGGAGTGTAATGGTAAGTAGTTGTGTTGGTACTGTAATTGGCAGCGCTGGCAGGGGCAATGGCTGGTGCAAGATGCAGAGGCCTCCAGACGAGGGCCCTGGCACTTTTTTTTTTTATTAAGCACTGCGTAAAATTACACCTTGTAGGTAGTTATAGTTTCTGTCTGGACACTAACAAGGCAGTCCCTCCCTCGAGGCTGCACTCAAGCCCATCCATCACAGGCGTCATTGGTCATGTGACCTTGCTGATAAAGCGGGCTGGGAACAACACCACAGTAGTCACTTTTGATTTATGTTTATTTCTGATATTTATTGCTTCACTAAAATCTCTTGGAGTTCAGGCAAAATCTTCTTAAATCGAGGACTAAACTCTTCCCCTATTCTTACTGTCCCAGACGGTTCTCGGGAGTAAGCGTAGCAGACGTGATTTAGATGTGTAACGTTATTCCTATTATTTTTCCATCTATAAAACTTTTTTCGAATGGAGAATTCTTGTCTCCTGCATCACCTTGAAATGAGGGCGTTCTGAGTCCTTTCCGCCCCCAGAAATATCTTCACACCTTTTTAAAGTGTAAAGATGTGACCGTTTCCGGTTGAGAATGGCCATGCAAAATGTTAAGGAATTCCGCTCTGCCTTTCCACAAATGGGTTAATCCAACACCCAGTTTCCCCGGGTGCTGGAGCACCCGTTTCAAACCTCGTACCCTGGTGTGTTATTTTCTGGCAGTGGACAGTATTTAGTGCTTCCACCTAGCAGACTGTATCTGCTCTCCTTTTCCACCCACACCCTCTCTTCACCTCCACCCCGCTAGAGACCCCCACATATATTTACTTTCCGCTCAGACTAGGTGATAAACTGCTTTGTGCCCCAGGGGATTGTGAATTCAGTGTGGCTTTAAGAAGAGTTCCACATGGTAGTTCCCCATTTCACGGGGTTCAAATTTTAAGTTACCACACAGTAACTTAAATGTGGCATGCAGGTTTACTTCACGCCAGTAACGTGAAAGATATCTGCTAATATGGTTTGAAGGTTTTGTCATCAGGGCTCTGACTTCATGCAGAAGGAAACATCCTGTAATTCTGCGAGAGATGTGCTCTTCAAACCCCCTACATGAAAATGAGAAATAGAAAAATTCTTGTAAATTTGACATGGCTTGTTGGGTGAAACCTGGGTTCTAGTTACAGTTTTTGTGGAAATCCCAGAACGAGAGAGAGGCCGAGCGCCTGATTCTTGTCTTCTCCTGTCAGATACCTTCTGACAGTGGTGAGTTTCTGGATACCGAGGCAATAGCCTCATTACTCCATATTCATTTAGAATTTTGTAGTCGCTGTTTAGGTTGTCTTATTGGTGTGTGACGCTTTGTCACAGTTGAGGTTGTATCACATGGTCAGCTCAGTGATGGGCCGTGGGTAGCGGTCAGTAGTGTTTGCAGAATTGTCAGCATGTTTCCTCCGAGAGTCTCGTCTTTGTCCGTCTAGAACCTTCTGTTAGTGTTGAGGTTTGGATGCCTGCCGCGGCTATGATGCCATTGGGCAGTGAGCGGGTTTTAGGTGCTTGCCGAGGCTATTATGCCATCAGGGCAGCGGTGAGTTTTGCGTATCTGCCGGCGTTTGCCTTCAGGCAGTAGTGAGTTTTTGGATGCTGCGTTGCTGTTTCAGGTTCGCAGGGTTAGCGCTTCAATGGGACGCGGGTAGCGGTCAAATGGGTTTGTAGAGATATCTGCAAGTTTCCTGATCAGTGGGTTTTCTTTTTGATCCAGTCCATTGTAGAACGTCCTGTTGAGTGTGAGGAGATGGTCGTCCAACATCTCGATGCCTAGGTCTTTGTGGAGGTCTACTGTTCGTGTGAACATGGGAGCACCTGCTGCAATCCGTAAGGCCTTACTCTGTAGTTTTTGTAGGTCCTTCCGAAGATGTGGGCGGCAGCCACTCCAAACTGGTGAAGCGTATGTCATAGTTAGTCGAATTATTGCAGTGATTACTCGTACCTTGCTCTGCATGGGCATCAACTTAGTCTTCAGGAGTGGGTATAATGCAGCCAGTTTGGATGCTGCTTTCTGGCAGGTCTTCTCTATGTGGTTTCTCCAGCTGAGTTTAGAGTCCAGAGTCACCCCCAGGTAGGAGCTGCTGTTTTCCCATTTGACCTCGTCCCCATTGAGGAGGATCTGAGGGTGTTTCCTGTTCTGCTTCCTGGTAAATAATGTTGCAGTAGTTTTGCCTGTGTTCAAGGTGATCTGCCAGTCGCTGTACCATTCGGAGAGTCTGCAGAGCGATGTCTCCAGGTTCTTAGCCACTTCTTTGTCGCTGAAGGATTGAGAGATGACTGCAACATCATCTGCGTAAAGGGCAAGATCAGTCTTCTTTAGGTCCGTGGGGATGTCGTTTGTGAATATGTTGAAGAGGAATGGTCCTAGGATTGATCCCTGAGGCACTCCAGCAAGAATTGGACGTGGCGATGAGCATTCTTCTCGCACCGCCACGTGAAAGGTCCGTTTTGTCAGGTAGCTGGACAGTAGCTTGACCAGGTAGCTGGGAAACTGGAGCTTGATAAGTTTATAGAGCAGTCCCTCGTGCCATACTCGGTCAAATGCTTTGGCTACATCCAGAAAGACTACTCCGGTAGACTTGTTGATGTTGAATCCATGGCTGATGATGTCCACAACTCTGAGGAGTTGGTGATTGGTTGAGTGGTCTTTCCGGAACCCAAACTGTTCTTTAGCAAGGAGGTTGTTGCTTGTCGCGAAGTCCACGAGACGGGCAAGGATAACTTTTTCAAAGAGTTTTGATAGGCCAGATAGCAGACTTATGGGGCGGTAGTTTGCAGGATCTCGCAGTGGTTTCCCAGCCTTGGGGAATACGACGACTCTTGCTTCTTTCCAGGCGTTTGGGAAATACTGGTGCTGCATGCATGCGTTAAATATCTCAGCAAGGTGATCCACTGCCGTATCTGGGAGCATCTTGATGGCTTGGTTGACTATTCTGTCCTTCCCTGGTGCCTTGCCGTTTTTTAGTGTTTTTGCCAGGGCCAGTAATTCGCCCATTGAGCATTCCTCAATGTGTGCAGTTTCTGTTGGATGCTCCCGGTGGTGCTTGGCAACCTCTTGCTCAAATTCTGTTGCCAGTTTGCTTGCCTGGTTGGGCCTGAAGGATGCCTCCAGCGTGTCAGCGAAGACCTCAGCCTTATCCCTGTTGCTGCATGCCAGGTGAGTCTTCCCTTGGATCAGTGGGTTTGGTTCCTTCTTCCCAGTCAGGCGACGGGTCATTTTTCAGAGAGAGTTGTCTGAGTCCTTTAGGTTAGCTGTAGCTGCTTCCCATTTTTCGCCTCTGTGCTGGCTTATTTGCATCTTCAGCTGTCTTGTCAGTTCATTATACTTCTTCAGCAGGTTTGGGGTGCGGTTCCTCTGCCTCTCTCCGGGCTCTGTTCTTGTCAGCTATTGACTGCTTGATGCCCTTCGGGAGATCGTAGATTGAGCATCGCTGCAGTTTCTGCTCTGGAGTGCTGCGCTCAATAGCTGCGTGGATTGAAGCTGTGAAGTGGCGAATCGCCTGGTCAATGTCTTCAGTGCTTCGCAGGGGACCAGGGACCAGTGTCTCCTCCAGGCATCTCTTGTATAGGCACCAGTCCGCCTTCTTGAAGTTGTGCCTGATGCCCTGTTACTGGTCTTCGAGTACGTCTCCAACTGTGATCAACACTGGGTTGTGGTCGGATGTCAGCCCTGTTAGGGTTTCAAGCTCCATAGACTGGGAGAGATTCTTCATGACCACAATGTCCAGAACATCCGGTTTATACAGTGCAGAGCCTGGATAGTGTGTTGGTTGAGTCGGGCCTGCCACTACAAAGTCCTCCTTCTTTGAATGGGCGAGTAGGGCGTGTCCTTTGCGGTTTCCCGTCCGAGAGTTCCAGAATTTGTGCTTGGCATTAAGGTCGCCTCCAATTAGTGTTGGGATGCTGGGGTCCAATAAAACATCCAGGTCCTTTGGGACTAGCTTGCCTGGGGGTGAGTAGGCGGCGATCAGCCGCAGCGGGCCTGCAGATGTCTGGATATGTATGCCAGTTGCTTCAATGCTCCCAACTGGTGGTAGAGAGATCTCGTGGTGCTTCACTTTTGTGCTGACGATCACCGCTGTTCCTCCGCCCTTGGCTCCAGTGGTGCGATCTGTGCGGTATACCCTGTGGTTTGCTATGTTGAGCTTCTGGCTTCCTTGGAGGTGGGTCTCGGAGATAAGCGCTATATCCATGTCCATGGTTTCCATCAGGTGCAGGAGTTCTGCAGTTTTCTTCTGAATGCCATTAGCATTCCACATCACAAAGTGGGAGTTTCTTTTAGATTTTGCTGCCATTGCTGGTGTTTTCTTCGCCCTGGAAAAGTCCGGCGATAAGATTCGTCCACCATTGTCACCACCGGGTGGATGTTCATGTCTGCGACTGTTTTTGCAATCTTCGCGATGAGTTCCTGCCAGTTGATGGCTGAGCCTAACTCACAGGATGGTGCTGGGGCGGTCGTTGGTGCTGGGGCGGAGTTGATGCTGGGGCGGTAGGTGGTTCTGGGGCAGTAGTTGGTGCTGGGGTGGTTGTTGGTGCTGGGCTGTCCTGTTTGGGTTTAGCTGTTTCTGCGTATGATCTTCCATCCATGCGTGCGCTGCTATGGCTGTTGGTTGGATTGTCATTTGGGATCCTGTGTGCCATTGAGGGTTTGTAAGTCTTCCTTTGCCCCTGGTCCGTCGTTGTTGAGTGTAGGGAAGTCTTTTGTGGTTGGAGGGGTTGGCGTTGGCATTCCTTCTTTGCCTTCTGGAGGTAGGGACAGCCGCAGTAGCTTACTGGATGTGGTCCTGCGCAGTTGGCACATTTTGCTGGTTCAGTTTCCCGGTTCCTTGTGCATTGGTTAGAGGTGTGCTCGCCTCCACAGTGTACGCACTTTGGCTTCTGTTGGCAGAAAGCAGAGGTATGCCCCAAGCGCTGGCAGTTGTAGCACATGACTGGTCCACGTTTCCCTCTAGGTGCTTCAGTGGTGACGATGCAGCTGCAGAGACGTGTGACTCCTGAGAGATCAGCTGGTTTCCCATCATGGCTTGCTGACAGGGTTACGACAAAGAGGGGAAATTTCTTGCTCTTGTCTGCTGGCGAGGTAATCTGTGCGATATTTTTGACGGAAGCCCGCATTCAGCTAAGTCCCCAGTGATGTGCTCCAGTGATGCATTTGCTGGGAGCCCCCGTATTACAAAGCGCGGGGCTTTTGCAGTGGTCATTGGAAAGGTGTAATATTCCATTTTCTGGTCGGTGAGTATGCTGGTCACGCTCCTGTAGTCTTCTGGGGGGTGAGCATAATCTTGGCGTGGTCTTGCCTGGGCTTGATCGTGTAGGCGGAGGAGCAGTGTTCATCCAGCATCTCCACGAGGACCTTGTGAGTGGCTAGGTTCTTCAGGATGATGGAGGGGATCCTTAGTCGCTTGGTGGGACCTGAGGAGGTCTCGAGTTCAGGAGCGTTGTGGTCTTGAGGGTAGGCGTCGCCGTCCTGGGTACCTTGGAGAGCCAGATAGCGGTTTGAGGTTGGTATTTCGCTGCTTGCAGGGGAGGGCGGGCAAGCTTTTTTGCTTTCTCTGGTGAGTCTGGGCATGATTCGCGCCCCCTCAATTTTAATCTGCCATTCCATGTCGCCTTCGGCGGCGGGGCCGGGTTGAGCCATGTCGTCTGCCTCCGTGGTCATTTAATGCAGTTGGGTGGGGGGGGGGGGGGGGGGTTAAGGGGTTTGGGTTCTTCTCCTTCCCCTCTTTGGCGCGCAGCCTGGCCCCGGTCAAGCCAGGAAGACGCAGGCCCAGCACCTTAGAGGAGCGGGAGAGAGGGCAGAGCGAGCCAGGCCGGGCCGGGTGTCGGTGTGCAAGTTAAATCAAGCAAATCAATCAGGCGGCGGAAAAGATTCAACGAGCAGAGCGCAGGTGAGCAATTGGAATCTGAAAAGTAAAATCAAACAGGCAGCGGAAGTGATTCAACAAGCAGAGCGCAGGTGAACAGTTGGAATCTGAAAAGTAAAATCAATCAGGCAGTGGAAATGGTTCAATGAGCAGAGCGCCGCAATTACAAGGTGCAAACTGTTATTAAAATCACGTTTCAGGAATTAATTGGACACAGAGCAGCAATGCCAAAGCAATCAGGGCACAGGAACAAGCTAAGTATTTAGTCAGGCAGAATTCAGCAAGTCAAATTGCAGTCAGTAGGAGCAAGGATAACAGTCATATACTCACAACAATCAACAAGCACTAAGCAGAGCAAAGCTCCGACCGAAATTTAGCACAAAGCAGATAAAACAATGAAAACAGGCCAGATCTGCCCCAAAGGACAGAAAAGGCGCCTACCGGGTGTCTGGGGTATCAGCTGATGCAGTCATCGTCTCCGGCAGATCTCCTGGTCAAATCGGGTCCTCTGGGGGCCGTCTCTATCGAAAACCGGAAGCAAATGGCGGCCGGGACGCAGCTCCGACGTCCGAATCACCAAATCAGCTGCCCATCAAGATGTCCGGCACTCCGACTTGCGCCATCTCCGATCCGAATCAAAATCCGGTCTCGAGAGGCCGAGCAATGGCTGCGGCCGTATAAGTAGAGGGGTGCCCCTCCTCCCCCAAGTGAGCCCTCCCCCTTTATCAGTGATAGGTGGACGCTGGGAGGGGCGCTGATAGGTAGGCTCGCTAGCCGGGTGGGACTAAAGCGCTGCCCCGCCCATGCTCCCCTGCGGGTCACGCGGGTCAGCGGCATAGACAATGTACTGCTCCGAGTAATCCGACCCGCAACCCCAAATTTCACCCATGTTTCTATAATCTGAATTCAGCCAATTTATCCCTTTCCCAAACATACAATATAATGTTTTATGCATATGCGCATTGCCTCATGTTTGAGGTACTCTTGCAACAATAAAAATGTTATCTAAAGTTCTATGCTTCTTGCTGGTAGGCAGTATATATTCATACTTGAAATAAAATAGGGAACGATTCTCAATGGATTAAATACATTCAGAGACCCTAATGGATTTACTTATGTTATGGGTAGTTTTTAGTTTCAACAACCCCTTAATAGTCTATTAAAATGCCTGAAGAACCATGCCTATGATTTACCAAACTCGCCTTATGGATGAACAAAATGTTTAGCCTATGTTTCCTGCAGTCTTTCATTTGACTGAGCCTGTAATCATTTGCTAGTTTTTCCTTGCCCAGCAACATGAGCAGAGAAGTGTTTGCACTCGCTGGATGTTAGCAGGTGCACCATATTTTACATGGGCAAAAAGCTTAAGCACATAGGACTAGCTAGCATTCAGGCTGACCCCTTTCCAAACAGGACATTGCACATTGACCATCATCCGGCATTACCTCCTGCCACATGAATGTGAAGTGTCCACTCCAGGGAAAAGGGAGCTTGAATTCTACCAGAATCACGGCTAAGACGCCAGCACTCGGCGGAGTGCCCTGGCAAGACATCTGCCTTCTGCCATGCAGAAGAGCAGAGATGTGTTTACCAAGAAGAGCTCAGCATTTCAACCTTTTTTTTTATTTATTTATTTATTTATTTATTTTTTATCCTCATATTGCGAAAATTCTATGTGTATGGAAAATTTGGTTTCTACCTCTGAAACTTTTTTGTACCGTCACTGCCCAATTGTCTCTCTTGTCATGGGAGTTTTCCCTTTCCTTGTTTGTTCAGAGGAGACCCCTTGCCATTACATATTCACAAGTCTGTAATCGAGGGGAGAGGAAGCTAGCCACCTTGGCTACTCTATGAGTATCATACTCATATTCCAGACTGTGCTTTCGCTTTAATCATAGGACAGTGTGTTCTAGCCTTCTTTATGAGGTTAGGTGTTTCTCCATGATTTCCCAATAATTAAACCTCTTACTGCAATTACCCCGTCTGTCTAATTTGTTTATCTTTATAGCGGAGTTCATCCACTCCCCATGTGTTGGGGGTGATGGCCCCATCCACTTGATGCATATTTCTCTCCTTGCTATCACCATTAACACAAAAAGTAGCTTTGCTTCCATTACTGTTAATTTTACTTGCTCCGTTGAGTTACCAATCCCAAAAAGAATAAGAGTTTTACTTACTTTTAGATGTTTTCGGAATATCAAACTTAACGTCTTACCAACTTCTTCCCAGAATGTTCTCAGGGATGGGCAGCTCCAGAACATATGAACATCATCTGCACTTTCTTCCCCGCACTTAGGGCATTTTTTAATTCCTGCATTCTTAAATTTTGAAAGTTTTTTCGGTGTCCAGTAGGCTCTGTGCAGGGTGTACAAGTGGTTTCTTTTCAGTCTCACAGATTTTAGTGTTGACCAACATTTCTCTATTGAGTCATCCCATAGATTTACTAGTTCTTCTGTATCTAGATCTTTCCCCCACGTTTGTTCTGCTATTTGGTAGCTTTCCTCTTCTTCCATTATTAAAGTCCAGTACCATTTTGCTACCTCCTTGTTTATGGGTAAGATTTTTGTCATTTCTTTTTCCAAGGTTTTGCTATTTTTATCCTGTGTTGGTATTGTTTTTGCCCAGCTATTCAGTTGATAAAACTTAAATTTTGATATTGTTCCATTAGTGATTTTATTCATTTCTTCCCAAGAGATCAATGTTGACCCATTTAGTAGTTGACCCCAATAGTTAATATTGTTTTGTTTTAAGGGGGTGGCCATGACATGTTTCAGACAGTTCGGGGTTCCGGGAGAGTTCCATATCGGTGGCATTGCACTATAGTAAGGAATTTTGAAAATCGTTCTAAATTGTATCCAAAGTTTTACTGCTTCCTTAAGAACCTTTAATTTAATTTTTTTAAGTATTTTTGGTGTCCAAATTTGAAGAGATAATGGTCCTCTGCTTCTGTCGTCGCTTGCAAGTATTCCGGATAGTATTGGTGTATTCCTAGAAGAGTCCTTATATTTTTAAATTGGAAAGCCCTACAATATTCTGTCAAATCCGGACTTGCGATACCTCCTTTCTCTTTCTTTCTCCTGAGCTTTCTCCATGATATTCTGGTTCCCTTGGAGGCCCATATAAAGCTTGCAAGCTCTCGCTGTAACTTTTTCAGTTCGGCTTTTTTAAATTCCAATGGAATATTATTAAACAGAAAGGTAAATTTTGGAAGTATATTCATTTTTATGATGTTAGACTTCCCTATAAAACTTAAAGGTAGGCTAGACCATACTTTAAGTAATTTTCTTACATCTCGGGCTACTCTATTTAGATTGTTTTGTGGTATTTTATTTATGTTTTGATTTATCAAGATGCCCAAGTATCTTATCTCTTTTTTTAAAATAGGACTATGAAAATGGGTATTCCAAGTCATTATTTCTGTTTTTGTATGATTTACTGAGTATCCTGAAACTTGGCCAAATTTAGAAATGATTTTTTCTATAGCTGGTTTGGATCTCTCATATTCATCTGTGAATAGCATCAGATCATCTGCATAGAGTGCTAGCTTTTTCTCCCATCTCTGATATTTAAAGGGAGTTATATCCTTACAGCTTCTGAGTTTGTTTGCTAGGGGTTCTATATATAAGTTAAAAAGCAGGGGAGAGAGAGGACACCCTTGTCTCGTGCCTCTACCAATTTTTATATTATTCGTAAGGTTGCCATTAACTAGGATTCTTGATCTAGGATTTTTATAAATTTCTCCTATTGCGTGAAGGAAGGATTCCCCTAGATTATTTTTAATCATTATACTGTTTAAGAAAGCCCAGTTTACTCTATCAAATGCCTTAGCAGCATCGACAGTTAGTATTGTGAGAGGAATATATTTTGATGTGGCTATATCTATTGTGCTTATGAGTTCATGTGTCAGTTCATGTAATTGTCTTCCTTTTGTGAAACCTTTTTGATCTGAGTGTATAAGCTGGGGTGTGAGCTTTCCTAGTCTTGTTGACATTATTTTAGTAAAAATTTTATAATCTGCATTGAGCAGAGATATCGGCCGGTATGATTCACATTTTTTAGGGTCCTTTCCTGGCTTTAAGATGATTGTTATTATTGCATCATTCCAGGTATCTGGCAGCATTCCCTTTTGTTTAAGTATCAAATTTACTAATTCTGTTATATGTGGGACTAGTGTGTCTGTTAAAGCCTGGTATAGTTTGTTCGGTAGTGCATCAGGGCCTGCGGCTTTCCCTTTTTTCAATGTTTTTATTATATTTTTGACCTCGGTAGGAGTGATTTCCTTATTAAGCTCATTTTTCTCCTCCTCGGATAGTTTTAACATTGGCATGTCTTTTAGATATTCTTCTATCTGTTCCTCAGATGGGTTTATATCTTCAGCATATAACTCCGAGAAGAAGGACTCGAATTCTTTTCTGATTTCATCTTCTTCTGTAGTCAGACTTGATTGGTCTTGTTTTCCTATGATTATTATTTTGTTTCTTACTAAGTCGGTCTTTAATTTCCATGCGAGCCATTTCCCACATCCTTCTCCGAATTCATGCTTTGCCAGCTTGCTTGCTTCCCATTTAGTTTTTATTCTTTCTTCAAGAATATCACTTAACCAGTCTTTCTGTTTTTGCCTATCTTTTTGCAGATTTTCTTTCATAACCGGATCCCTTTCTGTTAGTATTTGGGTATCTAGGGTGTTTATACCTTTTTCGATATCTAGTAATTTTTGTTTCATTTTCTTTGATCTATATGTTCCTAGACTGAGTAGCTTACCCCTTAATACTGCCTTATACGTGTCCCATACTATTTGTTTAGATGTTCCTGTTTTATTATTTTCAAAAAAGGCTTCTGTTTCTTCCCTGAGTGCTTGTACTATTTCTTGATCTAGAAACATGACTCTTTCCACCGTGAATCTTTTATGTGTCTGGGTTGTCTTAGTTTGTAATGTTAGCTGTACAGCTGAGTGGTCCGATAGATGGGCTGGAATGTGAATTAAGCTTGTTACATTTGTCAGTAAACTTCTATCAACTAGGAAGAAATCAATTCTAGACCTATGTCCTAGTCTCTTATTATGTAGTGTGAAGGGTTGACCCTTATCCCCTTTTTCTCTCCATATGTCTATTAATTCTAAATCTCTCTTGTATATGCCAATCCACTCCCTCATTTTAGGTAGATTAGGTGAATTGGAATTTCTTCCTGGGGGAGACCTGTCAATTTTAGGATCTAAGATAAGATTAAAGTCTCCTCCTAAAATTACTGGAGAGTTAGCTGTTAGTAATTGAGTGTACAGATTCTGTAAGGGTTCTGGATCATCAAGATTGGGGCCATAATATCCTGCTATTGTGTATGCCATGTTCCCTAGTTTTACTTTTGCCAGTGCCCATCTTCCTTTCCTGTCGACTTCTGAGGATTCTATACTTGCCTTTAAGGATTTTTTTAGAATAATTATTACACCTTTAATGTTACACCTTTGATTTGTGCAGATATGGGCATCCGCCCATCCTATGTTTTTCATTATCTGATCCCATTCCTCTTTCAATAGGTGTGTTTCCTGAAGAATAATGATTTCGCTTTCAGATGTTTTGAGATATTCCAAAATTTTATTCCTTCTACTTTTAGTTCTCATACCATTAACATTCCAACATAGAATTTTGTATGGTTCTACCGGTGTCTCCCATTCTCCTTTATAATCTTTTTTTTTTTTGGCAAGTTTCGGTAGCGTAGGTGGTGCATTTTGTTGTTCCGCTTTTTTCCATTTTTCTTTTCCATATCGAGGCAGCATTTCAACCTTAATGACTAAGGTTTGGGTTGTTTCAAAGTATATGGATTTCTACTAAACAAACACTGTTGGTAAAGCCTATGGCTAATTTAACAATTTAAAGATGCCAGCTAATTTCCCACCCTAACGACAGGATCCAAGCATGTGAATGTATAAAAAAAATAACAAGGCTGGACAACTGAAGTACAGGTAAGTAACAATGTTTTTAGGCAACAACATATGTTAAACTATGTAACATGTTCTGTGGCAGCAGGGCCGGACTGAGAACAGAAACATGCCTGGGCAAACTGTTCAGTTGCCCCCCGCGCCCCCCCCCCCCCACTGGCCCAAAACCGGCCCCCACCCTAGTGGCCTACCGGGGAAACGCCCGGTGCCCGCTATGGCCAGTCCGGCCCTGTGTGGCAGCCTCTGGGTGAGGACAAGTGCACATTCATGCGTCACATTGGCATCAGCCATTTCTTTTTTATTTACTCATCCACGATGTACAGTAGCAATACATTTAGAGAAAATGTGTTGGCTGTTCGAGTTTTGTGCTTATTATTGTCATTTTCAGTTTATTTAAAAGTTTTTTGTTTTTTTACTGTAATGCTCCTTCCTGCTTCTCACATGTTTTAAGGTTGCATCCCGGGCACCTAGGGCAGGGTGACCTGACATCCAGGATTTGCCCGGACAGTCCCGTTTTTAGATGACTGTCTCAGCGTTCCGACACTTTTTATTTTTTATTATTTTTAGGCATTTCAAACAAAAACAAAACAAAGAGAAACATGGGACATTCACTGAAACTAAGAGCATGAATCAGCGACACTTCAATATTCACATATCGAACAAATCAAAATACAGCACCACCAAAACAATAATCCAGACGGACAGGCGATAAAGGCATAGTTACACCCTAGTCGTTCAGACATAGCACACACCAAGCAGCGTCATGGAACCAGTCAGGGGTCACCCCTACCAGCAAGCACGCCATCGTGGGGGGGGGGGGACCCGCCTGCGACCCCACCTCCGTCACAGTCGTGTCCGCCTCACGTGTAGTGGGGACGTCCCGATCAGACCTCTTCTCCAGGTACAGCGCCCAGAAGTTATTGGGTCTATTGCAGGGGGTGCAGTAATTTGCTATATAACTCACTTTGTGTGCAGCAATAGAGCCGTTCTTTAGACCACTGAGTGAGCGTTGGAACCGGTCCTCGTATCCAGGAGAGAGCAACAAGCCTTTTGGCCTCAAGAAAGGCCATGTCAACAAGTCTCCTATATTCTGTCGCAATGTCCCTAGAGTACCCTAAAATAGCTAGCAGGGGAGCAGGAGCTAGTGAGAGTTCCGTAACCCTATTGACTTCTCCATAAACCGCACACCAAAAGGTGAAGATTCTCGGGAAAGACCAGGATAGATGTGGAAAGTCCGATACCTGCACTCCACATCTCTCACAACAAGGGCTCTCCTGTAGCCTGTATCTAAAAAGCCACTCTGGGGTATAATAAACCCTGTTTAAAAATTTTAAATGCAGCAGCCGATGGCAGCCATTAATCAAAACCCTTTTTATATTGGCGCAGTAGTATCGCCACATTTCTCAGGCAGGTCCACGGCCAAGTCCGCCTGCCATGCCATGCGAGGGTTAGTGTAATCTGTCATATGTGCAGAGAGCGTGATTCGATACAGATTCGTTATCAATTTGGCCGAGGTCTTGGCGTTAATGATAAACTTGTATGCCGTAATCACCGGGGGTTCTATCATGTCCTCCCCCAACAGATCCTTCAATGCATGTCGGACTCTGTAAAATTGAAAGCGGGGAAGGAGGGAGCTGGTAGCATCCTCCGATTCTAGCTCCTCCCAGGTGCGAGTCCTACCATCCAAGAATAAGTCTCCCTTATGTGTGATATCGATAGCAGCCAGCGCCGATAGCACTCCCCTATCCCTGCAAGGGGCAAGCCACGAACACCAGGCGAGAGGGGCCTTCGGAGCATACAGAAGCGAGCAGGCCTGCGCGTCCATCAAGTGGTGCCAGGCGTGAATAACCACATTCAGGGAGTCAAGTAACCCCGTCCGGCGATCCCTGGGGCGAGACATCAATGCAGGAAGAAGAACCGGGGCTGCAACGATCGATTCCATGCGGATGTGCAGAATATCCGCCGGGCCGTGTATCCCAAAAATACGCATGTGCACTTTGCGCAGCACGATAGAACAGCTCCAGGTCCGGAGCATTCAGACCGCCCTCCTCGTAAGGGCGAACCAGGATGTCCCACGCGACCCTTGGCTGTTTCCCAGCCCACACCAGTCGGAGACTGAGTGAGTGAAGTTGCTGGAAAAATGCGCTCAACAGTACCATGGGTATATTAGTGAACAGAAACAAGAAACGAGGGAGAACTATCATTTTCAGTAGTGAGATGCGGCCCATCAAGGACAAGGGTAGGCCAATCCATTTAGCAACATCGTCTTCCAATTTCAAGACGGCCACCCCGTAGTTCTCTCTAAGAACTACCTCCAAATCTGTATGCAGCCGGATTCCCAAATATCGTACTGCTTCAGTAGTCCACTGAATGGGATATTCCGGTTCAAATCTCTTAGTGGTAGACGTAAGCGGGAACATGAGTGTCTTGGTCCAGTTCACATGCACGCCCGAAAGTGAGCTGAACAAAACTACTTCCCGTAACACTGTCGGCAGGTTGATCTCCGGGTCTCGCACGTACAGTAAGGTATCGTCTGCATATCAATTCGTATGTAGGAAACCGTATGCCCCTGTGCCCATGATAAATCGAGGGGCTCAGCCACCAGAGAATAAAGTATAGGGGAGAGTGGACATCCCTGCCTAGTGCCGCGACCGATATCAAAGGGGTCCGTAGTAAGCGACTCAATGCAAACTCTGGCCGTTGGAGAAGCGTAGAGCGTGTTTAGTAGTTGGATGAAAAGTTCCCCCACCCCCATGCCACCCAGACAGCGTTCCGACACTTATTGCAAATATGAATATATGTCCCGGTTTTGAGAGAAGGTCGGGTGAGCATGCACATTTACCACTGAGCTGTGAAGGCTCACGTTCACACTAGCCCTCCCATGACACCAGGGGCAGAGTTTTGTTTGAAAGAGTCTCCTACTGTGCAGCCTGACTTAATTCAGGCAGCACCGCAGGATTTAATGAAGGGTGAATCAACCCCTGCAGAGCACATCACCTGAGGCCAGAATCACAAAGCTCCCCTTGCAACACCCCCCAGCTTGGCATGCTATAGAGGTGTTTGTGGAGCAAGGTGTTCTAATCTTCAAAGAGGCAGGTTTGCCTACGCCGTAGCAAATGAAGCAGTTGGAGAGGAGCGTAAATGAAGGCAGACATGCCGAAATGCATTCGCTATGAACAATTCTCCAATAAAGTGCTCTTTTGAATTCCCCCCATGGATCACTACTCTTTTCTTCGGAGGAGTTTACTGCCATAAATTTCATGCGACAGCCAACACGCATTCAAGTGAACCCCCGCAGCACAAGAGGTCAGGACGTTCTGGCAGGCTCGGCTGAGCTATTCTACATTCAGATTGTGGTCACAATCTCGTCCAGAACCCACCACGACCCCGGGATGACACAGCGGTTAGGAGGTATTCATACTTCCTTTTTGGGTGACCAGGATTCCTGTGCCGACCCCCGTGAAAGGCTCCAGGCGGAAGGGTGCAGCGGGAAAATGCAGGGGATTTGAGGGGGCACTGGATTGTCGAATTGCCTCACCTCCCAACATGCTTTGACTCTGTGCCTGCTCTCGATGTCCACTCCGTTAGTGTCACCCCGCACAGCATCTCCTTCCCTATGATGCACCCCATTGCAGCATTATGGGACATGCAGTCCTTGCCTATAGGACTACACAGGAGAGCCCAATCACATCAGGGGGCGGAGCAAGGTGTTGCTATCTTCAACGAGGCAGGATTGCCTACGCCGCAGCAAATGAAGCAGTTGGAGAGGAGCGCAGATGAAGGCAGACACGGCGAAATGCATTCGCTAAGAACAATTCTCCAATAAAGTGCTCTTTTGAATTCCCCCCATGGGTCACTACTCTTTTCTTCGGAGGAGTTTATACATATATATATATATATATATATATATATATATTACCTACTGGCAGTCGCCAGTAGATAGTTATAGTTAGGACCTAGTTACATAGGAAATCTGCAACATTCTATTTTGGCGCCGGTTGATGAATCTCCGTGAATTTCTCATGAAAGATGGCCCGTCACGCTCTGCTCCTTCCCTTAAAGTGTCGGGGGGATTCGTCAAGCGGGGGCCGAGAAAAAAGGGGGGTCCCAAAACGTGTTTTCCCCATGTTAATTTCCATAGGACGATTAGACACGGCTACAGCCCGAACTGCTGAATGGAATTACACCAAACTTGGAAAAATGGTGGGGTCTGGTATGCAGTAGGGCCTTTTCCATTTTTGGTGAAAATGTATATATCTATATGCGCGCTTCGAGAGCTTTGGGTACGTGTACCGGTAAGTGCACCCGGCGCACCACGGAATTGCGCAAGCGGAAAGCTGATTGGCTCTCGGGTGTCGGTCAACATTCCAAACAGTCCGGAGAGTCCGCCATCTTGTGTCTCGGTAGAACCAAGACACAAGAAGGGAAAAATAAAAGGGAAAAACGTTAAAAGGGGGCAGGGTAGAGACCCCTTGACCCCCTAGGTTTTCTCAGGGCAGCCTAGAAGGACCCCGAAGGGCAAAAAAAAAAATATATTTTTTTAATTCGCGGAGTAAGCTCAGGGTGCGCGTACATGTGCGTTTACAGGTACGCGTACCTTGAGCGTGCGACGGGGAAAAACTGAAAAAAATTAGAGTAAAATAAGAATTTAGACCGCTCCGGGGTTTAATTGTAAAAAAAAACCAGGAAAAATACATTGAAAAATTAATATTACAAAAATATCGAATATTGGAATAATTAGAAAAAATTATAATAATTAATAGCTATAAAAAATAACTATTGGCGGTCGCCAGTAGGTAGATATAGTTAGGACCTAGTTACATAGGAAATCCGCAACACTCTATTGGGATTAACTGTGGCGCCGGTTGATGAATCTCTGCGAATTTCTCAAAGAAGATGGCCCGTTACGCTCCGCTCCTTCTATGAAAGTGTCGGGGGGATTCGTCAAGCGGGGGCCGAGAAAAAAGGGGGGTCCCAAAACGTGTTTTCCCCATGTTAATTTCCATAGGACGATTAGACACGGCTACTGCCCGAACCACTAAACGGAATTACACCAAACTTGGCAAAATGGTAGGGTCTGGTACGCAGTAGGGCCTTTTCCATATTTGGTGAAAATCGCTCCAGTGGTTTTTATGAAAACTAACTTCCAAAAAATGTATATGCGCGCTTCGAGCGCTTTGGGTACGCGTACCGGTAAGCGCAACCGGCGCCCCACGGAAGTGCGCAAGCGGAAAGCTGATTGGCTCTCGGGTGTCTGTCAACATTCCAAACAGTCCGGAAAGTCCGCCATCTTGTGTCTCGGTAGAACCGAGACACAAGAGGTGAAAAACAAAAGGGGAAAACTTTAAAAGGGGGCAGGGTAGAGACCCCCTGACCCCCTAGGTTCTCTCAGGGGGGCCTAGAAGGACCCTGAAGGGCAAAAAAACTTTTTTTAATTTCGCGGAGTTAGCTTAGGGTGCGCGTACATGTGCATTTACAGGTACGCGTACCCTGTGCGTACGACGGGGAAAAACTGAAAAAAATTAGAGTAAAATAAGAATTTAGAGCGCTCCGGAGTTTAATTATAAAAAAACCCAGGAAAAATACATTGAAAAATGAATATTATAAAAATATCGAATATTGGAATAATTAGAAAAAATTATAAAATTATAATAATTAATAGCTATAAAAAATAGCTATTAAAAAAACTGTCAATTTCAAAGGTTTTTTAAATGCTAATTCCTAACTACGAGTGGTAAACCTATGGTTTTTCAGTGAATTTCAAAGGTTTTTTAAATGCTAATTCCTAACTACGAGTGGTAAACCTATGGTTTTTCAGTGAATTTCAAAGGTTTTTTAAATGCTAATTCCTAACTGTTAGAACTGGCTATTTCTGGTAGGCTAAGGCTGACGCCAAAGCCAGGCAGAAACCACCATTCTAGTCAGGGCAAGGAAGTCACACGCCAAGATAACCCCTGCTCACCCCCTTGGTAGCTTGGCACAAGCAGTAAGGCTAAACTCAGAGGCAATGTGTAAAGCATTTGCGTCAGCGCACAACAGCAACAACATACTAGGCACACCACAAAAGAGACTCCACACAAGGTTATTATAAAAATAACTTTTGTATTGTAAAAACACATCAGATAAAATCACACATATACATGGTGCCAACTGGCACGGGTAATATTCACATGGGATTATTTACAAGACAGGGCCACATGGGCCACTGTCAGATCAGATATAGTACTTCTAGAATAAGAAATAATAAACATAAAATGGTAATCACAAAGATCGCAACCAGTATCCACTGGTAACAGGAACCAGGACCTTACTAGGACCACCTGTACTAAAAAGGACAACCACCTAAGAATAAACACATTTAGGGGTATAAACCAGAACACCTTACCCATGATGCATAAAACACATTCAGAGGAGTAATAAAGAGAAACACATGATGCCTGAAACATTCAGAGGTGTTAAGAATAAAGCACATGATGCAATAAAATACATTCAGGGGTGCAGCGCAAGAAGACACATGATGCCTAAAACATTCAGAGGTGCAGCGCAGGAAAAGAAAGACACATGATGCATAAAACATTCAGCGGTGCCAGAGCAACACAATAGCGCAAAAATCACATGATGTCTAAAAACATTCAGAGGTGCAGGAATAACACATGATGCAAGAAATCACATTCAGAGGTGCAATAACCATATAATTGCGCAAAGACTCACATAAGCCACTACCTGTGGCAGTCCCTAGGCCAACTGGCCTTGTTGGGGCTCAGACGCCCTGAGTCTCAATGTCAGGGTGCGCTGCCATGCAGCGCCAGTCTCAAAGTACCAAAAGCCTAAACGTGGCAGCTGCCCACAAAGTGCTGGGCAGCTGAGGACCAACAAAACTGCGCCAGGGCCCTCACTGGCCCTTAGGCGCAAACTGCGCCACTGCTGGAGCCACACAGGCTCTGGGCATATCGCACATGCCCCAGACGTTGGAGCCACACAGGCTATGATACTGCAAATAGCCAAACGTTGGAGCCACACAGGCTCTAAAAACCAATGCGCTCCCTGGTAGGAGGGGGTGGGCACCGACAATGTGCCCGGCGCCCCCCTCCAATTAAAATGGCCCCCCAGGGAGCCTCTCGGGGCTCTAGAACGTTGGGGCGACCCGCTGCCAATCGGGGCCGCCCTGACTCTGCATTCACGAAATGCCCCCTGAGCCCACGCAGGGCTTAACACAAACAATGCCCTTCATGGGAGCCTTACAGGCTCTATTCAGCGTTGGGGCGACCCACTGCCATCCGGGGCCGCCCTGACTCGCATTCACGGTGGAGTCCCGCTTCATAACATGCCCCCAGAGCCTCCCAGCTTTAAATCACGTTGGGGCAGCCCACTGCCATACGGGGCCGCCCAATCTTCAGGCCCACAGCTGGTGCCTCGCATCAGCACCACAACAGTCTCCCGGAGCCCCCCCCCCCAGCCGCTTGCACTCACCGGCCGTCATCGGCGGGGGCTCCTCTCTGCAGGCGGCGGCGCAGGACTTCTCGGGGGCTCCCTCCCGGACATGGGAGCCCCGTAGCACCACTCCAGCTTCCTTCTCCGGGGCTCCCTCAGGCCAGAGAAGCCCCACAACAGGCCTCACTTGCGGCGGGGGCGGGCACCGGCAATGTGGCCCGTGCCCCCTCCGCCATGGCTTCACCGCCTCTCGGACCCGCAGTGTCTCCGGTCTCCCTCTCGGTAAGGGAGACCGTAAAAACAGAAAAAGGGCTTCCCCCCAGCCGGGGGAAGCGGAAACGGCCTTCTCCCGGCCCCGCCCACAATCAGGCGGCGGGCCGGGACATCTCCTTCCGGCGGGGCAGCCAATAACTGGCCACAACTCTCCCGGGGGCCGGCCAATAGCAGCGCGGCCTCTGGACAAGCCTCCAGGTTCCGGTCGCGCTGCGAAGGGCAGCACCGCAATCGCCTCGAGCGCCACAACAAAAATTCAGCAATCGCCGGGTGGGCACCGGCTCGGTGCACAAAGCGCTCCCAAGCGCTAGGGGGGAAATAGAGCGCTCCACAGCGCCAGAAGGAAAAAACAAAGCGTTCCCAGCACTAGCAACGAAATCTAGCGCTCCCAGGGCGCCAGCAGGGCACACAGTCCAGCAAGAGTCCCTTCAGAAAATCCAGCAGGCAGGGGGACAGCCAGGAAGAGTCCCCCAGCAGTCCATCAAATGTCCAGGAGCTGGGCAGGGCCCAGGGATTCCCCTGGGCCCCAGCAGCAGCATGCCCCTGGCAGATTCAAGTTGGAAACAAGAACATTTTGGAAGGGGGCTTTGCCCCTTCTTATACAGTGAAAAGTCTTTGAAGTCCTTTGAAGTCCTTTGAAGCAGGCAGTGTGAGAACCAGCTAGAACTGGTTATAGGGAAGTCCCTTCAGTATCAGGGACAGAGGTGACAGTCGCCCAGCGGGAGGTGGAGCCAGCTTTGTAGTTAGGCAGGCACAGCCCTTCACTATCAGGTGCCATCTCCTCCCACTTCCCTGGCAGCAGATGCTGCCTTTCATCCATGGGCTGACTTCAGACAACCTCCTGGGCTCTCCAGCCCCTGTCATCCTCAAACCAGACAGTCAATCCACAAGCAGGCCCAGGCACTCTGGGCCAGGCTCACCAGCCAATCACACGCCAGCACCAACTTACACAAATATGAAACTTCCAAAAGTAGTACTTCTAGACTAGACACAGTCATGCCGCATATATTATTTTGCAGCATTCATTCTCACGAGTTCATACATACCAAACTCGCCCCTGCACTCCCCACACATCAGGAACTACCATGGGCATACATATTCCCCATTCATTCCTATGGGAGGGCAGGTCACTCACCACTCATTCACAGAGAGCTCAAGCACGTTACACTGTACCACAGTGAATAAGTGCGCAGAGGCCTAAAATCACCACCACCAGGTTCCAGAAACAGGCTAGGAAAAAGCAAAAAGTCTGGGGGTGAACCTGCCCAAAGGGCCGGGTCCAACACAACCCCCTTCCAGCCAAAATGCAGGGTAGACCAATCACTCCACTGATGGGCTTCCTTGCTTTGGGCGACAAAACACGGACACGGACCTGCACGGCAGGGACACCCTCCGGTTTTACGCCACTCTGAACCTACATGGTTTCCTCCAAACAATAACTCTCTGACACAACTAGGATACCCCACTGGTACTCCCTAGTCATCCACAGCCAAGACCAGGCCATAGGCCATCCAAATCACAGGTCCTAACTAATCTACAGAGTGGGGGGTAGTAACCCCTGGCAAACAATAGCCATTCTCCACTCTCTCTCTCAGTGTAGCTACAACTACCACTGATCCAACAACCTAGGGTCCACACCCCCAGGCTGACCAGAGGTCACGGGCAAGAATGCCCCATCCTACCTCTACTTCTGATTTTCCGCACCCTCACAGAGAAGCACTTCACCAGAACACAATTCTCCTACCAGATCAGGACCTCACTCCATCACTGGTCTACCACCTGGAAACTATTCCACTTCTGAGGTACAAAGCACATAGCACAGTCCCTCTTCAAGCAGGTGGGGGGACACAGCACACAGCAAAGTCCCCTTTCCTCTACCTTAGTGGAAACAGCAAACTGCAGGTGAGCCCCAGAACACACAGCAAGGGCAGCCCCCTCAGTCTCTTCAGCTGATCCACTTTGGCAGAGATTCCTCTTGGCCTAGAAGTTTCCTAATCTCCCAACCTAAGATCTAAACCCTCAGGTTACACCGGGGTCAGAAGTAAGGACACCATCCCTCTGCACCCCCTTCCAGTATCAGTATGTCTCAGGCTAGACAGAGCACACGCCAGCGGCGTATCAGCGACACACTCTCCTCCAGTACTCCCAGTACTCCCTATCACAGGGTAATTCTCAGTATGTCCCAGGCTAGACAGAGCACACGCCAGCGGCGTATCAGTGACACACTTTCCTTCAGTACTCCTTCCAGGTCAGGCCACACCCCAACCTGGCTTTCCCCCCTCCTCGGGGAACGACCTCCAGAGGCCCTACAAATGGTCAAGCACTCTAGACGGTCAAATGCTCAGCGAGCCAGGACTTCTGCACCCTCCACTTAGGAGCGGTACTGCCCAACACCAGGACCGCCGGAGTTCTGGTTACACACATTCCCTGTCCTCTAGACACAGGAAGATCCTCCTCAAATGACCTATGTACAGCTTAGGCCCCTGACCTGGCGCTCCCTTAGGGAACCCTCCAGGCCCTGAGATAGGGTTTCAGGCCAACGTGGGACACACCGTCCCACACTCATTCCGCCTCCACTGAGACAGGGCGTGAGCCCCTACACCCCTACCATACTACTGGGACCTAGCTGGGTTACACATGAACCTCTTCCCCTTCACAGGATCATCAGATACACAAGCCACTCCTTTTAGAATCCCCTCCTAATGCCTCTGCAAGACATCTAGCACACTGCCAGACATCCACCTTCTTGTCCAGTGCCTCTGCAGGACCTCCTGCACACCACCAGAGGTACACCTCTCATGCAAGCTCTTTAACAAAATGAAAACTCACACCAACTCCTCCAGTTCAGCACATCACTCATTCGCACACTCCCCCCCCCCTCGGACTGGTAAGGCAGTTTCTACCACCCCTGATCACTCAACCTGACCACACGTGACACAGGTACCAAACTCTGGGAGCGGGGAATGGGAATTAACACACTGGACACATTAAAGCTGCCACCACTGGATCCTACAACACTGGGGAATCCAGACACACACACTACACTCAGGGAACAACCACTCTCCTGAGCTAGTCATTTCTCCTCACACTCCCTCTCTTCCATCTACCCACACAGGGACAGGATTTGGGATTGGACACTGGACCCAGCAAGGGATTCCTAATCTATGGGAACCTCCCCCTCTACTGGCGTCCCGCCCTGTCACTTTCTCTCATCTGCCACTAAACATAAAGCGCAGAAACACATTTGAAAATGACACTTTTGAGGAAAAAAAATCAAAAACAATAATCCCAAACATGTGACTATCTGAAAAAAATGGCAGAGTTTTGTAATGTAGCCAGTTGTCGCTATGGCACTGCGCAAACACAAGTCCAAATCCGCACCGCTGACCAACAATGTTAGAACTGGCTAGTTCTGGTAGGCTAAGGCTGACGCCAAAGCCAGGCAGAAACCACCATTCTAGTCAGGGCAAGGAAGTCACACGCCAAGATAACCCCTGCTCACCCCCTTCGTAGCTTGGCACAAGCAGTAAGGCTAAACTCGGAGGCAATGTGTAAAGCATTTGCGTCAGCGCACAACAGCAACAACATACTAGGCACACCACAAAAGAGACTCCACACAAGGTTATTATAAAAATAACTTTTGTATTGTAAAAACACATCAGATAAAATCACACATATACATGGTGCCAACTGGCACGGGTAATATTCACATGGGATTATTTACAAGACAGGGCCACATGGGCCACTGTCAGATCAGATATAGTACTTCTAGAATAAGAAATAATAAACATAAAATGGTAATCACAAAGATCGCAACCAGTATCCACTGGTAACAGGAACCAGGACCTTACTAGGACCACCTGTACTAAAAAGGACAACCACCTAAGAATAAACACATTTAGGGGTATAAACCAGAACACCTTACCCATGATGCATAAAACACATTCAGAGGAGTAATAAAGAGAAACACATGATGCCTGAAACATTCAGAGGTGTTAAGAATAAAGCACATGATGCAATAAAATACATTCAGGGGTGCAGCGCAAGAAGACACATGATGCCTAAAACATTCAGAGGTGCAGCGCAGGAAAAGAAAGACACATGATGCATAAAACATTCAGCGGTGCCAGAGCAACACAATAGCGCAAAAATCACATGATGTCTAAAAACATTCAGAGGTGCAGGAATAACACATGATGCAAGAAATCACATTCAGAGGTGCAATAACCATATAATTGCGCAAAGACTCACATAAGCCACTACCTGTGGCAGTCCCTAGGCCAACTGGCCTTGTTGGGGCTCAGACGCCCTGAGTCTCAATGTCAGGGTGCGCTGCCATGCAGCGCCAGTCTCAAAGTACCAAAAGCCTAAACGTGGCAGCTGCCCACAAAGTGCTGGGCAGCTGAGGACCAACAAAACTGCGCCAGGGCCCTCACTGGCCCTTAGGCGCAAACTGCGCCACTGCTGGAGCCACACAGGCTCTGGGCATATCGCACATGCCCCAGACATTGGAGCCACACAGGCTCTGATACTGCAAATAGCCAAACGTTGGAGCCACACAGGCTCTTAAACCAAAGCCCTCTCTGGTAGGAGGGGGCGGGCACCGACAATGTGCCCCGGCGCCCCCCTCCAATTAAAATGGCCCCCCAGGGAGCCTCTCGGGGCTCTAGAACGTTGGGGCGACCCGCTTCCAACCGGGGCCGCCCTGACTCTGCATTCACAAAATGCCCCCTGAGCCCATGCAGGGCTTAACACAAACAATGCCCTTCGTGGGAGCCTTACAGGCTCTATTCAGCGTTGGGGCGACACACTGCCATCCGGGGCCGCCCTGACTCGCATTCACGGTGGAGTCCCCTACGGGGGACTCTAGCTTCATAACATGCCCCCAGAGCCTCCCAGCTTTAAATCACGTTGGGGCAGCCCCCTGCCATACGGGGCAGCCCAATCTTTAGACCCACAGCTGGTGCCTCGCATCGGCACCACAACAGCCTCGCGGAGCCCCCCCCCCCCCAGCCGCTTGCACTCACCGGCCGTCATCGGCGGGGGCTTCTCTCTGCAGGCGGCGGCGCAGGACTTCTCGGGGGCTCCCTCCCGGACATGGGAGCCCTGTAGCACCACTCCTGCTTCCTTCTCCGGGGCTCCCTCAGGCCAGGGGAGCCCCACAACAGGCCTCACTTGTGGCGGGGGCGGGCACCGGCAATGTGCCCCGTGCCCCCTCCGCCATGGCTTCACCGCCTCTCGGGCCCGCAGTGTCTCCGGTCTCCCTCTCGGTACGGGAGACCGTAAAAACAGAAAAAGGGCTTCCCCCCAGCCGGGGGAAGCAGAAACGGCCTTCTCCCGGCCCCGCCCCCAATCAGGCGGCGGGCCGGGACATCTCCTTCCGGCGGGGCAGCCAATAACTGGCCACAACTCTCCCGGGGGCCGGCCAATAGCAGCGCGGCCTCTGGACAAGCCTCCAGGCTCCGGTCGCGCTGCGAAGGGCAGCACCGCAATCGCCTCCAGTGCCACAACAAAAATTCAGCAATCGCCGTGTGGGCACCGGCTCGGTGCCCAAAGCGCTCCCAAGCGCTAGGGGGGAAATACAGCGCTCCACAGCGCCAGAAGGGAAAAACAAAGCGCTCCCAGCACTAGCAACGAAATCTAGCGCTCCCAGGGCGCCAGCAGGGCACACAGTCCAGCAAGAGTCCCTTCAGAAAATCCAGCAGGCAGGGGGGACAGCCAGGAAGAGTCCCTCAGCAGTCCATCAAATGTCCAGGAGCTGGGCAGGGCCCAGGGATTCCCCTAGGCCCCAGCAGCAGCATGCCCCTGGCAGATTCAAGTTGGAAACAAGAACATTTTGGAAGGGGGCACAGCCCCTTCTTATACAGTGAAAAGTCTTTGAAGTCCTTTGAAGTCCTTTGAAGCAGGCAGTGTGAGAACCAGCTAGAACTGGTTATAGGGAAGTCCCTTCAGTATCAGGGACAGAGGTGACAGTCGCCCAGCGGGAGGTGGAGCCAGCTTTGTAGTTAGGCAGGCACAGCCCTTCACTATCAGGTGCCATCTCCTCTCACTTCCATGGCAGCAGATGCTGCCTTTCATCCATGGGCTGACTTCAGACAACCTCCTGGGCTCTCCAGCCCCTGTCATCCTCAAACCAGACAGTCAATCCACAAGCAGGCCCAGGCACTCTGGGCCAGGCTCACCAGCCAATCACACGCCAGCACCAACTTACACAAATAAGCCAACTTCCAAAAGTAGTGCTTCTAGACTAGACACAGTCATGCCGCATATATCATTTTGCAGCATTCATTCATACATACCAAACTCGCCCCTGCACTCCCCACACATCAGGAACTACCATGGGCATACATATTCCCCATTCATTCCCATGGGAGGGCAGGTCACTCACCACTCATTCACAGAGAGCTCAAGCACTTTACACTGTACCACAGTGAAAAAGTGCGCAGAGGCCTAAAATCACCACCACCCGGTTCCAGAAACAGGCTAGGAAAAAGCAAAACGTCTGGGGGTGAACCTGCCCAAAGGGCCGGGTCCAACACTAAATAAATAAATATATATATATATATATATATATATATATATATATATATATATTACCTACTGGCGGTCGCCAGTAGGTATATATAGTTAGGATTTTTTCTCTATGGGATTTTTGAAAATTCTATGTCTAATAACTTTGGCGTTTGTGGACGGAATTGGCTGAAATTTTCAGGAAAATGGAACATTTTGTTTCTGAGCAGCCCCTGACAATTTGGGGGGGTTTCATCAAGGGGGGGCCGAGAAAAAAGGGGGGTCCCAAAACGCGTTTTTCCCATGTTAATTTCCATAGGGCGGTTGGCCTCACTTTTAGCTCGAACGGCTGAATGGATTTGCACGAAACTTGGCAAAATTGTAGGGACTGTTAGCCCGATGTGCCTTTGCTAGGTCTCAATATATGTGCTCCAGTGGATTTTGAGTAATTTAGGTTCAAAAAAAGATATATATCTGGGCGGAGCCTAACCACACATCTGATCTGATTGGCTGTCAGCACTTCATCCAAGAAGTGTTGGCAGCCATCTTGGGACCAATATACATGATAGCACCTCATTAAAAAGCATTGTAGTTAATAGAGGGTTTTAGGACTTTAGTTACATTATAAATCATTTGTTGATGGTACCATACTCGTTTTAGGAATTGTGGTGGGTTCTAAGGTGATTTTACCATGTGAAAAAACCTTCTTGCTTAGATATCATGAATATTGTTTGAAAGAAAACTAATATCTCATGATTTTCCCACAGTGGTTTGGAAGGGGATCTATAAGCTAAACTGAAAGCATATTTTCTGTAAATTCACATTAATTTTCTCAGTCATGTGAAAATGAAGTCTGACATTCTCAGTAAAACATGTACATCCAACAAGGACAGAGACTGTCAGTTGATTCCTTTGTGTTCTACTGCAGCCTCCTAGAGTGTTCTAAAGAACAACTAGAGCGCTAACAGTCCTACTTATTACAAAGGTATGGCACACCTGAAGCCATCTTGATTGGAATAAAGTGGTAACTCTTAAAACATTTAATTTAAAAAGAAACAACATGAGGGGGTATATTTTGCCATAGAAAGTATGATTAGTGCTGCAGAATGAAAAATTAGGGCACATTTTGAGTGACTTCTCAAATCCTTTTCTATTTCATTAAAACATTCTGACATGCAGTCTCCCAAAATGGCCACCAGAGACAAAAGAGCCCAAATGTAGCCCAAATATCACCCAGATGTAGCCCAAGTATAGCCCAATGACAGAATGTCCCAGAGTGTTCTAAAGAACAACTAGAGCGCTAACAGTCCTACTTATTACAAAGGTATGGCACACCTGAAGCCATCTTGATTGGAATAAAGTGGTAACTCTTAAAACATTTAATTTAAAAAGAAACAACATGAGGGGGTATATTTTGCCATAGAAAGTATGATTAGCGCTGCAGAATGAAAAATTAGGGCACATTTTGAGTGACTTCTCAAATCCTTTTCTATTTCATTAAAACATTCTGACATGCAGTCTCCCAAAATGGCCACCAGAGACAAAAGAGCCCAAATATCACCCAGATGTAGCCCAAGTATAGCCCAATGACAGAATGTCCCAGAGTGTTCTAAAGAACAATTAGAGCGCTAACAGTCCTACTTATTACAAAGGTATAGCACACCTGGAGCCATCGTGATGGGAATAAAGTGGTAACTCTTAAAACATTTAATTTAAAAAGGAACAAAATGAGGGGGTATATTATGCAATAGAAGGTATTATTAGTGCTGCAGAAAGAAAAATTAGGGCACATTTTGAGTGACTTTTCAAATCCTCTTAATTTCATTAAAAAATTCTGACATGCAGTCTCCCAAAATGGCCACCAGAGACAAAAGAGCCCAAATGTAGCCCAAATATCACCCAGATGTAGCCCAAGTATAGCCCAATGACAGAATGTCCCAGAGTGTTCTAAAGAACAACTAGAGCGCTAACAGTCCTACTTATTACAAAGGTATGGCACACCTGAAGCCATCTTGATTGGAATAAAGTGGTAACTCTTAAAACATTTAATTTAAAAAGGAACAAAATGAGGGGGTATATTTTGCCATATGAATTATGATTAGTGCTGCAGAAAGAAAAATTAGGGCACATTTTGAGTGACTTCTCAAACCCTCTTCAATTTCATTAAAAAAATTCTGACATACAGTCTCCCAAGATGGCCACCAGAGACAAAAGAGCCTAAATGTAGCCCAAATATCACCCAGATGTACCCCAAGTATAGCCCAATGACAGAATGTCCCAGAGTGTTCTAAAGAACAACTAGAGCGCTAACAGTCTTACTTATGACAAAAGTATGGCACACCAGAAGCCGTCTTGATTGGAATGAAGTGGTAAGTCTGAAAACACTCAATTTAAAAAGGAACAACATGAGGGGGTTAATTTTGCCATAGAAAGTATGATTAGTGCTTCAGAAAGAAAAATTAGGGATCATTTTGAGTGACTTCTCAAATCCTCTTCTATTTCATTAAAAAAATTCTGACATGCAGACTGAAACATGCACTTTGAATACCAGCAGCAGACGTTCCTGGTGAGCAGTAGCTTTACTACAGTGATCTAATGTGCAACTAGAGTGCTAACATTCAGAATTTATGGCAAATGTGTGACACAACTGAATGCCTTCTTGATGGAACCAAAGTAAACAAGCATTGAAAATGCAATAGATCTCACCCTCGTTTAAGTTAAAGCCATTCTGTTTGTAATGAGGTGGCTTTTTAGCTTTGCTTTTATTAGTGTTTTTTCAACTTTCATGTAAATAACATGCATCTGTATGCATATAAGTATATGTATGCATGCATTTATGTTTGTATTTATATAGATATACAGATGATATATGTTTATATATGTATGTATATATATATATTCAATGAAAAAACCATAGGCTATAGACCATATATAGTTAGGAATTAGCATTTACAAAACCTTGAAAATTCACTGAAAAAACCATAGGTTATAGACCATATATAGTTAGGAATTAGCATTTACAAAACCTTGAAAATTCACTGAAAAAACCATAGGTTATAGACCATATATAGTTAGGAATTCGCATTTACAAAACCTTATTTTACTCACACAAAACCATTGAAATTCCATATATAGTTAGTTGCACTAACTATATATCGCGCACCCGCAATCCACTGCTGATGATGTCACATATTACATCATTCATGACATGGTCAGTGACATCACTGATGACATCACTGATGACATCTCAAATGACATCACTGATGACATCACTGATGACAACATCCAGTGACTGTATGTTTCTGTAAAGTTAAAATATGTCTTACATATTGAAGAATGAGTGGATGTATAAGTGTCTGGATGAAGGATTTAGTAGGTGCATGACTGACTGTATGAGTGAGTGATTAAATGTGTCTCACTGAGTGCATGGGTTAGTGACTAAATTGTCTTAATTTGTGCATCATTATGTCTGTTGTTCTGTAAACTGTTGCATGTGTTGATAAGTAGCTATATGAGTAACTATATGGGTTGTTGATTGGTTGCCCAAGTATTTGTATGGGAGACTGAGTGTGTGTGTGGGTGGCTGGGAGGTGTATGACTCTGTGCATAGATGTGTGAGCAGTTGATTCACTAGATGTATGGTTTCAAAAGTGCATGTGGAAACAGCTGTATGGGCGGTTGACTGTGTGCATGAGTGTATTGGTGAGTGAATGGATATCTCAGTGCTACATGTCAAAGTAAGTACATATGTAAAACACAGTACATGTGAGAGTTGACATATATAAATAACTGTGCATAAGAGCCAGTGAATGTGTGAGTGGCTGTATGGATCATTGTGAACTTGTATCAGGGATTGTATAAGAGAGTAAATATGTGTTAGTATATGTTTGAATAAGTAAAGTTTGTATAACTGTATAGTTGAGGAAATGGAGGTGTGATTGATTCTTTGCATGACTGACTAGGTGTGTGAGTAACTCCATGGATGAGTGACAGTCTGTGAGTGTCTGTTTACACTGATTGTATCTAAGGTTATATTAGAGTCTGAAGAGGTTCATCGTATTATCACATGAATGATATCATCAGTGATGTGATCAGTAATGTCAAATGAGATGTCATCAGTGATGTCATCAGTGATGTCATTTGAGATGTCATCAGTGATGTCATTTGAGATGTCATCAGTGATGTCATCAGTGATGTCACTGACCATGTCATGAATGATGTAATATGTGACATCATCAGCAGTGGATTGCGGGTGCGCGATATATAGTTAGTGCAACTAACTATATATGGAATTTCAATGGTTTTGTGTGAGTAAAATAAGGTTTTGTAAATGCGAATTCCTAACTATATATGGTCTATAACCTATGGTTTTTTCAGTGAATTTTCAAGGTTTTGTAAATGCTAATTCCTAACTATATATGGTCTATAACCTATGGTTTTTTCAGTGAATATATATATATATATATAGGAAAAACCATTGACATAGAAATAGGACTAAATGTTGACCAGTGCCAATATTTAGTCCCTTTTCTATGTCAATCGCTGTCCCTTTTTTTTGTTCTGAAAATCTGGTCCCCCTAAGCTAGGGCTCCTCACCTTCTATTTAGAAAGTTGTATATAACGCAAACTTGATCCCGAAGGATATCAGCACGCTTTACAATTTGAGGCAATTAAATAACTTTCCACCCTATTCCCCTATAAACCCACATCCCACTATGGAACTAAAAATGCAAAATTATGAGTTTTGTAGAAACAGATAAGAACCAAATAAGTTGGTCTTATGCATATTGAAGTGTGGAAGTGGTTTGGTTTATAATTAATCATATGGTCTGGTATTTTTTGCACTGTACAGCCTACAGTGCCTAACCCATTCCCTTCTGGGAGGCCAACTACCATACTTCTGTGGTTCTGAGATCAATCCTCCAAGTCCAGTATTGTCCAGTTTGTATCTTCTGTTCCCCACCATTCACTCCCTCTTCTGTTTACCAAACACTCAGAAATGGATTCCATTCGCTTTCTGAGCTATAGCTGGGAGAAGTTTGTGACCGGCATCGAAGACCTGCTGTGCAAAACGCCAATTGTGACTGAGGCCACTTAATTCCAATGGGACGAGAAACAGCAGATTCTAGCCCCAGCAAAATTATGATACGTTTACTTTCACCTGGAATTCTTGGTGGAAGCCTGTGTCAAATTAAGGACTTGGAATTACTGTTTCCCAGGTGAGTCCTAATTTCTTAGTTGGCTTTTGGGCTTATTTACAAGCCCCTTGCGCCGCTGGTATGCTACCTTTTCCCCATATTAAAAGTGACGCACTAGTGGCGCAAGGGGCTTGTAAATAAGCCCCTAAGTGTGTAGCTTGCAATAAGGGGGATTTTCCCTTCCCTAGAGTTACCGGAACTCCAGGGGTAGGAAAATAATGACCCATTTCTCAGGCCATTTGTAATGAAGGCCAAGATGTCCCTCAAAATGAAAAATGAAGGGTGGGAACCATTAATCTGGAAGAGCATGTGGATATTGAATTTGCTCTTTGCACCATATCCTGTGTATATTTTTGACATCATGTGTCAAAGGTGTGAAAAGATTAATTTCGTGCCACTACCTTGTCACTGCCTCCTGGTCAGCTTAAATCACCCCTGCTGCACGCCCTGCCTAACTAGGTGTGGGAATTGTGTTCGTAGAAGTGTTAGCACACCCGCTCTAACAGCGAAGGGTATAGATGTGGTTAAGAAGCGATGGCTCACGAGGCCTGAGATCTGTCAATTACCTGGGCCTGGTGCTTCCTGCTTTGTTTACGTCCATTGATCTGGCGCGTTAATGAACACGTGCAACCTTCAGTGACACCGGCGCCTATTCAGCTGTCTTCCGCGCTTGCCCCGGAACTGAACCCAGGTGATCTTTTTCAGCAATAAACTGTGTCCGGCGCCCACCTTAGCAGAAGTGTGAGCGGGGCGACTTAAAGGGAGATCGATCAGAGAGGACGAGAGAGAGGAGAGAAGGAGGCCTTGGACACACGGGCATCCAGTGTGATTTCTTTCTGTAAATTAGCTTTCAGCCTAACTGCCCACCATCTGTTATGCTAGGTTTTTAAAGGACACAAGTGCCTTCATAAACAAAAAAATTTTTTGTGGAGGTTGCCATTAAATTCCGCTCTACTTCCTACCTGAATTATTTCGCAAGATTTTTTGAGCTTTACTTTTCTTTCCAGAAAATTCTACCTTTCTGAGTGGTTTCCACCCAGCATGGATTTTGAAATAATAATGATAGGCAACAAATACCTCTCATTCGATAACTTGGCCTGAAAGAATTTTATTAAGCGGGAGAGCCTGCTGTTCCCCAGCCTGCTTTGCATTTGGGTAAACTGCTTTCAAAATGCATGCACACAGCAGAAATGCACTTTAAGGTTGAATCGTTGAAAACTGTGCCTGGTAGGTGGTAAACAATGGCAAATGTGGGTAACTCATACAAAAAGAGTATTTTTTTAATAAATAGGACCAAGAAAAACATCTTATGAAATGTTTAGGTACTTTTAAATTCAGCTCTCTTCAGACACGCCATGAACAAGGGAACCCTGCACGCTTCTGACCAGGCAGTTCATCTCACAGAAGTTAAAACATATAAGGAAGTGATGGAGCGAGATGATGAATGGCATTTTGTTCAAACTCGCAAAGTTGAACTTCCATAACAAATGTAACTGTATTAATAAGCATGTGTTGAAATCATTAACCAACTTAGTTTTAAAAATGCATACATTCAGAAAAAACATGTGGGACTAATTTATATGCTCTATGTTGCAATCGCAAGTGTGTGAAAATAATAAACTAACCTTGTCTATTGTTTTCGTCAGAACTAAATGCGGCTGATTAATTAATGGCATGTGCCTATTTATGTGCTTATGTTATGTTATGTCTTTTCTGTGGCAAAAGCTTGTGAAGAATCCTTGTGGCCTAAAAGAAAAAGGTAGATATAAATGCTGCTTTGTGTGCTCAGTTAGGTAACATAGTCTAATGGGTTTTTAATTATTAGCAAAAGGCGGTGGGTAACAGAATGGGTCTCAATTCTCTAATTAATCAAAGTTTTGTGTTTGTTTAAATATTAGTTTCGGAGAGAGGCCTTAGGCCTACAAAAGATGGCGTTTCGAATCCTGTCCAGAGAGGAGCCTTGCACAGAAGTGGAAACTTTTACGACGTCGACAATTTTGTACAGTTTAATAAGTTGTGCAAAACGTGCTCCTGGAGAGAAGGATTGATTCAAGGACAGGAAGCGGCAAGATTGCCAAGGCAAGGAAGTCATGAACTGTAGCTCGAATAAAGATACATTTTCGAGGAAGAGAAGTGACACGAAGGCAAAGGACAATAGGGCTAAAGAAGAGCCCGTTCTTGGTTTGAAAACGGTGATGACACGCTATGGTCTGACATAAGACAGCCAATGGGAACTCTGGATGGCAAAGAAATATGAACAATTTTGAGAAGATTAGCTAGTTAGAAAGGTATAAAACCTGGCTCATGGGGAGGAGGGAATCTCTTCTCGTTTCCTGATTCCTGAAGGGTGTGACGTGCTGTTGGACTCTTGGCGCACGTACGGATAGCAGTCTTTAAATATTATTCTTTTTAGGTGGAGAGAGAGTTTTAGACAGGGAGTTAGGGATTGGAAACTCATCTTTTGTTTTAATTCATGCTAACTGCTTTATCTTTGAAATGTCAGACTAATAAGTCTTTTTCATAATAAAATGATGCCTTCACTTTGCTAATAAAATAAAGATTTTGATTTAAAATGCTCTTTCTTTGAATAATAAAGTTAATAAAATTAGATTTGAAATGACAAGCTGGTCTTGTTTATTCATGATCTAGTTACCATTAGTTTGATCCATTCGCCTTAAGTGACTTATGTTTAAAATCATGGTAAGAAATGATAAACTGCAGTTGTATCTAAATTTGTAAATAGTTTGTGAATAGATCTGATTAATTAGGTCACATGATTCAGTGGATCAAAAATTGTGTCGTTAGTTTATGGGCCTTATTAAAGTAATTCATGATTAATGGTGAGTATTGTGGAGATTAGTAGCATTGGTGAGACAGTTTTCCATTAGGAGCGCTGGATCAATTACTTGGTAGCAGACTTACGGTTACTATGGTAACTGACATGTTACATGGTAATTACATAGGATACATGTCTAAAACATGTTAAGTTTGTTCAGTTGTTATATGTAGTCGAAAGGTTTTGTCCAGCAGTGTGAAAATTCCTAGTTATACTGGCCAGTATAGAGTATAGTGCAGAGTAGTGTGACAAGTGGGGACATCGGAGACTCACCTGAAGCGCTACACTTGCTGCGGTACTCGCTCCTGGGGCCCTGACGCTGATTGTTTCCCCCGCTGCCGATGCTTCCCACACTGCACGGCCGCCGTGGGGGGGAACTACAGCTTCCAGTGAGCCCTGCTCACAGCACCGCCCACTTCCTGTTATTCCGCGCCCGGAGGCGCTCAAACTGCAAGTGCTCCCACTGAGGAGCGGGGGACATCAGAGACTCACCTGAAGCGCTACACTTGACGTGGTGCTCGCTCCTGGGGCCCTGACGCTGATTGTTTCCCCCGCCGCCGTTGCTTCCCACACTGCACGGCCGCCGTGGGGGGGGGAGGGACTACAGCTCCCAGCTAGCCCTGCTCACAGCACCGCCCACTTCCTATTCTTCCGCGCCCGGAGCCGCTTAAACAGCGAGAGCTCCCACTGAGGAGCGGGGGACAACGGAGACTCACCTGAAGCACTACACTTGCCGCGGTGCTCGCTCCTGGGGCCGTGACGTGGATTGTTTTCCCCGCCGCCGTTGCTTCCCACACTGCGCGGCCGCCGTGGGGGGGGGAACTACAGCTCCCAGCGAGCCCTGCTCACAGCACGCCCACTTCCTGTTCTTCCGCGCCCGGAGGCGCTTAAACAGCGAGAGCTCCCACTGAGGAGCGGGGGACATCGGAGACTAACCTGAAGCGCTACACTTGCCGCGGTGCTCGCTCCTGGGGCCCTGACGCTGATTGTTTCCCCCGCTGCCGTTGCTTCCCGCACTGCACGGCCGCCGTGGGGGGGAACTACAGCTCCCAGCGAGCCCTGCTCACAGCACCGCCCACCTCCTGTTCTTCCGTGCCCGGAGGCGCTTAAACAGTGAGAGCTTCCTCCGCGTCGCGGACGCGCGCGGGTGGCGCCGGGTGAAGCCCGGGCAAAGGGCGGACCGTCTGTGGCTGTCCGGGGCAGGAAGAGGCAGGGCAAGGCCATACCCCTAATATCTGCAGCTACAAATGGGTACGCGAAAAAAAGCACTGACTATGGAGGAGGGTGGAGAAAATGCTAAAGTTCCTAGACACTCTAACTCCATCATGACTTCTCTCCTCTGCTGGCGGGGCCCTAACCAAGGAGATTGCTAACGCCGAGCATGAACTGGGTCTGTCATCCCTTTCCCCCTCTAACATTCTAACATCTCATCCTCTGGAGGACGATGACTTAGGCCCAACCGATACTCCTTTTGTACCCCTGGAACCAGTTGTGACTATTTTAAATCCCCCCTCCCTTGCCCATTGATCAAGGATACCGCCCCTAACTCGACCATGAACCCTACTAGACAGAATCCCCAGATGGTAACTCAACCAGCTAGGCGGAAGAAGGGGAAAATCGCCAACATGACGACCACTTCCAGTGTACAACCTGATCTTCTGGGAGATAAACTGGAGGAACTTTTTGTGGCCAGGATTGAGCCTCTACTTGTGGGACTTGCGAAGGACATTGTGGACACATTAAACACCTGTCTTCTAAAGAAATGTTCCCTAATAGACAGACTTGTGAACTCCATACCCCCCCATATTGACTTACTTAGTAGGGGATCGACTGTGGATGGAGCAGGGAGCTTGGAAGTACCTGGCAATAGGCCAAATGCACAGTCTTCAAGTAGGGCTTTGCACGCGGGTGATAGTTTACAGGTTACCAAAGCCACTCCCCCTTGTATAAAGGCCAGCGCTCCTAATATGGCGGATCAGATATCCTCTCTATGTCAGCTGAGTCCACCCGCCCATAGGATGGTTACCCAATGCAAATACAAACTTAACCTACCACTAGAGGCGTCCCCACTAGTCGCTGTGTTCATAGGGGTCCCCCACCTATGGAGAGGGAATCAACTCCTGGCCTTATGGTCAAGGTGAATAGGTGGTGCTAAGAGAAATGCTGTGGGGAGAACATTGCGGATATGATTATCCATGCAAGGAGGGTGGGTTGGATTGGTAAACAACCAAAAACCACGCAGGGGGACTGTGTGGTAATAAATTTTTGCAGGGCTGACCTGGCTGACAGGTTATTTTGGGACGGGTCCGCAAAATCAACCAGGGACCATCTGAGACCCGTCCCCTTGGGATTTTTTATCAACCCCCTGCCCGTATTAAACAAACAATCCACTACCAAGCAAGAGGGCAGGGTTTGAGGTCATTACAGGGGGTGAGCAACGCATTTGGACCCACAAATACACAATCTTCAAGGCGACCCATTGCCTCGCCACTACCCCCTCCACAGACTCCCCACGGTGAAGTAGAGGGCGGTGGGTTGGTTACGAGCAACCATTTTGCCCCCTTGTCTGGCATGGAGGATACAGACTGACTAACAGATGAAGTTTCAACACCGGCAGAGGGGGGCGGCAATTCAAATGGGGTTGCAGTGTGTAAAATGCTTAGTTGGAATGTGGCAGGAATTAGATCTAAGAGTGGCGACAATGAATGGTCTAGATTTGTCTCTGAGCAGAATGTTATCGCCCTACAAGAAACATGGGACACCTCATCCTGCTTTTGGCTGGATGGGTTCACCAGTTTCGCTGTAGCTGCCACCCCCAGTAATGCAGGTAGGGCTAGGGGAGGTCTTCTAGCCCTATTTTCACTAGATCTCAAAGGGCCTTTAAGGCTGATTAAAAATGATTCCCCAGATTTCTTAATTGTTGAAAGGGAAATTAGTCCCACAAAGAGTACATTGTTTATAAACTTTTATAATTCAGGAAATAGGGATTGCTGTGATAATAACATCGCTGCCCTAGACTCCTTCTTAACTTCAGTCAGTCATAATACACATACCAACTTCGTATTCGTGCTTATGGGCGATTTTAATATCCACCCCTGCAACCTCATGTGTGGCACAATCGACCTTGTGGGGGCAGCGGGATCTGAGGGACCCCACTTTGAGCATACCAAATCAGGCGAAGAGTTGGAAAAATTTCTGGCCAATTTCAACTTCTTAGAACCTACGCCTGGAAGGGGAGTCCAGAACACCTACTTTTAAGGGGACAGTCCCCGGTACAATAATTGATTACATATTTGTGACCCCAGCCATCCTTAACAGGGCTATTTCTTATTGCACAGTTCCCTCTCCCCTCAGTGACCATAACCCTGTACTCCTTGAGGTCACCTGGGGGGACTTCATTGGATCAATGCCGGGGCAAGTTAATACAGGGCATACTTTACGCCCAGTAGACCAGGGTAGAAGGCTCAAGTGGGCAAACGTGGTCCCGGATAATTTTTATGTTGATATTCTCCCGCAAATTGAGGACCAGGTTATGATCTGCAAGAACCCAGACGCCCCAGATTAAGAGATAATGGGTGCTTTTCAAACCATTTGCAGCCAAATTTCTTCTAACCTCACGGTCAAACTGAGGCAGGGCGCAAGCAACCAGTGCCGCTGGTTTGACGCATCTTGCTCGAAAGCCCACAAATCTTTAATGACTGCTCTTAAAGCATACCCAAGGGTGAGGACAGAAATCGCAATATTAAGAAAGGAATATAAGCGAGCTATCAAGGTCAGGTAGGACAAAATCAAGAACGAGGCCTGGGAGAATTTACTTTCTACTGATATCTTACGGGATAGCAGGCAATTTTGGGCCGTAATAAACCAGCCCTTCTTCTCTGACTCGCCCAATTTAGCTACGGACTGTGTCATCCCGGACGACAAATGGTTGGCCCATTTTAGATCAGTCTATGGAGACACTGGCATGGCTGTCCAAATGAGTAACACGACCGTCCCGGAGGCCCCCCATATGCTTTAACAGGGCCGAGGTCGAGAAAGCTATTCTGGCCACCTCTAAGAACAAAGCCCCTGGGCCAGATGGGGTGCCGGCAGATTTCTACATACACTCTCCAAAATTATGGGCGGGCATTCTAGCTAATGTTTTCACAGCGGCCAATGGCAACTCTCTACCAACCACATGGGCAACCTCTACCATTGTTCCCATATTTAAGAAGGGACATCGGGACGACCCAGGGTGCTATAGGCCCATATCCCTTCTGGACTCTGCAATTAAGATCCTAGGCAGAGTCCTTCTGGCCAGGTTAAGGGAAAGTCTGGAGAGTTGTGGAGGTTTGGCTGATATCCAATACGGATTCAGAGAGAAGAAAGGAACAATAGAGCAGTGCTCCAACTTATAACTGTTGATCTCGAAGTATACGGTGGCCAAGGAGGGGTCACTATACCTAGCGTTTATGGACCTCTCCTCGGCCTTCGACTTGGTGAAAAGGTCTAAGTTGTGGGACATCCTTTTGAGGATTGGGATCGATGAGGCACTGGTTAAGTTTATGGCCTCACTCTATCAAGAGCTATTTGCAGTTGTGCGGGTCACCAAAGAGGGTAGGTGCACGTCCCGTTTTAACTCTATGCGAGGGGTCAGGCAGGGCTGCATACTGGCCCCCCTGCTTTTTACAATCTATATCAACGGTCTAGGTAGTTACCTGGAAGCTGTGGCCGGAGACGTTCCGCGTGTAGGAGAAGCTAAGATCCCTGCTCTCCTACACGCGGACGACACAGTGTTGATAGCCCGCACCGGCGTCTGTCTCTAGCGGCTCCTGGATGCCTTTGGTACCTTCATGGACCAACTAGACTTGAAGGTTAACTCGAACAAGTCACACACTATGGTTGTTGGACACCACAGGAAAAAGGCCCTAGCAAAAACTTTTAAATGTAAGGGCGAAGTTGTTACTAGTGTTTCGGCCTTTCCCTACCTGGGGGTGCTTTTTGATGACAGGGGTTCCTGGGGTCCACAGGTAAGGGCTAAAAGCCTGGCGGTGACCAGGACATCAGCGGCCCTCGTGAGTTTTGCAAAAAGGCTGGGCTCTAGACCAATGGAAGCCCTTTTGAAGGTTTACAACAGTAAATGTTTTTCACTGGCAATGTACGGCGCACCATTATGGGGTTATGTATGCCTGGAACCTATCCAAAAGGCGGAAAATAGATTCTTACGTTCCCTTTTGTCTGTCCCCCAGTCGACACCAACCTTTTCCATACATGCAGAAGTGGGTCTGGATCACGTTTGTGATAGGTTAAACTTATCGCCTTTAATTTATTGGCTAAAGACATGGCTCAATAAAGAACTAACTCTTAATCACAGGATAATGAATGATGTCATGTCGTTGGATCATCGTAGTAGAGTGCCGTGGATGGCCTACCTGAAATAGTCCTTTACGGAATTGGGCCGCCCGGAACTCTTTACAGACCCCTCTGGCATCAAGAAACAGGATGTAGATATTGTTAAAAAACAGTTTATGATAAGGGCAAGAGTGTGTCGCGAGGAAAGGGAACTGCAGAAGCCAGCAGTGAGACGACATTATTTGCTAGTGAACTCCATCGCACTAGAACCTTATTTATGTTTTGTCACCAGGCCATTTCATAGGTTTCTTTTGACTAAATTCAGATTTAACCTTATACATTTTTATTTAGGTAGTTTTAACACATGGGTGAAACCAGAGTCAGCACTGCCCTGTACTTGTGATAATTTTTCTGTTCAAGATACCCTGCATTTTGTTATGTTTTGTGGTTTCTTTTCTGATCATAGAAAAATACATTTGTTACCTGTTTTAAGGGAAGCTGGTTTCTCCCAGGTGAGACCAGCCTTGTTTTATCTTCAATCACTTTGTAACATCCGTATCACATTTTGTATGGCAAACTTTTTAGTGGCGGCGGCTAGATCTAGATCACGCAAGTTATTATAAGATTTCCCCGTATGAATTGCATTTTAACATCTTTCTAAAAATGTTTTAGCTCAAATATTTCGCCACATGAATTTGATTGGTATGAAATTGTTTAATTGTGTTTTATTTGTATAAAAATGTTTTAATTCTCTTTGTATGATTTTTAACTAAATCGAATAAAGATTCTTTGACTGACTGACTAGTGTGACAAGTGAAGTTACACAGTGCATTTGTTCTGTTTCAAAATAGTGGTATTGTCGTATATCACAAGTGTTGTGGTCGTACAGCACAAGTTTAGGGATTTTTAGGTGTGTTAGGTAGAATGTATAGTGAGGATTGTCTATGAAATTGTAGCTTTTGAGTATAGGGACACCAGTCCTGTTTTAAACTCACTGTGAAAAGAGTAATAGAATTTATCCAAGCTTGAGTGAAGGGTAAGGAAGCGTCGTCTATTCTTACTGGCGAGAGAGGATATTATTGCCGGGTTAAAGTCCTACCAAAATTTCATGTATGAATGTTTAGGGATTCTTTCTGTATGATTGTGTGTGTTAGAAGGGTAGGGCAAGGCTACTTGCTTTATCAACGAATTTAAAAATTCTGTGAAAATAGAGTTGTCTATTTCACGCGAAAGAATACTTGAATGATTGAAAAGGCTATCACTTTATTTTAGTGAAACAGACAAATGGTTTGTTTTTGTGGAGTTACTAACTGAATTCTATTGAAAGTTTTGTTAAAAATATGGCGCTGTGAAAATATTTTGTAAAGGAGGTGTCAGTGTCAGAGCGGAGTGAGGACAGTGAAGCTGCAGCGGCAGTATACGTCACAGAGGTCGCGCTGTGATTGGCTAACATACATCACAGTATTCGCGCACTGATTGGCTCATGTGACTAGGTAGGTTGGCAGCTGATTGGTTCGTCCTGAGATTCAGTAATTCTATTGGCTGAGCAGAATAGTGACATAACTTAACCTGATTGGCTTGTTGGTGAGTTTCGCGCACGAATTGGCTAGTGTAGCGGAACAACAAGGAAATATTTACAATCTTTTCTAAGTAAGCAGAATTGTTTAAAAACATGGATTATTATCACAGGAGAGAGGAAAAGAAGCTATCATGGTTTCAGAAAATGAAAAAATGTATTTAAAAATGACAAGAAAATTGAAACGCGAGGTGGAAGATTACTTCATAAGTACAAAACACCTGCAGCTTATATGTTAGGTGAATATGGTTATCATACTTGCCTTTGGATCGAGAATTGGATGGAATATACCAAAAATGATGGTGTATTGGCATGGCCGGAAGATGGGTCATTTAACATTAAAGTGTTGAAAAACTTGAGAGAAAAAATGATGACGCTTACACCAAAACCTAGACCTACACAATTTGAGGCTTTAGTTGAGTGGGAGGATGAGATTATAGAATTAGAACGAGAAAACAGAGGTGTAACAAGAGGCCCTAGATTAGACATTAACAGAGAAACTCATGAAGACAGAATGTGTCGTTGGAGACGTATGGATATGTGTGATGGTTTGTACATGACAAGATTTAGTAAAGGGTCTGGTCAAAAGAGTAATGAAAAGAAAAATAATATTGGTGAAGATAGTGAATTAGAAGAATCAGTTCTAGAAGAGATTTTTATCACAAAATCGAAACCGCCACCTTATCAACCAGTTTGTTCATGGTCTACCCCAAGAATTCCTCCAGGAACTTCTCCAAGTGCTCCTCCTGGGGAGAATGATGATGAGACTCCACCTAGATTACATCAGAATAATGCAAAATTTCCTGAGAGAATAGAAACAAGAACTAATCCTAGTACATCTGGAGAAAATAGAAATTATGCAGAAACTCCTGTCCAGAGAAATGAAATCCCAAGAAATGTGATGAGAACAGAAAGATGTGGGGATATACCAAATGCCTCAGAATATTTCCGATCAAAAGATGAATTAATACAACCGTTAACTAAAAGCATGGAAGCAGTAACAGTACCAGTAACAATCGGACCTGTTCTTCCAGTCTTTGATCAAAGGGAAATTAGACATTCAGCCCTGTTCCCTTGAATGCAGAAATTCCGAAAGTCGCATTTATTCAGATTTAACAGAAATTCACCGAGAGAAAATGATGCCCGATTTAACCTTTAATCAAAGTTTGTCAAATGATCAAACTCCATCTGTTGCAGAATCTGACTCAGGAACTCCAGAAAAGAGTATAAATAAATTAGATTTAACGCAGACTCCACAGACCCCAGAATTAAAATTACTTGATGTCGCAAAATTGAAGGCGGATTTGGAGGAATTGATTATTGGCACAATTGGACCAGACAGTTTAAAGCTATATCAGGATGATGAATTATTGTTTATTTGTAAAAGTACACAATGGAAAACGAAAACGAAATATGATTAATTAGAGGAAATGGCTGCAGAATTAGAAATAGATTTGAGTAGACAGAAAAATTTGCAGAAACATTACAGGGTGGATTTCTCTGAAAAAGATATTGAAAATATGAACACCACAGGAAGAATAATTCATATAAAAGAATTAATAGTGTTTCTAAAAAGATTAGGTGAATTAAGTAAATGTAGAGTGAAATGGACTAAGAAAAGAGAGGAAGACAGAAGAGAAAGAGGGGAAATAGCAACTGAGTTTCCTATGAGAGAAATAGCTGGTGATGTGTATGTACATGTTCCATGGACAAGACAGGATATTTTACTGTTTACAAATGATTTTCCAAGATTGAGAGAAAAACCTGTTTAATGGTATCAACAGGTAGAAAGATTTGTTAAGGTTTCAAAAGTTTTGTGGATTGATCTTGATGGATTCTTTGACATTGTTGTTCCTTCGGATCTTTGGACAGAATGAAACATTTCTATAGATTGGCCCAAAGAAGAACCTATTCGAGATAAAGTAACAGGTGCACCTTCACCTGATGTTATAAAACTGTACAATAAGGTGATTTTGTGGCTGAATAATAAGATCCCCCCCAAAAGAAGTAGATTGGGTTAAAATAGACAGAACAAATCAGGAGCCAAAAGAATCAGTACATTCATTTTATGAAAGATTACTGCTGGTATTTAAACAATACAGTGGTTACGAGAAATTGAGTGAAAAGGATATGAGCCATTTCATATACAGATTTGTTTATGGCTTAAGACCTGAAATTGGTGAGATGATTAGATCAGGAATAGTTGGTTGGCAATCACTCTCAGCTGATGACATTTTGAGAAAAGCAAAATACTGGAGTGATGAGATAGAGGCTAAACAAAAGAAGCTAAAAGAAAAGGCTATGTGGGCACAGGTAAAAGTAGCTGAACAACAAATTGCAACTTTGGAAAACAAATATGTTTACCAGAATCAAGGGAAATTTAAAGGTAAATATAATAAGCCAAAATTGATGGGTAATATTGAAGAATTAAAGCAGAAATTACCATGTTTTAATTGCAGCGAAATTGGACACTGGAAGCGAGAATGTAAGAATCCGCCCAGAAATTTAAAAAAATGCATCATTAAATCCCCAGATGCAGAATTAGATAAATCAGCAGCAACAGCGACAGTTAAATGAGATAAATCAGCAGCAACAGCTACAGCGACAGGTAGTGAATCAGCAAAGTCAGATTCCACAACCGCCACTTCCAAATTGTATAAATGTGCAGAGATACAATACAGAAACAGGATTCTGCGGAGGTGAACAGGTAAACAGATCACCAAGAGTGAATGTGTCGAATGTTTCTCAACAATATTGGTTGAAAGAAAATGAAGGGAGCGATTCTGAGGATTACTTATGACGGTGCCTGAGAGGGGAGGAAGAGTGTGTGCTTGGAGCCACTCTTGAAGTAGAACAGTTTGGTCCGTTTGTAAATGGTAAAGTGAATGATGTAGAAATCACTTTTCTTGTGGACACAGGTGCTACCCGTTCTACTGTTAGATCAGTGGAAATAGAAAACCTACCTCTCTCTGGGGATACCATCCAAGTAGTTGGCGTAGCTAATCAACAGATTAAAACAGATTTAACAGAACCAGTTAAAGTCGAAATTGGCAAATTTAAAGACAAACATAGATTTGTAGTCTGTAATAGCAGTCCTGTAAACTTGTTAGGAAGGGACATACTTTGTAAGATGAACTGTAAAATATATTGCTCACCGGATGGTATTGAGCTCCAAACTCAAGAAGAAGATGGTCTTTATAAATTAACAATGTTAATGGTTGAAGCAGAAGAAAGTAAATTATTTCCTGCTTTTGACAAAAATGATTTACCTGAAGAATTAAAAGAAACAGTTAATGCTAAAATTTGGGATTTATCTGGAGATGAAATGGGTTTGATGAAACATGTAGACCCAGTAAAAATAACAGTAAAACAAGGAGCAGATTATCCGAACATTTCTCAGTATAAAATGAAAGCAGAAGTTATAGAAGGTGTCATACCTGTAATTGAAAAATATATAAAACATGGTGTTTTAAAAGAGATTGAGAGCAGTCCATGTAATTCACAGATTATGGGAATCAAAAAGCCAAACCGAACTTTCAGGATTGTTCAAGACCTGAGAAAGGTTAATCAAATAGTTGTTCCATGTTGCCCAGTTGTACCAAACCCAGCGGTAATTCTATATCAGATTCCGCATGATGCAGAATGGTACACGGTTATAGACCTTTGTAATGCATTCTTTACTGTTCCATTGCATCCAGAAAGCCAACAACTTTTTGCGTTCAGATTCCAAGAGTGTATCTTAGCATGGTGTCGTATCCCTCAAGGGTATACAGAGAGTCCATCTATTTTTAATCAGTTGCTAAAGTAATCCTTAGAAATTTTAGATTTACCTGGAAAATCAACATTAGTGCAGTATATTGATGATCTCCTTGTAGCTGCAAAAACACGAGACAACTGTGTGACAGATACCATTACTCTTTTGAATCATTTGACAGATGAGGGACATAAAGTGTCTCCTGCAAAATTACAGTTTTGCAAACAAGAAGTAAAATATCTTGGTCACAGAATCGCAAAAGGAATTAGACAAGTGACGATTGAAAGAATAGAAAAGATCCAAGCAATGCAACCTCCAAAAACACAGAGACAGGTTAGAATGTTTCTAGGAATGGTAGGTTATTGTGGTCAATGGATTAGTGGATTTTCAGTAATTGCAAAACCATTGCAGAGATTGACAAAAGCAGACATTAAAGATCCGATTATCCTAACAGAAACCGAGTTAGAGGCTTTTGAGCAGTTAAAAAGAAGTTTGTGTGAAGCTCCAGCATTGGGAATGCCAGACTATGAAAAAGAGTTTGAGCTGTATTGTAGTGAGAGAGAAGGTTGTGCATTATCAGTTCTGATTCAAAGACATGGAAGACTGAGAAAGCCAGTAGCATACTTCTCAGCGGTTCTTGATCCTGTTGCAAAAGCATTACCAGGTTGCTTAAAAGCGGTAGCTGCAACAAGTGTAAGTTTGGAACAAAGTGAAGGAATAATAATGGGGTTTCCCATAAAGGTTTATGTGCCCCATTCAGTAGAGATTCTCCTCACTAGAAGCAAGACACAGCATTTAACAAGCAACAGATTGACAAAATATGAGAAAGTTATTCTGGGATCAGATAATGTTTCAATTGCAAGATTTGTGAATTTAAATCCTTCCACATTATTACCTGATGGTATAGTAACAAAGATCAGAAATAAAAATGACATTGATCATGAGTGCTTGGATGTTTTAGAATATTGCACCAAGCCTAGGCAGGATATTAAAGATGTTCCGCTAACTGAATCGGATTTTGTTTATTTTGTTGATGGGTCATATTTAAAGACAGAGGAGGGTATTCTGAGTGCAGCATATTTAGTCTGTACAGTTGCAGACGTAGTTGAAGCTTCTTGTCTCGAAGGAATTCGTTCAGCTCAAGTAGCAGAATTGATTGCTTTTATTCGTGCATGTGAAAGAGCAAAAGGGTTAAAAATTACCATAGTGACTGATAGTCAGTATGGGTATGGCGTAGTCCATGACTATGGCCAGCTCTGGTCTCAAAGAGGTTATTTGACTTCTGCGGGAACACCTATCAGGAATGCAAAATTGATAAAAAGGCTGATTGATGGTATTCAGTTACCAGAGAAAATTGCTGTAGTAAAATGTACAGCCCATAGAAAGAGACGATTACATGACAAAAGGAAATGCATATGCTGATGAAATCGCAAAGTTCTGTGCAAAAAATAATATGTCCATTAATCGGGAAAAAGACAATGAACATGTTTTGAACTCACTTACGCTAACATCTGTAGTTGAGAAATGGCAAGGAGTAAAAGATTTACAAGATGAGGCAGATGATGAGAAAAAAGACACATGGTTAAAAGCAGGTTGCAGACAGCGAGAAGAAGATGAGATTTGGGTTTACAAAGATGATAGGCCAGTAATGCCAAACTGCATGATTGCTGACATGGCACGAATGTATCATGGTCCAGGACATTTAGGAAGAGATTCAATGATCAGGTTGTTTAGGCAGACATGGTACAATCCAAAATTCAGGATAATTGCAGAATCTTTTTGTCAGAGATGCTTGATCTGTCAACAGATCAATCCGAATAGAAAAACAGTTGTAAGCTTGGGAACCATACGACGGGAGGGTGGTCCTTTTACCAGGTTACAAATGGATTTCGTTGATATGCCACCCCATAACAGATTAAGATATGTCTAGGTGATAATTTGTCTGTTTTCGAGATGGGTGGAAGCATTCCCAACTCGTCACAATGATTCAGTTACTGTGGCAAAATTGCTTTTAAAAGAAATCATACCTAGGTATGGATTTCCGGTGATGGTCGAAACTGAACGTGGTACACATTTTGAAAACAGATTGTTACAAATGATTTGTGAAGCACTTGGTATCAAACAAAAGCTACACTGTGCTTACAGACCAGAAGCATCAGGTGTTGTTGAACAAGTCAATGGTACAATTAAAAATAGGCTGGTAAAGATGTGTTTAGCTACAGAAATGAAGTGGACTGATGCACTTCCACTTGTTTTGATGTCTCTGAGAAGTACCCCAGATAGAAAAACTGGTTTAAGCCCACATGAAATACTCATGGGCAGAGTCATGAGACAAGCATTTGTTCCAGTTGATAAAATTCTAAGTATAAATGACAGTGCAAATATGGACTAATGCAAAAACCTATCTGACGTGGTAACTTCTGTGTTCCTTCAGGTGGGAACTGAAGTACTTACAAAAGGAAAAGAACAAGCTCATGATCTGTTGCCAGGAGACTGGGTGAGAACAAAGGTTCATCGAAGAAGGAATTGTCTGGTACCCAGGTGGCAGAAGGCAAGACAGGTGATACTAGTCACAACAAATGCAATTAAGTGTAGGGGACTGAAAAGATGGATTCATGCTAGTCATACCATACGAGTTCCTCCACCTGAAAATCCTGACGAGGAAGGTGACACAACAACTGATTCAGATTCTGTAGAAGAACCTGAAAGAAATCCAGATATTGAAGATCGACAAGAAGTTTGAGATCTGGAAAAGGCAAATGCGAATGAGGCATTGAATGAAAAAGATCTAGAAATTGTGATACTAGACTCTGAAAATGATGAAGATCTGCTAGAAAAAGAAGCAGAAAAAGTATCTAATCAAGAAGTAAATCAAGATCAGGAGAGTATTGAAAAGCAGATTGGAAGCTCTGAAAGAAAGAACGAAAATTCTGAAACTGGTGGATTGGAAGTAATTGAAGAAGAAGACGAATTACCAAGTACCAGCTATAAGGATGATGTTCCTAACAGAGTGAAGCTGCCGAGTAAAGAAGTACCTGAATCTAGAGCTGATATCACAGAAAGCGAAACAGACGAAAGTGATGATGAATCCAAAGTGAAAAGAATGAGAAAAAGAGCTTGGAGAGTTGAGTGCAATCTAACTGAGCCAAAGAAGAAACTCTCAAGAAAAGGAGATAATTGGCCAAATGAGAGTCTGAAATTCAAATTAGTGAACCAATCTAAAGAACAGGTTAACCCCTTCGAAGCTAATGACGAGCTGGGCTCGTCATGGCGCTTACCTGCCGTGCGCGGATGACAAGGCCAGCTCGTCATGATTTATGGTGTTTTAATTTTTTCAGCGCAGGACGGGAAAACGCCTAGCAGCCATGTGGTTAATGAAATCTCAAGTCAGAAAAGTGATTCAGATAAGAAAAATCAAGCAGGAAAGAAAATAGAAGTGATAAGCAGTAGAGCAAAAAGGGTGTTAAAGCCTAATCTTAAGTATAAGTCACCTGAGTGGACTTATATTATAATTCCACCAGTAGTAGAAGTGAGTAGTAGTAGCCAAGAAGATATAGATGACAAGCGATAATGATTGATTTTGTTTTCAGTTGAAAAGTTATAAATGACACAAGGTCGGAGAAATTGTGTTAGGTGACACAAGGTTGAAGAAATTGTGTTATCTGGAAAAACCCATTGTAGTAAGACGTAAGGTCGAAGAAAAGCTGTTTGAGGATTCTTTGTTAAAAAAAAAAGTAAAAAAGGGGGGGGGTGTATTTAGTGATTTTAAAATTTTAGATTTTTTTTTAAAGGCTCGTCTCAACGTAAAAGATGCCTAATGCTAACAACAATTCGAGATGTTCTATTTTAAGAAGATGTTGCAAAATGTCTTCAATTTGTGTGATCTTAATAATTTTGGTGTGGTTAATTTTAGCTGTCATCTTTCCTTTTGGAATTGACAAAGAAATGTACAAAGCTAATATGACTAGTAGAGTTGTAGCTAAACAAGATACTAATGATGTAGTAGGTAAGACTAATAAGGACATTGAGCACACACCAGAGATCCACCAAGATAGATCTGTTGGTGATTTTTCAAGTAATACCTTTTCTAGACTTTTATCTGAATATGTTAAGGTGATGGATGTGAAAGATTGTTACATTTGTGTGAAACTACCTGCTTCTGTTTCGGAAGGGGTTACTTATAATATGCTTCCTCTTACTTATGGCATTACCTGTAGTGTAATAGCTAGTTTGCTTTATCGGACAGGACGATTGGAGTATTATTACTCTAATTATGATGAGATTTTTGCAAATTTAAAGGTTGACAATAGTCTAAATAAACTGAAACATGCTAAACAGATAAGGGAATTTTTGATAGTGACTAATGAACTCACATACGAATATGCTTTTAGAAATAATTTAACATGCAAGTTGATAACGGAAGAGAAATCTCTCTTAAACATGGTTGAAGAGAGAAGAGCAATTTACAAGAGGAATGAGATGTTGAAAGAGACCAAATCTAAGTTTTGGCAGAGTGGGGATGAAAAGCTTAATGGTCGAAATGAAAATGCTGCTATTCACATAGATAAACCTGTTAGTGGAAAACTTTGTATAAGAAGAGATAATACTCAATTTGATAATTATTTTGTGGGTGCTAGTCAATGTGAAGAAACTTATCGTATCTTAGGAGGTTGGGGATTTAAATAAGGCAAAGATCCAATTTTTCCTGGAATTTATTTTGTTTGTGGGAACAAAGCTTACTTCAATCTCCCGGACCATTGGTACGGGACTTGCTACGTTGGTTTAGTTTTTCCAAAAAAATTTCATATAGATAGAAATACAGGTTCATTTGAAATTGGCAAACACCTGAATAGGTTCAAGAGGGAAAGTTTTTCAGAAATAATGGGAGACATATTTGGTGTAATACCAATGGTGGGAATAACTCTGAATGCAAATAAGATCAGAAAAGTGTCTACAATTGTTGACAGATTGTCAACGGACACTGCAAGTGGATTTCAATTAGTTGACACAGAACTTCTTGCCATGAGAAGCATGGTAATGCAGAACCGTCTTGCATTAGACATTCTGCTTGCAATAGAGGGAGGAGTCTGTGGGATATTGCATGTCCAACACTGCGGCACATATATTCCTGATAAGAGTCAGAATATAGAAATGTATACAAGAAAGATTAGTGAAATAGTGCCTTTAGAAGATGAACATTTTTCAGAACGTTTGAGCAAAAGATTTGCAGCAATCAGAAACTGGTTTCAAGAGATTGGCAGTTCAATCATTGGGAAAATACTTTATCCTGTAATATTTATAGTGACACTTTTGTTAAAAATAAGTTGCATGCTACACAAGAGAAAGAAATATTTAAGAGAAAAGAAAAGAATTTATAAGCTTGGAAAAGAACAAGAAAAGGAAATAGAATTAAAAGAGTTTCGTAGAGCTCAATATGAGAGTTGTAGACAAACTGCTAAATCTAAGGTTTAGAAAAACTAATACAGTGAATGTTCAAAACAGGATTCATAGAATTAAAATTTTGCTAAAATTTTGGGTGTTGTTTGGTGATTATGAAATCACCAGATGAGGGAGTTGATGGAGCAAGATGATGAATGAAATTTTGTTCAAACTCGCAAAGTTGAACTTCCATAAGAAATGTAACTATCAATAAGCATGTGTTGAAATCATTAACCAACTTAGTTTTAAAAATGCATACATTCAGAAAAAACATGTGGGACTAATTTATATGCTCTATGTTGCAATCGCAAGTGTGTGAAAAATAATAAACTAACCTTGTCTATTGTTTTCGTCAGAATTAAATGCGGTTGATTAGTTAATGGCATGTGCCTATTTGTATGCTTATGTTATGTCTTTTCTGTGGCAAAAGCTTGTGGAGAATCCTTGTGGCCTAAAAGAAAAAGGTAGATATAAATGCTGCTTTGTGTGCTCAGCTAGGTAACATAGTCTAATGGGTTTTTAATTATTAGCAAAGGGGGTGGGTAACAGAATGGGTCACAATTCTCTAATTAATCAATGTTTTGTGTTTGTTTAAATATTAGTTTCGGAGAGAGGCCTTAGGCCTACAAAAGATGGCGTTTCGAATCCTGTCCAGAGAGGAGCCTTGCACAGAAGTGGAAACTTTTACCACGTCGATAATTTTGTACAGTTTAATAAGTTGTGCTAAACGTGCTCCTGGACAGAAGGATTGATTCAAGGACAGGGAGGCGGCAAGATTGCCAAGGCAAGGAAGTCATGAACTGTAGCTCGAATAAAGATACATTTTCGAGGAAGCGAAGTGACACGAAGGCAAAGGACAATAGGGCTAAAGAAGAGCCCGTTCTTGGTTTGAAAACGGTGATGACACGCTATGGTCTGACATAAGACAGCCAATGGGAACTCTGGATGGCAAAGAAATATGAACAATTTTGAGAAGATTAGCTAGTTAGAAAGATATAAAGCCTGGCTCATGGGGAGGAGGGAATCTCTTCTCGTTTCCTGATTCCTGAAGGACGTGACGTGCTGTTGGACTCTTGTCGCACGTAAGGATAGCAGTCTTTAAATATTATTCTTTTTAGGTGGAGAGAGAGTTTTAGACAGGGAGTTAGGGATTGGAAACGTATCTTTTGTTTTAATTCATGCTAACTGATTTATCTTTGAAATGTCAGACTAATAAGTCTTTTCCTTAATAAAATGATGCCTTCACTTTGCTAATAAAATAAAGATTTTGATTTAAAATGCTCTTTTTTTTAAATAATAAAGTTAATAAAAATTAGATTTGAAATGACAAATTGGTCTTGTTTATTCATGATCTAGTTACCATTAGTTTGATCCATTCGCCTTAAGTGACTTAATTAAATGACTTATGTTTAAAATCATGGTAAGAAATGATAAACTGCAGTTGTATATTAATTTGTAAATAGTTTGTGAATAGATCTGAATAATTAGGTCACATGATTCTGTCGCTCAAAAATTGTCTTGTTAGTTTATGGGCCTTAGTAAAGTAATTCATGATTAATGGTGAGTATTGTGGAGATTAGTAGCATTAGTGAGACAGTTTTCCATTAGGAGCGCTGGATCAGAAGAAACTTATAAGTGCCTCTTTGAGCAGCCAGCACAAAGTCCTTCTGAGCGTACTTTTCGGGCCAACACTTGTTACCTGTAGTCCACCAAACAACGTGGACTGCAAACTTCTTTGAAGTTTCCCATTTTTAGGTCAAAGGCTACCAGACAGTTCAGTCGTCTGGTTGTGAAAGCCTTCTTGGAGACATTCAGGAAGCTTTCCTGGGAATGCATTCCAACCATTGCTTGCCATTGGCTTTGTGTTTTGTGAGTCACAGTTACTTGCTTTCTATTTTCTGTCTTTATTTGTTTTAGGCTGTCCAGCATGTCTTTGTTCCTCCTATGGAGCATAGCCTGTTTACCACCTTTCTGACTTGCATTTTGTATCAAAACTCCATTCTACTCCACTCCACTCCACTCCACTCAATGCCAGTCCACTTTACTCCACGCTATGCTATGCTACTCAACTTTGTGCCAAACCACTCTACGCCACTCCACTGTATGACATTCCACACCACTCCACTCTACCCCACTCCATTCGCCACTCAATGCCACTTTACCCCCTTCTACTTCACTCCACGCCACTTAACCCTGAACACTCCACTCTACGACCCTCTACTTCATTCTACTCTACTGTACTTCAATCCACTCTACAACACTCTATTCTATGCCACTCCATTCTACCAAACTTTACTACAATACTCCACGCTCTACAAGCCTCCACTCTATGACACTCTACATCACTCTTCTCGATTCCAGTTTACCCTGCTCCACTCTATGACAGTCTACCCTACTCCACTCCATTACACTCAGTTCTACTCCACTCTGCAACACTCCACTCCATTCCAGGATACAGCACTCTACTCCACTCCACAGTGCTCCACTCTACACCATTCTACTTCACTCTGTGGCACTCTCCTTTATGACACTCCTCCTCTATGCCTATAACATTTGGCCATGTTGTACAGCAGCCCCCCATGTGTACAACATGACCAAAACACATTGACAACGCCAGTTGCTCTCACATAGGCACGACAAAATTGGCTTTGCCAATGCTAGCTTGTCATTTGCTTGTCTTACATTCCCCCGAAGGATGCTTAGCCAGGAAAACAGGCCCAATCTCATCTGTTCTGGGATTGATCACCCATGACACATTCTCAGGGACAATGGGCCAAATCCTTTTACTGTGATCCAGTAGCCCCTGTATTTAGTTTTGTACTCTTCAGAATCCTGGTCTTGTACATCAGTGACCTTTGCTCCAGCAGTCAATGAAATAAATATTGATCTCTGGAAAAAATCTTTTTGTACAGAGTAAGTGAAAAAACTGTCAAAAAGTAAATGACTGTCATTTTTTGCAGATTCACTGACACGAATTGCAGACCACCCTTTTTCTGGGTCAACCTGCACCACTTGCAAAACCTTAACTGTCCCCATGTGTTCGCCTGTCCTCCCCATTCCCAACTCCATAGTCTTAGAAGTGATATTAAGAAGGATTCTGGTTGATAAGATTATCCATGTCTTGAAGAAGCCCCCTAGATAATGTGTTTTATTAGGCTAATGGGAATTAAGAGCTAAAAAGAATAGACAATGTTATGGTAATCCACAGGTCCCCATCCCCTGGACTCTTCAATCAGTCAATTTGTGACAAGGAATAAAATAGTCTAGGCTTGATATATACATATGTCGGAGCCTCTAGGATAGGCGCAAATCTACTCAGGGGCAGATTCCGATTTCGGCCGGAAGGGCTCCAAACCATGTTCGGAGCCCTTCCGACCGAATCGGTCAGTGCCAGCCGGATTCCTTCCCGACCGAGCCATTCCGATGGGATCAGTCGGGAAGGAATCCAACTCGGATTGCGGACGACCGGCTCAGAGAGCCTGTACGCAGTCTGGAAATCCTCCAGTACTCCCCCGGTCGCCTCCGTGCGACCGAGGGAGTGCGATGGCAGCTTTTCACTGCCTTTTTGTGCCAAAAGGCAGTCGGAAGCTGTCTCCGGGGGCCCCCAGCAGGGCCACCATGGGTTTGTGGCCACCGGATGGCGGCCTGGGGGCACCATAGGTGCCCCTCCGTTGATCCCTGCACCCGGTGGCAGGCACCTTGGGTGCTTCACATCTAACAAGGGCTTCAATTGGAATTCCATAGAGCATATTATCAAGCCCATTATCGCCGCTTTAGCTGCAGTTTTCTGTCTCGATAATATGCACCGAAAAGTTTATTATTTTTGAAGCATCAGATGAGTATTTCCTTAACTGAGCCAAGGCTAGTACATTCCACAATTTGGGGCGAAACCAAGAAGATCTTCCTTATGCTGGACTTCTTACTAAATTTTGCCGATTGACTTTGAACTATACATTTACCCTTTGAATTCCAGTTGGCACCAGCTTTTCAACTATTTATTAAGCCTCTTGAGAATTCAATCTTGAAAATAGTAATTTCAGTTTTTAATTGTGTCCAGGCGTTTAGTGTGCATCAATGAAGCAATTTTAACAGTGGCATGGCACTATCAATATGGCAGGCATGTGAAATTAGGTGGGTGAATGGTGAACCATAGGTCTTAGAGGAACCTGTGGTGCATAGTCAGCACGTACTGCACAGTTAATTATTTCATTCTACGATATTAGCTTTATCTTTATTCTAGGATGCTGAGGGAATTGGTGAATATGGAGTAGCAGGGGGCCAGTCAGTGGAACACTTGAAAATCATTTGCTTGTTTTTCAGAGGTCGTGTTGCTGCTCTGATGCGGAAATTAGGTTTTTGGCTGTACAAAGTGTGTGACAGCAACAAGGATGCGTTGGTATCTGCCTCTAAAGACATATTGAGAGTGGAACAAGAGGCAGCTTCACTGAAGAACAGGGTTTTAAAGACCATTCAGATTCAAGCTAAAAGGTTATGATGCTGGAATGTGGTCCCATATTGATCAAAGTGAGTGGATGCTGTCAAGATAGATGTGGACTATGGTTCCTCTGCTCAAATATGGGATTCTCATTGCCCAAGATTGCACTGTTGAACTTAAGGAGAACATACTTTTTCTCATGAAACTGTAAATACCTGTGACTTGTTCCTTTGTTGAACATACATTGGAGTGTATTGAGACCTCTGCACAGGGCAGCCAAAAAGTGTGCATTGCTATCATACTTACCAGTTTTGTATAGTACCCTGCTTCATATGTCACTTCCCCTTTCCAAAAAGTTTTTCCAATTTTCATGTCATTCTGCTGAAGGGGATGAAGATTCAGCATAAATGTTGCTTAATGCCCATCATGTTGCCTGTAACATAACTTCTACTTGAAGTGGGAATTCATCCGTTCCCAGGGGATTTTTCAGGCTGGCGGTTAACCAATATAAAGTCCAAAGTAGTGGTGGAACATGTGCAGAAACAGGTGTAGCAGAGCATACTTTTAGGTGCCTTAGAAGTACCAGCATTTTGTTGTCACATGCACATAGCCGAACTCTAGTGGGTTTATAAACATACACACATACTAGTGACGTAGCAAGGGGGTGCGGGCTGCCCCGGGTGGCATGAGTTTTGGGCGACAAATTCAAAAAGTTTAGATGATGGTCGGAATGCTGAATTAATCAAACATTCACACCCAGTCACAGATCTAAGTTAAATCCATAGTTTCTTTGTATGCCACGCCATTTCAGTATAGACACAGCCATCTGCAAATCAGTCTTGACCCTTCCCTGCACCAGAAGCAAGTTCTGGGACCGGTTTCGGGGTAACACCCCTCATCAGCCAAGCTAGCTTGAATCTGGTGGTGTAGTGAGCACCGGACCTACTTCTGGGCATAACCTTCCCACTTAGGGCAACAAATGCAAAAATAACAGATTAATTATTCAAACATTCTCACCCAGTCACAGATCCGGTTTGAATCCATAGGTTTTTGCATGCCAAGCCATTCCAGATTAGAACCAGTCTTATGCAAATCAGTCTTGACACTGTACACTATGGGAACAGTCCAGCCCGAAATGTCAGCCCAGGTCTTCCCTGGACCAGAAACAAACATTGTGGGACCAGTTTTGAGGTAACACCCCTCATCAGCCAGACCAGCTTGAATCTGGTGGCGTATAGAGCACGGGACCCACGTGTGGGCATACCCTGCATACTTAGGGCAACAAAAGAAGAAAGAACATATGATGGATGGAATGATGAATTAATCAAACAAACATTCACCCCCAGTCACAGATCGGGGTTAAATCCATAATTTTTTGCACGCCACGCCATTCCAGTTTAGACCCAGCCATATACAAATCAGTCTTGAAACTGTTCCCCATTATGGTATCCCCCCCCCACTCTCACCTGTGGCCTTAAGTCGCCAGAACCACCCCGCTCTTTCATGCAGCCGCCGCAGGGCAGCAAATGCAGGGACTGTCACAGGCAGCCGAAGGTCTAGCTACACCACTGACAATCACACAATTCTGCTTTTGATGTCCAGTGTTGCCGTCCTGATCAGGTATCAGGGATGTAGATAATGTACTGAACTCGAAAAATGTTGTGAACCATAAAAAAATCAATGCAAAGGCTTAGCTACAGAAAAGGCAGAAAAGCACAAGTTACTACTTGTGTAACGATATATCTGTAAGAGACATTAGTTAGTGATGTAAATGTAATGTAATGTAAATGTAAATTGATACTTGTATAGCGCACTACTCACCCGCAAGGGTCTCAAGGCGCTTGTACGAATACCGCTGTGGAACCCATCCTGGCTTTACCTGTGAGGCGTCCACTCCTGGGCACCCCCAAGGTGGAGGCCAGGCATCCTTAGCGTTGTGGGGGCCGTTGTGGAGATTAAGCAAGCTATTGCCCAAAGTTGCAGAGTGGGACTCCATGCTTGGAATAGGCACAGAGGCAAGAATTATCAGGTCCGTGGAATTTTTGAGACCAAGACCCGCCGAGGCGGGGAATTGAACCCTGGTCCCAGGCTAGACATCTGCATCAGGGTCTGCCGCTCTAACCATTGAGCCACACTTCTCCCTTACCTTAGAATATCCCCAGGCGTCAGACTGGATCCGGAAATGTTTGCGTAGCAGTACCCTTGCGCGTCGGTAGACGTCATCCGCGGCTCTGCGTCCGTCGTCGGCGTTGTGGGCCCTGTGATGACGTCGTTGGAGTACTTAGACGCCACCTCCGCGTGCTGACGTCGGTTCTTAGACATAGCTTTTCCGCGCCAGAAATGCAGAGCTATGCCAAAAACCAACACTGGTGCCTTGAAACTAGGGCCCTGAAAGGGGATGACCTTAACCCTAGATATCGGTTCGCAGAACGGGGAGGATGGGTGGGTCGGTAAGGAATCTATCACTAACTAATGTCTCTTACAGATATATCGTTACACAAGTAGTAACTTGTGCATCTGAAAGAGACACGTTAGTGATAGATTCCTTACCTTAGAATAGATACCCCAGCAATACCAACCCCGGTGGTGGGTCTGCGAACCAATATTCACACCAGAAAGTCCTGGAGGACGAAATGGCCAAAGAAGCCATCCCTCCGGACTTGGCTGTCCAGGCAATAATGTCTTGCAAACGTGTGCAGCGAGGCCCACGTAGCTGCCTGGCAAATGTCCTGCAAGGGCACTCCTCGGCCCAAGGCAGTAGTAGTAGCCGTGCTCGAGTGGAATGAGCCCCCAGCCCAACAGGGGGTTCCTTCTTAGCCAAGGAGTAGCACGCCTGGATACACAATATGATCCACCGCAAGATGGTCCGCTTGTTTACCGCTTTCCCCTTCTTAGCGCCCACGTAACCAACAAAGAGTTGGTCATCCACCTGGAACTGGCGTGTGCGATCCAGATAGAAAGAGAGCGCACGTTTTGAGACCAGACGGTGGAGCCTCTCTTCCTCTCTTGAGGGATGCGGAGGCGGAAAGAAGGTGGGCAAGGTGATGGATTGCCCGATGTGGAAGGCTGTGACTACCTTGGGCAGGAAGGAGGGCCTTGTCCGCAACACAACCTTGTCCGGATGGACCGAAAGGAAAGGAGGTTTACAGGATAGAGCCTGGAGCTCACTCACTCTCCTGGCAGAGGTGATGGCTACCATGAAGGCAGTCTTCAATGTAAGAAGGCGGCGAGGACAGTTGTGAAGTGGCTCGAAGGGAGCGCACATCAGAAAAGTAAGAACCAAATTCAAGTCCCACTGAGGCATCACAAAGGGAACAGGAGGGAACGTATGTGTGATGCCTTTCAAGAATCGATTAACAATAGGGGACTTGAACAAAGAAGGTTGATCAAGTAGCCTCAAAAAGGCTGAAAGAGCAGAAAGGTAGCCCTTGATAGTGCCCAGAGCAGAGCCCTGCTGGGCAACAGAAAGAAGGAAGAGAAGAACCTCAGAAAGAGGGGCAGAGAGAGGATCCACAGCCTTTGCTGTGCACCATGCCACAAATCTGTTCCACCTGCAGGCGTATACCGACTTTGTGGAGGGACGCCTAGCTGCCAGAAGGATGTTACAGACTTCAGTAGGCAAGTCAAATGGCCTCAACTGTCGCCGCTCAAGCATGGAGGTGCAGACTGGACAGGTTCGGGTGGAGGACCGTCCCCTGCTGCTGCGACAGAAGGTCTTCCTGAAGAGGCAGACGAACCGGGGGATCAACTGACATACTGAGTAGCTCGGGATACCAGTACCTTCGTGCCAAGTCCAGAGTCACAAGGATGACTTGTGCCCGGTCACGCTTGATCTTCCTCAGCACTCTGGGCAGAAGTGGTATTGGCGGAAAGGTGTACAACAGACCGCAACTCCACTTGCGACGAATAGTGTCTCCAAGCGAGTGCCGCCTTGGAAATTCCAACGTGCAGAACTGATGACATTGCGCGTTCTCTTCGGTGGCGAATAGATCTAACCAAGGCTCTCCCCACTGCTGAAAGAGGCCTTGCGCCACGTCCGAGATCAGACGCCATTCGTGATCCATCATGCACCAGCGGCTGAGTTCGTCCGCCCTGGCGTTCAGAGAACCTCCCAGGTGTTGAACCACCAGGCTCACACCCTGATGTTCCAGCCACTGCCATTGCCAGAGGAGCAGAGCCTCCTGGCAGAGGGTCCACGACCCCACCCCACCCTGTTTGTTGCAGTACCACGTGGCGGTGGTGTTGTCCATGAACACCTGGACTACACTCCCCCGGACAGATGGGAGGAATGCCTTCAGTGCAAGACGAATCGCCCGCAGCTCGAAAAGGTTGGCATGGAGCCGAGACTCTGCCGGAGACCAGAGGCCTCTGATCTCCGCCTCTCCCATGTGGCCTCCCGAGCCCTGGAGGGACGCGCCCGTCACAACTACGTGCTCCTGTTGGGGAAGGGAGAGGGATCTGCCTCTGACCTAATCGTGGTCCGTGAGCCACCACTGCAGCTGTATCGCAGTGCCCTCTGAGATCAGGACATGGTCCGACAGGTTGCCCTGATGCTGGGCCCACTGAAACTTCAGGTCCCACTGCAGAGCCCGCATCCGCCAACGGGCGTGATGCACCAGAAGGATGCAGGAAGCCATCAACCCCAGAAGCCGCAGCGTCAACCTGACAAACTCGAGATAAAGGCTGAAAGATTGGAATCAGAGCCTGTATATCCCAAACCCGCTGTTCGGGTGGGTAAACCGCTCCGATGAAAAGGAGCTTCTGAGAGGGGCACAGGTGTGACTTCAGCACATTGATGGAAAACCAGAGCTGGTGCAAGAGGTCTGCCGTTGTCTGGAGGTGGCTGACGACTGTCTGGGGCGAGCCAGCCTTTAACAACCAGTCGTCGAGGTAGGGGAAGACTGAAACCCCTAACCTGCGCAGATGAGCTGCGACCACCGCCATCACCTTGGTGAACACCCGTGGGGCGCTGGTAAGGCCGAAGGGGAGCATGGTAAACTGAAAGTGTTCGTGTCCTACCATGAACCACAGGTAGCGCTGGCGGGCCGGCAGGGCGGGGATGTGGAAATAAGCCTCATGCAAGTCCAACGCTACCATCCAGTATCCTGGGTCTAGGGCAGCTAAGACCTGAGCCAGAGTCAGCATTTTGAACTTCTCCTTCCGGAGGAAGCCGTTGACGTGCCGTAGATCCAAGATAGGGCGTAAGCCCCCTTTGCCCTTCTTGGGTACCAGAAAGTAGTGGGAGTAGAAACCACATCCTACTTCTGGCCCAGGAACGCGCTCGATGGCCCCCTTGGCCAAGAGGGCCAAAACTTCCTCCTGCAGAAGCCGCAAATGATTCCCCGATACGCGGTGGTGTTGCGGTGGCATGGCTTGAGGGGTCGTCTCGAAGGGGAGGGAGTAGCCCCTTCGGACGATCTGCAGCACCCACCTGTCCGAAGTGACAGTGCGCCAGTGAGAGTGGTGATGGCGAACCCTGCCCCCCACTGGCGTCACATGGGCCGAAAAACACGGACTAGGAGGGTTTTGAGGCGGATGCTGCGGGGGAGGGTGTGGACTGGCCTCGCCATTGTCCCCGACTGCCTCCACGGCGATTTCCACGGCCGCCACCGCGCTGGATGTTAGTCTGCGGTGCGTGGTTGGCGGCACGTATGGGGCGTTCCTTCCTTGGCCACAAAAGGAGCGAAAGGCACCCGTTTGCTGGCGCGGGGCCGAGAGGCCAAAGGACTTGGCCCTAGCCCTGGAGTCCTTAAAGCGCTCAAGCACATGGTCTGCCTTGTCGCCAAAAAGGCGACGGCCATCAAACGGCATGTCCATCAGTGTGTTTTGGACATCGGCCGAAAAGTTGGCAGACCTCAATCAGGCGTTGAGTCTAATCTCCACAGTCGTTGCCATCGCTCTACCCAGTGAGCCGGTGGTATCCAGCCCACTCCGTATTAAATATTTGGCTGCATCTCGGCCCTCCACAAGGTCTTGGCCGAGTTTGGTCCGTACCTCCAAGGACACTCTGGCAGCTTTTCCGCAACCGTATCCCACAGAGAGTGAGTGTAGCGGCCCAAGAGGCATGCGGTGTTGGAAGATCGCAGTCCCAAGCTAAGGGATGAGAAGATCTTTTTCCTGTACTGCTCATACCTCTTGGATTCCCTGTCGGGCAGAGCCGACGGGAATGCGGTCTGGGAATTGGATGCCTGGATGACCAGGCTCTCGGGGGTGGGGTGGGTGTACAAGAAACATGGGTCGCCCGGGGCCGGGCGGTGGCGTCTGGCAACATTCCTATCTACGGGCGAACCCGTAGCGGGCCTGGACCAAGTGCCCAAAATAACGTCAGACAAGGCCTCATTAAACGGCAGCAGAAGCTCGGCCGAGCATGACTGCGGTTTAAGGACCTCAGTGAGGAGGTTAGTCCTCACGGCCGCAAGGGGGAGCTCAAGGCCCTGGCTGCCCTCATCAACACCACACTGTAGGTTGCCCCCTCGTCGGAAGCCACGGTAGGAGGTGAGCCAAAACCAGTGTCTGGAGATGTGTCCAGACCACTGGCATCCCCAAGTCCACCTGTCCAGTCCTCTTGAGACTGACACTCTCGAGTCAGAGGAACCTCAGACCCCTCCCAATACTCCTCTTCACCCATCCCCTGATAGTCAGGGTCGTCAAACGATGAGGCCGGTTCATAGAAGCTAAACTCCCCAAGCGCGTTGAAAGCGGCGCCCAGCAGCGCCGTTCCGACACCGGAGCGAGGGAGGCATCGGGGACGGCGCCGCCCGAGGTGACACCTGACGGACTGACGCCGGGGGGGTCGTTAGGTCCACCGACGACGACCCGGATCCCGAAGCGGATCCAGTGGGACCCTGCTGCACCGGGCCCGAAGGCGTCGGGACCCTGGGGCCCTGCGGCGCCGGGCCCGAAGGCGTCGGCGGCATCGATGCCGAAGCACCCGAAGGCGTCGGGGCCGAAGTTGCCAACCGGCTAGGGGTGCCAGACGGGTCCACTGGGCCCGAAGGCACCGCGGAGCCAGTCGGAGGAGAGAGGGACCTCATGGCCATGAGGAAGCGCTCTATCTCCTCCGGCGTGGCGTCTTGCCCAGGGACCGGAGGGTGTGGAGCAGGACGAGGCGCCCCCAACTCCGACGGAGCCGCGTGGGCGGTGCCACCCGAACCCCCGGCCGCGTTGTGAGAGCGTCGGGGGAAGTCAGAAGAGCGATGACGTCTCTTCGACTTCTTGTGTTTCTTACCTGTCGACGACTTCGACCCAGAGGAGTGGTGCCGACTCTCGGAGCTGTGATGGCTCCGACCCCGCGACCTCCCATGGGCCCGGGACCTTTCACGGCGCGGGGCAGACTGCTGGAGTTCGAGTCGCCTACGGGACCGCTCCCGCCTGGCTTTCAAAGACAGGGCCCGGCAGTCGGGGCAGGTCTTGTCATCGTGGTAGACGCAGAGGCATAGGAGACACCGACGGTGAGGATCCGTGACGGACATCGTGCGGTCGCAATCCTCGCAGTGCTTAACAGGCATCCCTAGGAACCGCCCGGAGTCGATAGACTTCGAAAAGATAATGAAAAATGATCCAAAAAGTTAGTCAAAAAATGACTAAGGGTTACTGCTTTTTCCAGATCTGCGCTTGCTGGCGCGGAAAAAAGAAGAACTGACGTCAGCACGCGGAGGCGGCGTCTAAGTACTCCGACGACGTCATCACGGCGCCCACGATGCCGACGACGGACGCAGAGCCGCAGACGACGCCTACCGACGCGCAAGGGTACTGCTACGCAAAAATTTCCGGATCCAGTCTGACACCTGGGGATATTCTAAGGTAAGGAATCTATCACCAACGTGTCTTTCAGATAAACACTTTAGGTTGGAGAATTCTTTCACAAAATAATTTTGCAATAATATAATTGCAAGAACCTTTTTCGTGGTAATTGTGTCATGTATTAAAAATTCGGTGAAGTTGTGAAACTTTTACAACTTTTCAAAATTGATGGACTTTGCCTACTTAGTCGAACTTTTAACACAAACTTTAAAACATTGCTCATCGCTAGTATGGACTTGTGTCTGCTGTGTGACCCAGATGAGTGCAGATAAATTAGGAAGATTGTCTACTGGTGAACTCTGCAATGAGAACGAGATAATACCATGCTATAACGCCATACAGTTTTGCTGGTATCTTGTTTTGATCACGTACATTACATTGCTTTCTGTGCTACTCTCAGTGATACTCAGCTTCTTTTTTTGGTTGAAGCCAACTAGACAGCACAGTTATCTGGTTGCAAAGACACATTGGGGACATGCTTTAATCTGACCTAGAATTGCATTCCACCCATTGTTTACCATTAGCTTTGTCTTTTGTCACTCAAATTTGTATGCTTTCTGTTCGCTGTCTTTATTTTTTTAGGTTGTCCAGCTTCCCGAGGAACATAGCCTTTGTACTACCTCCTGATTGGCTCCTTCTATTCTTCCACCACTGCTTGTGTTTTTGGGAACTCATTTTGTGAAGCACTTCATGAGGATGTTTGTTATATCCCGTCTCTGCTTCTGTTCGCCAACAGCCTTCGCGAGCACTATCTCGGTAGTGCTGAGCACGTCCGTTGGCCGACGCGGTCCCACCCACCCATTTCAACTGCGGTAAAGGGGTTAAAGCTGTCTCACCTTGAATTCTTCTCCCCACCTCCACCACTTTCTCTTTGGATTCTCTAATGCAGGGGTACTCACCCTGTTGTATTCTGAGGACCCCCCACTTAATCATTACTGGAACCCAGGTAACCCCAATGAATAATTTTTGGTTTCCGGGGACACCCACTGAGTCATTACTGGAAGCCGAGTACCCCGGCCTAATCCTTTTTGATGATTTGAACCACAAAACAAAACACAAAAAATACAGAAACATGAACTCATTAAACAAATATGCAATTGCTGAAATACTTTATTTAATTCATAAGATTTAAATTTTATTGGGAAGGTTGGCGTCATTCTAAATTAAATTGAGGTCACTCATTGTCCAAACTATATTCTGTTTGAGGCACTTGCACTGCTCCCAGGAATCAATCTGTGGAGAATAACTACATTTTTTGCCTCCAACTCCTTCCTTCACACTTATACATTTTAAAATTTTCAGTTTTAGATTTTTCTTCTTCATTTATATACATTTTATTGACCTGTTGATATCACTTAATTTTCGAAGTAGTCAGGAACCCCCTGAGTAGAGTTCACAGACCCCCAAGGGCCCCCGGACCACAGTTTAAGAACCACTGCTGCAAGGCGTTGTGTGGATTCTGCAATCCCTTTTACCAGATGCGGTTTTGGTTTTTGCCTTGCTTTGTTAAGCACATTTTTAGGTCTCCACTATTATATCCCGTAAGGGATAAATAGACGAGAGTATAGAGGGCAAACCAAGCTCTGAAATCATCACAGATTGCGTCCAGTTCATGTGGTGCACTCGTGCGGAACGCGCGTCCACATCAATGCCATCAGCCTCCCTCCCACAGGGATCTATTGCTTCCCCAGCGTGCGCAGTGCGCGCTCTGGCTCACTTCTCCTTCCCCCCTAATTACATCCCTGCTTTCACTTTCACGGCCGCGAGGTCGTGAGCTTCACTTCAAAGCTCCCCCAGGCCCTGCTTCACAGTACATAGGAATGCGCATTTCCAGGCCGCTTCTCATTATTTCTTTCGGCGATGTTCGTGTTTTTATTGTTCGTGTCTTTAGCGGCCCTTCTATGACGATACCTGCTGCTCGACTCCCACCTGCTGGTGTAAGTTGGGCTGGCAAAGTAAAAGCAAACCATGGTGGCACTTCGCGAGAGCTTTGCTTAAAGCTTGAAGGCAATCTGCTTCCCCGCCCCCCTGGTGTTTCTGGCTTTTAACGCTCGCTAATCAGTTTTTTTTCCCTCCCACCCTTCCTTTGATGTCCGCCGCGCGTGGCCTCTGCCTGTCGCCTCTCCGTCCTTCACAGCCCCCCTCTGTCATGAATCTAGGCTTAGTAAAGAGGTCTCTGGGTACTAGCGCGCTCTCGATTTTCTCCTCCAAGATGTCTCCTTTTCAGTTTCTACGTTTGAATCTCTCTCGCACACCGCTATGTCAAGTTTTCAATGCATCTTACCCCCTTTGCTTGTCTTACTCATTTCGTTTTCCAGAACTTGTATTGCCTGTCTCTTTTCCTTCTGTGTCCTTTTGTTTCTTCATTTCGCCCTCAGCTGTTTTTTTATTTTTTTACTCTATTGTTCCGTCTTTTTCTTCCCATATTTACCCGATTACTTTTCGCATTCCTTTCATTTGTACGTTCTGCCCTTTTTCCTATGGATTTTTTATTTTGGTCAAACTTTATAATCCTCCAGGGGTTTAAATTCCACATTCTCCTAGCACCTGCCTTTTGCGGTCTTGTTTCTCACGCTACACAGGACAATTTCCTTACCCTGGGCTGTTACACAGGAGATGCTCCCTATGTCTGCATGGAACACGAGAGGCACTTCTGTTCTCTGTCAGGCTGTTCTCTCTCTGTCTGCATGTAACACGAGAGGCACTTCCGTTCTCCTCTGTCAGGCTGTTCTCTCTCTCGGTCTGCATGTAACACGAGTGGCTCTCGGCACTCAGGCTGTTACGCAGGAGGTTATACCTATGTCTGCATGTAACACAAGTGGCTCTCGTCGCTCAGGCTGTCACACTGACCGTTCTCTCTATGTCTGCATGTAATACGAGGGCACTTCCGTTCTCCTCTGTCAGGCTGTTATCTCTCGGTCGCCTCTCCGTCCTTCACAGCCCCTCTCTGTCGTGAATCTTAGCTTACTAGTATTTCTGATTCTAATGATATTAGATCCTAAGTCCGGTCAAGCAACAACATCTGACTGGTTTACTACACTTGGAATAGCTCCACCGACCTCATCAAAAGAGGAACTTTGGATTCTTTTCAAAACGAACATCACCTTTCCCCTACAAATAAACACTGAGGTAAAGGGCGTGAATAAGTAGCATTCCCTTCAATGGAAAAGTCTCCCACTCAGCTCAGAATCAGACATGGGTTGTTCTGAAGAAAATGGAACATGGTTACGCACCCTTCCTGATTGTATGATCACTTTTCCTTCAATCTGTTCATCTACCGATCACCACTATGAAGTTGAGGTAATAAAACATGTAGCATCATGCAATACACCTCAATAGAGAATTACTGAAGGGCTTGAGGAAGTGATGCAGAATAGGGTACTAAGTGTACATAAGCTGATACGCTTATTTTTAATTGAATTACTGATGTCAATAAGAAACTTTCAGTGAATTTGCCCTTTTTTATAGCACTCATCAGTACGGCCTTTAACTACGCATTCTGCCGTGAATTGGTTTAAATATACACTAAATATGCATTCTAAAGGCTGACACCATGCCCTATATTGTGCCACATTGCTTTTCTAGATACCACAAAAATAAAAGTATTCAAATGCAGGCTTCGCACACCTGTTCATTGGACGCTGTAAGAAGAATCCAAATACACGAAATTTGCAGGCTATCTATAAAATGGACACTAACTAAAGAATATCTGATTAATTCATGTAAACATTTTATGTAGTATTTTGACCCTCCTTTGGGATCCTTTACGGCTACAGTAGAGTTCGGATTAATCATAGCACCACCACAGCATCACTCAGCACCACCACAGCACCACCACAGCCCCACTCAGCATCACCACTCAGCGCTACCACGGCATCGCTCAGCACCACCACAGCACCATTCAGCGCCACCCCAGCGCCACTCAGCGCCACCACAGCACCACTCAGCGCCACCCCAGCACCACTCAGCACCACTCAGCGCCACTCAGCGTCACCCCAGCACCACTCAGCGCCACCCCAGCACCACTCAGCGCCACCCCAGCACCACTCATCACCACTCAGCACCACCACAGCGCCAACCCAGCACCACTCAGCACCACCACAGCACCACTCAGCGCCACCACAGCACCACTCAGTGCCACCCCAGCATCACTCAGCACCACCCCAGCACCACTCAGCATCACATCACTCAGCGCTACCCCGGCATCACTCGGCATCACTCAGCACCACCACAGCACCACTCAGCACCACCACAACACCACTCTGCACCACCACATTATCACACAGCACCACTCGGCGCCTCCACAGCATCACTCGGGGCCTCCACAGCATCACTCTGGGCCTCCACAGCATCACTCGGGGCCTCCACAGCATCACTCGGGGCCTCCACAGCATCACTCGGGGCCTCCACAGCTTCACTCGGGGCCTCCACAGCTTCACTCAGGGCCTCCACAGCTTCACTCGGGGACTCCACAGCTTCACTCGGGGACTCCACAGCATCACTCGGGGACTCCACAGCATCACTCGGGGACTCCACAGCATCACTCGGGGACTCCACAGCATCACTCGGGGACTCCACAGCATCACTCAGGGACTCCACAGCATCACTCAGGGACTCCACAGCATCACTCAGGGACTCCACAGCATCATTTAGGGACTCCACAGCATCACTCAGGGCCTCCACAGCATCACTCAGGGACTCCACAGCATCACTCAGGGCCTCCACAGCATCACTCACGGCCTCCACAGCATCACTCAGGGCCACCACAACATCACTATGCGCTACCACAGCATCACTGAACGCTACAGCATCACTCGTCGCCACCACATCATCACTCGGCACCATCACAGCATCAATCTGTGCAACCATTCAACAACAACTGGTGCAAATATGTTCTCTCAATGTTTCAAGCTTTATTACAAATGTCACAAAAAGATGTTAATATTCCACTTCTGTTCTTGGATTTTCGTCACAATAAAATACACTGAACATAATCTTCACAAAAGTTATTTACAAAAGTTTAAGCTATTGCCATTATAAATTACAATCACTTTTATTTAAGTATTATTTAAAAAAATGTAAAGCCATTGTTATTTGTAATATCAATACATCTAAGTCACGTAAATACAAAACATGTTGCATTACAAATGTTATAGGTGTCACATTTGCGAAAGTTATAACTATTGGCATTGTAAATGACAAAGCTATTAATTTAGCTATTTTCAAAAACAACACATAAAAAAATTGTCATTTACAAGATCAATAGCTCAAACTTTCCTAATGCGAGACCTATTGCATTGCAAATGCTTGTTATGCATGAAAGTGTATGTTTTGTTTTCAAGGGTGCTTTTCACAGGGTTTCTCCTTTTCTATCTGCCACAGCATGCTTTCCACTGGGATGCCAGACGTTTCATTTTGTTTTTACAACTGCTAAGATTTGTAGGTCAATTATCCAGTGAAGAGAGCATGTTGGTATATTTATTGCATGCCAACAAACATACCTGGCGCATTTGCTGCTTGACCATGGGCCTGAATAGACAGTATAACATAAATTGTCCAAATGTTGGCTGGTAATAAAATGTGTTCCTCTAAAATGAAAGCACTCGAGCACATGTTTTTATTTCTTTGGGAAATCTACTAATACTTTGCAGTAATTAACAGTTCTATTTAGTTTTCTATTGTAATGCCTTTCTATAGGATGCTTATGTGCTGTGCGCAGGCATTAATTTGATCTCCTGAAATGTGCTTTCTACTAAGCACAGCTCTTTAGCATAAGTTGGATAAGTGATTTATTTTCATTTATTGTTTGGCAATTGAATATGATGAGTATTGCCCTTCTGCATTTAATAACAATTGTATAAATGCATATTGTTTGTTTTCATAACCTTGGCCACTTTCCTAACGCAAATGTATTTCACGTGTGCTATTTTGTAAGCTTAAGGAAACAGGCTTTTTGGAGGTTCACCCCACACACACCCACATACAACCACACCTTTTGCCCCCATTTGGACTACTAGCTGCTGTTTTTTTCAACTTTGAGAGTGCAGTGAGGCCTGCTAACCAGACTTCAGTGCCAGTGGTCTGACCCATCACTTAAGGTATGTCAAATTGGATGTCCTCAGTTGGCAACCCAGGGCATGTAAGGCAGAGTATCGACCAAGGGCTGCAGCAATGTTTGTGCCACCCAGAGTGTGACAAATGACACATTGGCTCTGTGCCTGCCACCTCAGACTGGAAGGGCAGTGTTTGCACTGCTATTTCGACTTTGCCTTTTAAACTAATGGCAAAGCCACCACGTCTCTTAATGATATATGCAAATCCCCCCTTAGGAAGGCCTATAGAGCTCTATGACAGGGAGCTATGTTTTAGGTAAGACATATAGATTTATATGTTTTATCAGCAAAGCCTGTAATGTTTTTGTTTTGCTGATGACAAGTCAGAACCCCCATTGGCTAGCACAGGGTTACTAGCTGGCACCCCTGCCTGGCTAACTCTATAATGAGACTATCTAACTGGGTGCTGTAAGGTATCAAATGTATCATGACATTAAATCCGACTTGATGCACAAGTCACAATTAATGATAAGCAACTTTTAGAAAGTTGCCACTCTGTATCCCAGTTGGTCCAGTGGCCTTGCACAGGCTCTGACATTCGGACAGCTTACTGCCCGCCTGAGGAGATGTGTGAACCACTCACAGGCTTAGGAACAAAGGCAGTTGCCGTAGAGTGAGATGGGACTTCCTCTTTTAGCCCAAAAGGCCAGCTTCAAAGGGGAAGCTGCCTTTGCGGGTCGCTGGTGACACACCTGAGCAGGCTTCCTTTTGTTAATGCAGACAAGATTGAGACAGGCCCAGAGGGAAAGCTCGTCCCCAAACTGGTTTTCCTATGAGCGTGTATGCCTTAGGTAGCCACACCTCTGGTGTGGGTCCCCAAGCTCCTCATAGTCGAGGGAAGGTTCAGACATCTTGAGAGTGGCAAGAAAAATGTACTTTAGGATCGCCAAATGCAACACATCAGTGTACTTTTGTCACCAAATAGGAGGGGCCTTTCTAGCTGATTGACCTGAGACCACGTTGTCCCCAAGGGGCACTTTCCTGGGATATAATGGGCACCCCATGTGCCCTGAACCTTTGATCTTGTTGGATTTGAAGAAAGGACCAAAGAAGGACTGCCCTGCTGCCTTTGAAACTGCACAGAGAGGCTCTGCCGTCAGAAGAACCGCACGTGTCGCATTTTGGCCTAGTAAAGTTTCGACAGTGCTTACAGCTCCTGACCTGGGTAAAAGTTGATTCCCAAAACCAAGTCAAAGCAGTGACTCGAAGGATCAGTCAGCTGATCTCCTAAAACCAGCTACAGGGAAACAAGAGCTGAAGCAGTCCAAATCGGCATGTTGGTAGCCGCCACAGAAAGTTTGCTGTTACCTGCAGACGGGCATACAAAGTGACTGTTCCTCGATGGCCAAAAGATGCATCCGAGTCCTCTGGACCCTGGAGTGCGATCAAAGTCCAGATGCGTCAACCAAGAGGGACACCAGCCCCTCCAAAGGATTTTGCCCCAACTGCGGTGCAAGAAGACCATTAGCCCAGCATCGGCTGGCCAGCTACTGCAACAAAGAGAACTTCGAGGGACCCTGACCTCTGTGGCCAAAGCCACCCCATACCACTCGTGGACTGAGGACTCACCACAAGGCACCCCTGTTGACCGCCCCTCAATCGGAGCATCAATTCAACTGCAACCCCAACAACGGGACCACTTCATTATAGTCTATGGTGGTCATCCTGTAAAGCTTGAAACTCTCCTTAAAACGCTCTGGTGGCCAGGTAACTGTCCAAAGCATCCTGTCTGGCCCCCTGGGCCTCCATTCTGTCAGATTTGGTCACCTAAGCCAGGCCTGAGTTGTCAAACTAACTCTTTCAAAATTTTCAAAAGTTTACAAACTTTTTGTTGACTAAGGCTTGTTTGCAGTTACATTTAAAAGTATTTATAATTTAAAAGATCTGTATTTCTAGAACCCCACGCTGGATTTTGATCATCAAGGTCTCTACAAATTCATAAAATATGCTCTATTCTTATAAATTGTTGTTGTGGCTCTGTCATTGTGTGACTTTCTTATTTCGTTGTTTGGCACTGTTAAATGCTTTACACTAAGTTCTTTTGTCAAGTCTTGCTGTTTGAAGCCTCAGCTAATCAGGGTTGAGCAAAGATGATACAAACAATCCTGACTGGACCCAAGACAGTTTTTGCAAATGTATTCTGGGAAAAGTCCACACAGCCATATCATATAATACACCCAAATCCTCTCAGTAAGAAAAACATGAATCTTTCCTAATAGGCATTGGACCCATCATCTAAGGAGACCATGACTGTTTGTTTGAAAGCCCATGGCTTCATTAATAAACCAGACAAATTGGATTAAAAGGAACCCTATATAAAATATTATATATTGTAGACCGTTGGAGCCTACAGTAAATACCAGATCATTGGTCTTATCTGCCTCATGTCCCTATGCATGTTTATTAGGTTGCATGCCTTTACTACACATACTGTACCAAGCATGCCTTTACCACACAAGGTAAGAATATTTGAGGAAAGTATAATATATATATATATATATAAATATGTACGCTCTATCCAGAAGGATTTGAAGCACTCTGAGGGTTTAAAACTATTTATTCAAAGCAGCTCTCCAGATGCATTTCGGCGTGGTGCCTTCTTCAGTGTATGAACTGCTGACTTTTTGATACCTGGTGTCCCATTGGCCTTTATTTCGAAACCCCAGTTCTGATTGGTTGGATCAAGACCAATGGAAGGGCTGCATCTTTCAGAGTGTTCCCGGCTGTGGCGTGCTCCTGCATTCACAATCGCACTCGAAAGAGTCCCTCATTACGCCTGTATGGCAATTTCTATATAAGAATGGTGGGCAAATTCAATGTCTAAAGTGATGCGTAGCACGCTCAGTATGCCGTATTGTGCAGTCCCTGTTGGCCCCTCGCATGGGGCGGTGAGTTCTTTATGCACCAGGTATTCCCCTCGTCGTCAGCCGCTGACAATCAAAATGGATGTTGCTGCGGGCGTCGATCATATGGATTGGCGTCCCTGGGCTTGCGTTGCCCAAGACCTATAGGTGCAGGGTAGTCCAAACAGCGGCGGTTCAGGCGGTAACAAATACATGCTCCAAGGTCCCACCTCAAAAGCCGCTGAACTCCGAGGACGGGTGCTCCATATGCGAAAGTGGGTTCTTGCAAAAAATGTACGCTCTATCCAGAAGGATTTGAAGCACTCTGAGGGTTTAAAACGATTTATTCAAAGCAGCTCTCCAGATGCATTTCGGCGTGGTGCCTTCTTCAGTGTATGAACTGCTGACTTTTTGATACCTGGTGTCCCATTGGCCTTCATTTCGAAACCCCAGTTCTGATTGGGTGGATCAAGACCAATGGAAGGGCTGCATCTTTCAGAGTGTATATATATATATATATATATATATATATATATATATATATATATATATATATATATATATATATATATTTTCACTGAAAACACTCTGAGTCTGAGGACTCCCAGCACAAGGTGCCGGGGCACGTGGGTGGACGTCTCGGTACTCCGCATACACACTTCAAACAATTCTCCTTAATCCTTTCTTGAATCATGGAAAGACAGGAGCCACTCCAGAGTAATTGCTGTGTCAGTGCTTTATTGTTCGTAGCAGAGAAAGTGATTTGTTTCGACGCGCAACGGTCAGTGCAGGTAACAGCGGTGGGGCCATGTAAGGGGGGATTTCGAGGGACGATGCAGAGGAAAAATGAAATAAATAATTAATTCTCCCTCAAAATCTCCCCTTACACGGCCCCACCACTGTTACCTGCACGGACCGCGGCTGGTTTTGACCCACCCAGGTCTTGATCTCATAGATCATGTGATCAAGACCTGGGTGGGTTGAAATGTGCCAGTTTCTCTGATACGAAGAATAAAGCACTAACATCAACCACTCTGGAGTTGCTCGTGTCTTGCCATGATTCAAGACAGGAATAAAGAGATTTGTTGGAAATCTCTTTAATTCTCCCTCTCTCTCTATATATATATATATATATATATTTCCTCATTAAATTGTCCTTGGCTGAAAACGCAGTCCACAAAAGACGAATTACAAGAATTATTTATTTCAGACAAAACCAGCATTCTTGCATTTTAGTCATTCCTTCGCCTTAGGGTTTTGGAGCACCAGCTCCTTGATCACGGGCATGCTTGTTAATTCACAGTACTGAAGAAAAGGTAGTGCTCCCTGGATGACAGTTATTTTTCCCTCCAGTGGGCTTTCTCAGTATAACCAACTCGTGTTGCATGCTGGAGATTGTAGTATCTTAGCCTCGAATAAATTCCTTGAGTAGGATCTATGTAAAAAAAAAAATCACATTAATTTTTGTTACCATCAGTGGCCCATCAAAATTGCAATTGCTAGTCAAATTATGCTGGTCTTTTGTTCCATAGGAAAACTCCGGACAGTCTCAGGCTCTCATGGCCACCTCTCGATTCAGCCAAGGACAATTTGATATAAATATAATGGCAGTAGCGCCTCTGAGACTCAAGGAACAAAGAATCAAATCCTCCCAACCTTGGTACAATTAAAGCCTGAATGAGGAAAAGAGAAGTCTTAGACAGTGGGAGCGAAGATTGAGATAGGAAGCCTCAACATTACTTCTAATCTAAGTACTTAAATGACGAAACAGCTACAAAAAACACATCTGAGAAGCCAAAGCATTGTACTTCAGAACCCAACTAGACAATGCAAGGAATCGCCCAAGAGGACTGTTTGAAATTGTCAACCAACAAACTGGGGCACACAATGTAACCAAGCTCAGTAATAACATAGTGGAAAAATGTGAAGCGTTCTATTCATTTTTCAATGAAAAGATCTTAGAAATCAAAATGGAAATTCAACCCGACAAACATAGTACACACAACAGTATAGTCAATGATCGCCATCCCGTCAATGACTCTACATTCCAGGTGGTGGACCCAATGAAGAATCTCCCTTCCAAGACCAAAAATCAAGCTGTCAGGAGTGAGTTCAAAACACTAACTGAAGAAGATGTCCACAATATCTTACTATCTATGAAACTAACTTCACATTTCAACGACCCCATCCAATCCACAACACTAACGGAACTAAGTCACCTCTTCTCACCTATACTAACGAAGATTGTAAACTCATCGCTAAAACAAGGCAGTATCCCAGAATGCCTTAAGGGGCAAGTGACACCCCTCTTGAAAAAAGTGGTGCTGACCCTACAATCCTGAGCAACTTTCGTCCTGTGTCAAATATCTCCCTCCTAGCAAAATTGATGGAAACGTGTGCACAACCAACTGAGCCAGCACATTAACCAATTCAACCTACTCAGCAAATTTCAATCAGGATTTAGAACAGAACACAGCACTGAATTGGCCATTGTTCGCATAATGGAGGACACTCTTAAGATACTAGACAACAACGACTCTTGCCTACTCATCCTCCTAGACTTCTCATCAGCGTTTGACACAGTCAATCACAACATCCTACTAAAAGTACTAGAAAACAGAATAGGGTTGTCTGGGGGAAAATGCTCTCATGGTTTGCTTCCTTCCTGCAGACTCGCTCAAAACACATCAAACTAGGCAACTCATTCCCTGACTCTTCACCAGTGAGGTGCGGAGTCCCTCAAAGTGAGACCATTTCCCCCACACTCTTTAACCTATATATGGAACCACTAACGGAAATCATCAATTAATCAAACATTGCATACCACATGTATGCAGACGACACACAAATATACTTCAAGAAATCTGAAGTCAAAGCTCAGTCCTGGTTCTCTCAAACCAACCCCAAGCTGAACTCTCTTAAAACAGAATATCTTCTTTTCAACCAGCAAAAAAGCTCCACACTCAAATATTGGAACAAGCACCCAGACACCCTCAATTGCAAACCTACTATTATTGACTCCACGAAATCACTTGGAACAACATTAGACAAAAATCTAAACATGATAACTCACATCAGTGCTACCATGCACAGTGCGTCATTCAAACTCATGTTATTGAAGAAATTAAAACCATTTCTGCCACATACAGACTTCGAACAAGCCGTACAATCACTAGTTGTCTCCAGACTAGAATGTGGTTCGACAACCCTGTCAGGTCTGCCCAAAATGAGAGCAGCTCCACTCAAACCAACTCTTAATGCTGCAGCGAGACTGGCAACAGGAACTATACTCTGACCGCATCACCCCATCGCTTAGATTTCTAGACTGGCTTTCACTCGAGGAAAGAATCCAACTGAAAATTGGCTGCCTCACACACAAAGCATTACTTTTAAGGAACTAAGTTACCTGGCAGGAAAGATTTGAATCTCCGGTGGCAGCCGCTACCTAAGTGCAAACTCTCTCAGGCTTGAATCTCCTAGATTCCGAAAACAAAAAACGTACACACGCTTCTTCTCCGGGTCGGTGCCAAGGATCTGGAACTCAGTATCACCCAAGGTGCGTTCAAACCCATTGACCCACTTTTTCAAAAAAGATCCTAATGGAGATTTTTAGAGAGGAAGAGTCTGGGTATACTTTCAATAGGAATATGTTAAAAGCCTTTGAGGTTTCACATTGCAGTGTTGCACTTTTACAGGAGTGGTCTCCAGTGCTCTTGAAACTGTTTTAAAACATTTGGCCCCTAGAATCAGCTATGAAATGGATAAAGTTCATTGCATTCAACTTGAAGCATTATAAAGCGTTCACAGAAAAGTATAGAATTTAAAACTTATGCTCCCCCTTTACGATTTCAACTAGAGCACAGGGTAAGGCGCTGTATCCTGCTTTTATGTTTGGGTATACGCCCATTAGTAACATATTTAGTCAGTTGGGACGGTACAAATAACTTTAAAGACATGTAAATTGTGCAAAGATGGTCGACAAATTTGCTTCACGCTTTATTAATCTGTCCTAATGCGAGTATGGTAGAAGCTCAATGACGATATATCACTCCAATTAAACTAAAGTATAATGCTATTTTAGCTCATGATTTAATTATGTTGTGTAACTCTCCAGTCAATTAATTTGTATGCCATAACTTGTTTAAGTTTTTAGAAAGTTTCTTGAAGCCGTTCTAAAGGTAAAGCGCACAATCTTAACATTTTTATTTTTTATTTGATTGAATGTTGTATAAGTAGACGATAAAACAATATTACTTTTCTAATCTATAATGTGTCTTAAAAGTTTTACTATTTTAATTATCTTAACTCAATAATAATAATTTTATATCTGTATTTGTTGATCTCAGTTGAGGTCTGAATCAAATATTTTACTACTTGCTATCCTATTGAATACATTTCATTTCATAGACTTTCGCAGAGCCCCTCCCTGGGGCGCAGCAGACATCACAATATCAGCAATTTCTAGATTGGTCAGAAGCACTTCGTTCACAGGAGAACCCCACTAAAACATTGCTCCCCTGGTTACCGGGATCTGAATAGTTTCAGAGCAGTAGCAAAATACCCACCATGAAGCTAGATTAGTGCCTATTAATGGAATGGCGGACGTTTGTGATATCCGGTGCAACAGCCTTCTGTGTCTTTTTACTTTTGATGCACTTGTCCATGCCTATGTTTTTGTTCAATCACCCCTATGTACAGCGCTCTGATACTCTTGGGTCATGTGCGCGCTTTATAAAACCCTAATTTAAAAAAAAAAATATATATATATATATCCATCAATGTGTCTGCACTCCACAGCAGATCTAGCAAAATGCATTTTTTAATTCAGAGTTCTTTGTTTGCCTAATGCGTTTCGGAGCACAGCTCCTTGTCCAAAGGCTGCTAGGGTGCACGCAGACATTATCAAAGGCAAAACTTTTGAGCACATTTCAACTGACTTGGTAGGTTTCACAGGTGAGTCAATTGGTGTTCATGCTGGGATATGTAGTCCTTACAAGAGATAAAACACTGTCTGAAAGGGATTAATTGTTGAACAAAAGTGCTGGTATGCGATGTTCTATATAGTATTTCCTAGTACCACAGATATGCTACAAACACTGGTGGGCGGGTGCCTCCATCCATGAGGGTGGAACTCCTGTAGAATGCAGGTCTCCAACAGAAAGTAAGACAGGCACTCACAGAGTGTGCTTAAAGTGCTAATTAATAACATCAATAAACAGAACAGATGTGTTTCGGCAAAATGCCTTGGTCCCTATGTGTGTGTGTATATTACACACACATATATATATATATATATATATATACACAAAAAAGGAGAGAAATCTGGGTAGTTCTCAAATTTAGGTGGAAAGCAGCTCCTGTTAGAGCACTCAACACCAGCGACATTCTAGATCTGCTCACCTCAAATGTCTGTTTTTCTATCAAAGTTTTGTGTGTGTGTGTGTATATATATATATATATATATATATATATATATATGTATATATAAAAAATTACCTACTGGCGGTTGCCAGTAGGTAGCTATAATTAGGGCTCCCGATTTTATGGTATTCATTTTTTAAATATTTGTCTCTATCCATTTTTATTTTGCCAACTTTATCTGTATTTATCCATATTTATTTTGTGTTTTATGGATAAATGAAGTTGCAATACTGTGCATTTCCATATTTATTTAACTGATGGGGCACACTCATACTTTGATCTCAGTTGTGTTTTAGCCATTTAAGCTGCAAAATATTACATAGCAATACATCCACTGGTAAACATTAGCATTATACCACAAATGTGTGTTGACATATGCGGTCATTGAAAGACATTGCTTCCTGTTTTTTTAATTTCCCATGATGCCCATCTGCTTAGCTGTTGGCCTAAAATTTATGAGCAGCAGAACAGAAAGTCACTTGAAAAAAAAACAATTTTCTGTATTTATCCACTAAAAAACAAAATGCAGACAGATAACACATTGTTTTCGGTCTGTATTTATCTGTATAAAACCGAAGAAACAGGAAACTGGAAGCCTTAGTTCTAATTAGGACCTAGTTTCTGTAGGAAAAGTTATTTTTGCTTTGTTAATAATGCTGTTTGACGAATCTTCCCAAAGTTTTAAAAACTAGTTTGCCTCTCACTTCAGCTGTTGTCTTAAATGTTTCAGGATGATCTGTCAAGCAGGGGCTGAGAAAAAGGGGATCCCAAAACAAGTTTCCCCCATGCAATTTCCCATAGGGATTCTAGACACGACTATAGCCTGAACCATGGAATGGAATTGCCCAGAATTAGGCAGAAAGCTAGCTCTTGGTCCAGAAAGAGCCCTTGTGATTTGGTGAAAATCTGTTTAGTAGTTTTAGAGTTATTAAAGAAAATAGACAATTGTATATCTAGGGACACAGAGGAAATGGGAATTACTCAGATCTCATGCTGAGTCCCAAGAACCAACTTTCCAAAAATAAACAAGGGGGCAGGGCAGAAATACCCTGACCCCCAAATTTTTTTTTTTAAATTTTACTCCAAAATCACGGAATATCAGCAAATCCGGTAAAATAAAAAACATGTCAATAAAACAAGCGCAGTTGCCACATTGATTTTCTATATGCCCCCTATGTGGGCCAGGTCTCGGGGGCTGTATTTATTTTATATAATTTGGGGTGGGAGCGTGTGCGGCCCCCTCCCTAGGATGATTTTACCCCCTGGGAATCGCCACCTCACCGGGCCATTCATAAAAAAGGAGAGGGGGCTGCCTCCCTCTTTAGTTCTGGCAAGATCCAGTGAGTAGGGTCCCTGGGGCATGCCTCCCCTGTCCCCCTTTAGTTACAGGCTAGGCCCTACACAGTAATGAAAAGGGAAATTTTAGAGGTTACCTAAACCAGGATGAAACCACAGATGGGTACGAAGAAGTTTTGAAGGCCCTCTGTTCTACTTGGGATTGTACACTATTACAAAACAAAGTATGATCAATTTTGGTTTAAGGCAGTGGCTCTTAACCTTTTGATTTCTGTGGTCCCTCACTTAGTAACTACTGGAATTGGGGGCCCTCGCTGAATCATTATTGGAATCCAGGGACCCTGGCTTATGTAATTTCGTGGATTTGAACCTCAAAACAATACCCTGTAGTGTAGTTCCTATATTCCTAATAGGCTCTGCGCATTGGAATAATATATCCTGTAGTTTAGACGTAGGACCGAGGTCGTCTAGGTCTCTACCGAATATATTAAACTTAATTGTGAGTGCCAGCTAGCTCAGAGGTCACTAGAAACTTTCTCGAATTCACAAGAAGGGCTTAGTGTCTGACAACCGTATAAACATGACAACTTTGTTTCCCAAGAATAAGAAATCAATCTCTAAGAGTCGCAGAAACAATAGATAACTATTTTACACAGTCAGTCGTGCATGCTTCATTTCACCAGAGGAGCTGATAAAATAGAGACAGGCGTTTTCAATAAAAGTATTTATTGAACAGTCTTCTTTCTCAAGCATAAGAAATGTACTGCTATAATCTTAATACTGGTTATAAAGTACAGGGCATATAATACAAAAAGTATTATAAAGTAGTACTGTAAAAGCATGATATGTTTTGTAAGCCATAAATTGCCGTAAAACATAAAATACATAGTGATAAAATAATGACTAAAATTACTCAACTGGTGTTTCTAAAATACGCCTACCCCGGTGTACCTAACTTAGGTCTAGTAAAATGGAAGAAGTGAGGAGCAGCTTAAGTTTAGTATTTCTCTGCCAAGAATCTAACCAAGAATTCTCTAAGGGTCAAATCAGCTCCGTACCTTGGTTTAGAAAGGAGGAGGTCTTGTATCTCTCTCTCAGGACTCTATTTCCCAACAACCCGCAAGGGTAGCCTGGAAACACTGGAGCTGGATTTCTCGGCAGGAGAAAAGACAGTGTCTCTCAGTGCGTCAGCTGGAGGGTCGGCTCCTTCGGTACTTGCTGCTGCAGGGCGTCGGGCAGGTAGTTAGTAGATCTGCTCCAAACCACCGCGTGTTTGTCTGGGCAAATGTAGGCATATTTATACTTTGAAGGTGCCGAGTTTGACGTATGATTGGACTTAACGTCATCAAAGACTTAGTTCTTCGAAAACTCCATGATTTCCTAGATAAATTAGTATTCACTCAAGGGGAAGTCCCTAGCTGCTGAAGGCGGGTTTCTCTAAGAAATCGTTGTTGATTCTTGGAACTTAGTGGAAGTAGCCATGCCGTATTTGGGCTGCATAGGCTCAGTCTAAATATGGTAATGATTTCTATGCCTATATAAGGATCGGATAATCTATACCTATATAAGGGCATGAATCGGGAAAATTTACACTAGGGTCCTAGATTCATTTACAACACCCACTCCACAATTTTAACTTCAATAAAACAAAACGTATAAGCACTGAACATATCTGAGGCTAGTGTTTAGAATCCCACTCAAAATACAAAATACAGTTTGTATTTGAAAAGGCTTGTTTACATGAAACTAGTATAAATTGTATGAAAAAGACAGCCCGCAACAGATATGAAGCATGGTATGAGAGCATACATTCTAGCACAAAACATAAAATTACATTCATGAAATGTCTCTTAAGTTTTACAGAAAAGAAATCGAGACCATCCCATAGTATTTAAACCGTTTTGTTATGATGATTAGGCCAAATATTGTCATTTAGGAAGTTTTTCAAAAGAAATCTTGTTCTCTAAGTATAGTTCTTCTTTAAGCAGATTACTCTGTGCCAAAAGTTCTATTTTGGAAAAAGTTCAAATTGATATTAGTTTGTTTTTAAAAAATGAAGGCCGAATTTCAGAGTTCAGGGAACGCAGTGTGCATGAATCAAAAGTTATTCTCGGAGTCAGGAGAAAACATCAGATCGTCTAGGCTGGTAAAGAAACAGTCTACCGTAGTAGGTGAAAGTGGAACCACTTCAGTTAGCAGGTCAAATGTGCATAGATGAGGATCACTGCCGTCAGCGTTTGATGCATTAGCAATGTCCACAATAGGTGGTACCTGTGTGCCTGTAGTTTCTCGTATCTCACTCTCAGTTAGACTTGCCGGTGGGACCTCAATGAAAGCAGTCATCAGAATGGGCAGCCGTTGGGGGCAACACGATGCATGAGTCGTTACCGGACCTAGCAAAGCATCAATATCCGATGGCAGGACTGATCGTAGTGTAATACAAACAAACACGCATTCCTCTCCGCAAAGCAGGCATTGCAAAAAAGGTAAGATGCAATCTTGCCAGATTGGTCTGAACGACAGAAACCAAGTTGTGTTCAGATCTCTTAAACGAGCCAAGCCAAGAATCTGTGAAATTCTCTCACGATACCTCATGGCAAGGAGGCATTGTTCAATGGTAGTGTGGGTGTTGCTGGTGACTGGACTTGCCATATCGGAGCAGAAGGGATAAAAATAGAATTCCTGCTACGAGTCCCAAGATGAGGCAGGCCGCCGAACACAGAGTGCACGAAATTTGGAAAAATGCAGAGGACTGCTTCGAATGGTGTTATTAGTCCTGAAAAACTTGTCTTAAATACATGCGTGATGCCACTGGTATCAGACATATTTAAGATTTGCCTTAACATGTTTGCGAAATGTACTGGGCAGTTTGTTGATAATAATGCATGTATCTCTGCAGAAGTCCTTGCAACTTGCAGATCATATGTTTCTCTAGACTAGGTCAGTGCCACAGTTTTTTTTGGCAAAAGAATGACTTTCATTCTGCTTAAAGTATCAATTCGTATAGAAGAGATATTCAGTGAAGGCCATAATGCCGTCCCCCTTTCTGTCTTTCTCTTTGGATACAATACTTGTATACAAGTGACCCTGGATGACACACTAACGACAAGTTTTTCCTGGCAACATGCCACAACAGCTGTGGTCATTGAGCATAACTTAGCTGCCATTGGATAGCTGCCTGAAAATTGGTTCCATCATTGTGGAGGGTGAACCGTGCAGGTGGCATGAGCGGTTATTTGCAGAACCCTCCAAGGCTCCGTGTAAATTAATACCTTGGCACAAAAGTGTACCACTTAGTGAGTTCTTACAATTTTTACCACTAAGGAATACCTCCTTTCCCCCATTGCAACATTTGTGTGTGTATGGTAAAATCCAGGTTGACTTAATGTATTCTTTACCCAACCTTTCATACAACACTGAAATTGGAAAATCGTCACTGGTATCGCAATGGTGCCATGTATTATCCACTAAATGACAGGTTTCCCAGAAACTGTTAATGGTAATCTTTTCAGTTTTTCAATGCTCAACACCGTATAGTCTGCTCCTTTTTGTGCCAAAGAGATTTGTTTATCTGTAAGGTTAAATACGCAAAACAATGATGTTGTGTTGATTAGACGCCATGGCACGTAGCCTGAACGGAGATTTTGTAACGTCCATTCTAACTGCATTATAGAACGTAATTGAGACTGGCCATGTTGTAACATTAGCAAGTCCTGCTCTATTATGTCAATTGCAGAGGATACAATGCTGTCCAAAGAATATATTATGGAGGACAGAGTCGTTAACCCATTGTCCACTACAGAGAGTGCTTTCTCCAAATTAATACGATCAATTTCTCGTATTCTTTCTGCAGTTTCCATTTGCGTTATTTTCCAAGCTTCGTTGCACACGTTACTACTTGTGTAACAGTATATCTGTAAGAGACAGTAGTTAGTGATAGATTCCTTACCTAAGAATATCCCCAGGCGTCAGACTGGATCCGGAAACTTTTGCGTAGCAGTATTCTTGCGCGTCGGTAGGCGTCGTCTGCGGCTCCGCGTCCGTCGTCGGCGCCGTGATGATGTCGTCGGAGTACTTAGACGCCGCCTCCGCGTGCTGACGTCAGTTCTTAGACACAGCTTTTCCGCGCCAGAAGTGCAGAGCTATGCCCAAAACCAACACTGGTGCCTTGAAACTAGGCCCTGAAAGGGGATGACCTTAACCCTAGATATCGTTTCGCAGAACGGGGAGGATGGGTGGTTCGGTAAGGAATCTATCACTAACTAACGCCTCTTACAGATATATCGTTACACAAGTAGTAACTTGTGCATCTGAAAGAGACCTGTTAGTGATAGATTCGTTACCTTAGAATAGATACCCCAGCAATACCATCCCGTGGTGGTGGGTCTGCGAATAAATAATCACACCAGAAAGTCCTGGAGGACGGAACGGCCAAAGTAGCCATGCCTCTGGACTTGACTGTCCAGGCAATAATGTCTTGCAAACGTGTGCAGCGAGGCCCACGTAGCCGCCTGGCAAATGTCCTGCAAGGGCACACCTCGGCCCAAGGCAGTTGTTGTGGCCGTGGCTCGAGTGGAATGAGCCCTTAGCCCAACAGGGGGTTCCTTCTTAGCCAGGGAGTAACACACCTGGATGCACAAGATAATCCACCGGGAGATGGTCCGCTTGTGCACCGCTTTCCCTTTCTTAGCGCCCGCGTATCCAACAAAGAGTTTATCATCCACCCGGAACTGTTGTGTGTGATTCAAATAAAATGAGAGCGCACGTTTTGGGTCCAGACGATGGAGCCTCTCCTCCTCTCTCTCGAGGGGTGCGGAGGAGGAAAGAAGGTGGGCAAGGTGATGGATTGCCCAATGTGGAAGGCCATGACTACCTTGGGTAGGAAGGAGGGCCTTGTCCGTAACACAACCTTGTCCGGATGGACTGAAAGGAAAGGAGGCTTACAAGATAGAGCCTGGAGCTCACTCACTCTCCTGGCAGAAGGGATGGCTACCAGGAAGGCAGTCTTCAAAGAAAGAAGGCGAAAAGGACAGTTGTGAAGTGGCTCAAAGGGAGCGCACATCAGAAACGTAAGAACCAGGTTCAAGTCCCACTGAGGCATCACGAAAGTAACAGGAGGGAACGTATGAGTGATGCCCTTCAGGAATCGATTAACGATAGGGGACTTGAACAAAGAAGGTTGGTCAGGCAGCCTCAGAAAGGCTGAAAGAGCTGAAAGATAGCCCTTGACAGTGCCCAGAGCAGAGCCCTGCTGGGCAAGAGAGAAGAAAGAGGAGAACCTCCAAAAGAGGGGCATTGAGGGGATCCACAGCCTTTGCTGTGCACCATGCCACAAATCTGTTCCACCTGCAGGCGTATACCGACTTTGTGGAGGGACGCCTGGCTGCCAGAATGATGTTACAGACTTCAGGAGGCAAGTCAAATGGCCTCAACTGTCGCCGTTCAATCTCCAAGCATGGAGGTGGAGACTGGACAGGTTCGGGTGGAGGACCGTCCCCTGCTGCTGCGACAGAAGGCCCCCCTGAAGAGGCAGACGAACCGGGGGATCGACTGACATACTGAGTAGCTTGGGATACCAGGACCTTCGTGCCCAGTCCGGAGCCACAAGGATGACTTGTGCCCGGTCGCGCTTGATCTTCTTCAGCACTCTGGGCAGAAGTGGTATAGGCGGAAAGGCGTACAACAGACCGCAGCTCCACTGGCGACGAAAAGCGTCTCCGAGCGAGTGCTGCCTTGGAAATTCCAATGCGCAGAACTGATGACATTACGCGTTCTCTTTGGTGGCAAATAGATCTAACCAAGGCTCTCCCCACTGCTGAAAGAGGCCTTGCGCCACGTCCGAGTTCAGACGCCATTCGTGATCCATCGAGCACCGTAGCCTGAGTTCGTTCGTTCAGAGAACCTGCCAGGTGTTGAACCATCAGAGTCACGCCCTGATGTTCCAGCCATTGCCAGAGGCGGAGAGCCTCCTGGCAGAGGGTCCACGACCCCATCCCGCCCTGTTTGTTGCAGTACCACATGGCGGTGGTGTTGTCCGTTAACACCTGCACTGTACTCCCTCAGACAGACGGGAGGAATGCCTTCAGTGCCAGACAAATCGCCCGCAGCTCCAACAGGTTGATATGGAGCCGGGACTCCGCCGGAGACCAGAGGCCTCTGATCTCCGCCTCTCCCATGTGGCCTCCCCAGCCCTGGAGGGACGCGTCCGTCACAACTACCTGCTCCGGTTGGGGAAGGGAGAGGGATCTGCCGTTGACCCAATCGCGGTCCGTGAGCCACCACTGCAGCTGTCTCGCAGTGCCCTCCGAGATCAGGACATGGTCGGACAGGTTGCCCTGATGCTGGGCCCACTGAAACTTAAGGTCCCACTGCAGAGCCCACATCCGCCACCGTGTGTGATGCACCAGAAGGATGCAGGGGGCCATCAGCCCCAGAAGCCGCAGCGTCAACCTGACCGAAGCCCGGGATAAAGGCCGGAAGATTGGAATCAGAGCCTGTATATCCCGAACTCGCTGTTCGGGCAGGTAAACCCGAAACTGCGCCGAGTCGAGAACCGCTCCGATGAAAAGGAGCTTCTGAGAGGGACACAGGTGTGACTTCGGCACATTGATGGAAAACCCCAGCTGGTGCAGGAGATCCGCCGTAGTCTGGAGGTGGCTGACGACTGTCTGGGGCGAGCCCGCAATCAACAACCAGTCGTTGAGGTAGGGTAAGTCTGAGACCCCCAGCCTGTGCAGATGAGCTGCGACCACCGCCATCACCTTCGGGAACACCCGTGGGGCGCTGGTAAGGCTGAAGGGGAGCACGGTAAACTGAAAGTGCTCGTGGCCTACCGTGAACCGCAGGTAACGCCGGTGGGCCGGCAGGACGGGGATGTGGAAATACGCGTCCTGCAAGTCCAACGCTACCATCCAGTCTCCTGGGTCTAGGGCAGCTAAGACCTGAGCCAGAGTCAGCATTTTGAACTTATCCTTCCGGAGGAAGCCGTTGACGTTCCTCAGATCCAAGATAGGGCGTAGGCCCCCTTTGCCCTTCTTGGGTACCAGAAAGTAGTGGGAGTAGCAACCACGTCCTACTTCTGGCCCAGGAATGCGCTCGATGGCCCCCTTGGGCAAGAGGGCCGAAACTTCCTCCTGCAGGAGCCGCAAGTGATCCCCCGATATGCGGTGGTGTTGCGGTGGCATGGCTTGAGAAGTCGTCTCGAAGGGGAGGGAGTAGCCCCTCCGGACGATCTGCAGCACCCACCTGTCCGAAGTGACAGTGCGCCAGTGAGAGTGGTGATGGCAAACCCTGCCTCCCACTGGCGTCACATGGGCCGAAAAGCACGGACTAGGAGGGTTTAGAGGCGGATGCTACGGGGGAAGGTGTGGACTGACCTCGCCTGTTTCCCCGACCGCCTCCGCGGCGGTTTCCACGGCCGCCGCCGCGCTGGATGGTAGTTTGCAGCGAGTGGCTGGCGGCACGTGTGGGGACACCCCTTCCTTGGCTACGAAAGGAGCGAAAGGAACCCGTTTGCTGGCGTGGGACCGAGAGGCCCAGGGACTTGGCCGTAGCCCTGGAGTCCTTAAAGCGCTCAAGCGCGTGGTCCGCTTTGTCGCCAAAGAGGCGACGGCCATCGAACGGCATGTCCATCAGAGTGTTCTGGACATCTGCTAAAAAATTGGCGGATCTCAGCCAGGCGTGCATTCTCACCGCCACCGTTCTAGCCATCGCTCTGCCTAGCGAGTCGGTGGTATCCAGCCCACACCTGATTGAATACTAGGCTGCGTCTCGGCCCTCCACAAGGGCTTGGCCGAGGTTGGCCCGTACCTCCAACGGGCACTCTGGCAGCACCTCCGCCACCATCTCCCACAGAGAGTGGGTGTAGCGGCCCAAGAGGCATGCGGTGTTGGAAGACCGCAGTCCCAAACTAAGGGAGGAGAATATCTTCTTTCCATAATTCTCGTACCTGTTGGATTCCCTGTCCGGCGGGGTCGTCGGGAAAGCAGTCTGGGAATTATAGGCCTGGATGACCAGACTCTCGGGGGTGGGGTGGGAGGACAGGAAACAAGGGTCGCCCGGAGCCGGGCGGTGGCGTCTGGCCACGTTCCTATCTACGGGCGAACCCGTGGCGGGCCTGGACCAAGTGCCCAAAAGAACGTCCGCCAAGGCCTCATTAAACAGCAGCTGAGGCTCGCTGGAGCATGACTGCGGCTTAAGGACCTCTGTGAGGAGGTTAGTCCTCACGGCCGCGACGGGGAGCTCAAGGCACAAGGCCTTGGCAGCCCTCGTCAATTTTGGAAAAGTGATGGACAGAGTTTCTGAATGATGCAGAATACTCCTACCCAGTCAAGAGATCAGGGCTTGATCCATCACCGTTTTTTAGCTCACTGCACCATCCCAGCTCAGAACCTGGCTATATGCAAATTAGTCTGTTCCTGTCCCAGTGCATGATGGGAACAGGGCAAACCAAACTACCAAGCCAATTCTTATACTGGGAAGGAGACAAGCTACCGGGGACCGGTTTCTGGCATTTCAGCCGTCGTCGGCCCGGCTTGCTTGAATCCTGATGGTGCAATGAGCTAGGGACTCACGTCTGAGTATACCCTCCCACACTTAGTGTGGATAAAATCAATTTTGGAAAAGGTGATGGACAGAGTTTCTGAATGATGCAGAATACTCCTACCCAGTCAAGAGATCAGGGCTTGATCCATCACCGTTTTTTAGCTCACTGCACCATCCCAGCTCAGAACCTGGCTATATGCAAATTAGTCTGTCCCTGGCCCAGTGCATCAGGGGAACAGGGCAAACCAAACTACCAAGCCAATTCTTTCACTAGGAAGGAAACAAGCTTCCGGGGACCGGTTTCTGGCATTTCAGCCGTCTTCGGCCCGGCTTGCTTGAATCCTGATGGTGCAATGAGCAAGGGACTCACGCCTGAGTATACCCTTCCACGCTTATGGTGGACAAAATAATTAAACAGGGGGTGGTGATGGACAGAGTTTCTGAATTAAGCAGAATACTCTCACCCAGTCAAGAGATCAGGGCTTAATCCAACACCGTTTTTTAGCTGTGAATGTATGACATTGTTCTACATTTTGTCCATCAACTCTGTTTTTTGCAATTTTCACCCAGAGTGTGCTGGGTATACTCAGACGTGAGTCCCAGGCTCTCCACACCACTGGAGTCAAGCTATCCAGGCGGATGAAGGCTGATAGCCAGAAACCGGTCCTTGGATGCTTGATTCCGGTCTGGGAAAGACATGGCTTGGTAGTTCGGACTGGACTGTTCCCATGAGGCACAGGGTCAGAGCTGATTTGCATATAGTCAGTGTCTAACTCAGGGTGGTGTGGAGTGCAAAAAAACGATGGATTTAGGCCCAGATCCTTGTACTGGGGTGAATGTATGACATTGTTCTACATTCTGTCCATCAACTGTGTTTTTTGCAATTTTCACCCCGAGTGTGCTGGGTATACTCAGACGTGAGTCCCAGGCTCTCCACACCACTGGAGTCAAGCTATTTAGGCTGATGAAGGCTGATAGCCAGAAACCGGTCCTTGGATGCTTGATTCCGGTCTGGGAAAGACATGGCTTGGCAGTTCGGACTGGACTGTTCCCATGAGGCACAGGGTCAGAGCTGATTTGCATATAGTCAGTGTCTAACCCAGGGTGGTGTGGAGTGCAAAAAAACGATGGATTTAGGCCCAGATCCTTGTACGGGGTGAATGTATGACATTGTTCTACATTCTGTCCATCAACTGTGTTTTTTGCAATTTTCACCCGAGTGTGCTGGGTATACTCAGACGTGAGTCCCAGGCTCTCCACACCACTGGAGTCAAGCTATCTAGGCTGATGAAGGCTGATAGCCAGAAACCGGTCCTTGGATGCTTGATTCCGGTCTGGGAAAGACATGGCTTGGTAGTTCGGACTGGACTGTTCCCATGAGGCACAGGGTCAGAGCTGATTTGCATATAGTCAGTGTCTAACCCAGGGTGGTGTGGAGTGCAAAAAAACGATGGATTTAGGCCCAGATCCTTGTACTGGGGTGAATGTATGACATTGTTCTACATTCTGTCCATCAACTGTGTTTTTTGCAAGTCTAGAACCACTGGCGGCATGGATCAGATGGGAACCCTCAATCCGTGGGCTTCAATGGACCGAAACTTGGGAAGATCGTATATCACTATATACAGATGATATGCTACAATATTTCACCTCCCCCAGAACATCCATCCTAGTGCTCCTGAATGTGTGCGAAAAATTTGGTCCAAGTCCGTACTCTATGTGCTGAGGGGTCCGCCACCATTGCTACCCTCAGATTGCCCGCTGCGGGTTACTGAAGAGGCCTTCAAATACTTGGGCATCTAAGCAACGCCTGACCTTACCGAATTCTACGAGAAAAATGTAAAGCCCCTGCTAGATCGACTTAAGTGCGATGCAACTGTCTGGCGTAGTCTCCCTCACGCTATTGGGCAAGGCAGCGCTTTACAAAATGATGACGCTCCCCCGTTTTTTATATGTCCTCGAAAACACCCCATTCACAGTCCCACAGGCATACTTCAAATGCATAGCGGCTGAAGTCTCCAGTTTACTTTGGGGAAATAAACTGGCACGGATCGCTCAAGATAAGCTGATACGATGGGGGGATAGCCCTCTCAAACGTACAGCTGTACTACTGGGCGGCACATCTTAAAATAATTAACCACTGGCTGCATGCCCCACAAGACGAACCTGTGTACCAAGCGGACAGGCAGGAACTAGAGGAGGACTGACTGATGTCATCCCTATATAGCAAAGGTATGCCTCCCTCCCTTGTTGGCCCAACAGCACACACGATTCACATATGATATCCGGCGCATCACAAATTACGCCACTTCGGGACTCACAAGGCTTGGGCGACTTCGGAATAGTAAAGGATTTAAAAACTGGGATAATATTAGTATTTCCACTGTGGGTGACCTCTGGAAGAGTTTACGCACCTGGAATCCCAGTATAGCATGGCACAGACAGAGAAGTTTAGGTATCTACAAATCCGGCATGCGCTTCAGGCGATCCTAACACCGGGCACTACCATACCAAAGGCCACTCCATTGGAGGATAGACTCCTGACTGAACACATGAATAGAAGGGAGACATCTTTTACGTACTGTAAGTTAGTCAACAATCTGCCAGATCCGACATCCAAGCTGCGACAAAAATGCTCCCGGGATATGGGCCACTTAAATGAGTCGGAGTGGCAAGAGGCATCATTGCCGCGTGAAACGGCTATACACTCACGGCTCAGACTGGTCCAACTCAAAGTGTTATACTGCACGTACCACACTAGAACGACACTATACAATAGGGAAAGCTTAACACCAATACTGTTTACGGAAATGTGGAGAGGAGAGTACATTTTTCCACACCTTCTGGGATTGTCCGCATATTGCAACGTACTGGGCTAAGGTAAAGCGCACCATATCACAGACTTTGGAAATGTCAATACTACCAGAACCAAGACACTGCCTGTTAAATGTGTGGGAACCTGATGACCTCACCCACCATGCGCAGGATTGGGCGATGCTAGGTATGACTTTCGCTAAGCTCAATATTGCTATCTTGTGGGGGTCGGATGAAACGCCTCTGGAAATGGTGCAAGGATATGGACGAGGCAACGGTGGCAGAAAAGGCTGCTTTTATCCACTGTGGTTGTCCCCGAAAATGGGAGAAGGTATGGGGAGCATGGAACAAGTTTAGAGGATATATCAGTGACCCAACAGAACTAGAGTGTTGAGTTTTAACGGGGTTAAGCCCAAGTAAAAACTACCCGGCCTGGGTCAATAGTACAGTACGTTAGAATAGTTGGTCGGAGTAGCTAAACCATTATGTAAAAAATTTGAATTTCAATAGAACGAGACAAAAACAGATCACTACAAAATGAAAAGATGCTTCCGAACGGAAATTTAATTTCCTTGTACTTCTAGCATTAGATGCAATTAACATTCAAAGCATTAATGAGTTATTACAAAGTACTTATTGGTGGTGCTCAAGGGTGTTTGAAACAAGACGGGGGATGGAGTAGTGAAGGTGAGTGGGTAGGTGGGTGACAAGGTAAAGGTGTTTGTGACAACATACAATACACACTATGTACAGATAGACCTTCACAGCCTAATAAAGGTCAATCAGTTCCTACATATACATTACTCGTATGTACCATACAACTTATTACATTTAGTACTATGAGCAGGTTGGAAGGAAAGGCCTTCCTTTCGGAGCTTTAAGCCGCACAAAGGAGATTTCTTTTTCCTGATTGATTCCTACTGACAACGGGAGATTTGAACCCCATTTGTCCTAACAGAAAATAGCAGGAGCCCCGTGAGAGCCCTACCATGAACTGAACGCCTACCGTCTTTTCTAAACACTCAAGTGCTCCTTTGTCCTGATGAAGACCCCGCTGTGAGGCCACCACTCACCCTTCTCGTCACTGGAGTCGAAACATAGACTGTCCTACCCAACTCACACATGCTCATAGTACTAAATGTAATAAGTTGTATGGTACATCTGAGTAATGTAAATGTAGGAACTGATTGACCGCTATTAGGCTGTGAAGGTCTATTTGTACATAGTGTGTATTGTATATTGTGTCACAAACACCTTTACCTTTTCCCCCACCTGCCCACTCA